>NC_143446.1:19113884-19417394 GCF_987193195.1 Phasianus colchicus | reverse complement strand
AAAGAGGTGTCTTTGGAGATGGATGGAAGATTTCCCTGTTTGTTTTGACCCGATGAGCTCAGGAAGCTGCTTCCAACAGAGACACATGCACAGCAGGAAGTGGCTCTGCTCACTCCATTAGCTCTGGATTCCAGGACAAGCAAAGGCTCTCTCCTTCTCAGGCTGGTGTAGAATTTGTTTTTCCTTCCAGCATGACAGTGTGAGGTTACCTAAGGCTACCTGTGAGCAAGCGAGATGAAAGCTCAGCTTCCTTCAGATCTGAGGAGAGCAGGAAATTTCAAGGAATGATTCTCTCCAAAGAACGTTAATTCCGTCATTGTATTTTAAGATGCTATAAGATTTTAAATGCTCTGTTCCCACTTTATCTTTTGCAAAAAAGCTTCAATTGAGAGCGCACATACAGGGAAAAAAGAGAGCTTCACTCTGATTGATTACAGAGTGAAGAGATGAAGGAACCCTAAAAGGTTCCCTCTTCTCTTAGCAGAGGTTTGTGTGAAAACAAGGTGGTACTGTAGATCTGCTGCCAGTTTTAATCATAATCATTTATTACAACTTCCCAGAATTCAGCCTCACGTTACACTTAACCAAGTCTCACCACCTCCTGCTACCCAGAGGACAGTACAGCTGCACATCTCCAGTCAGGAGACCTTTTCTATGGGACAGGATCTGCTTTTGCTGGCAGGCTGGTTTCCCAACAATCAGCAACTCAGTTCAGCTCACTCCACAGCTGCACAAGCCATACAAAAAGGGGACAAACAGAGCTAACAAAGCCAGTAATGTCCATTTTGGCTACAGCCCACAGTTACATTAGATTAAGCACAACATGGAGTGCTGCCTTCAATCTGTTCAAATGTTTATTCCAACAGCTGCCATGGAGGGTCCAGCAAAAATAACGTCACCGTTGCAGGGGCACTTAACTGCTGCAATGATACCAGAGAAAGGCTGTGGATTCTGGGTAGTGTGGTTTTCAGGACAGAAAAACAAATAAAGGACCATAGAGGTGGTGATGCTATACGGGGAACAGTGGGATCACGTATATAAGCTTTGTGCAGAGGTAGCATCGCAGCCAGTGAGGTTTATCCAAGGCGCGATTATTGCCAGTTGATTCTATGATTCCATAAGGTTTTCTTAGTTCTATTCTGAAAATGCTATCTGGGTATTCTTTTATCTTTAAGTACTTAAACAATTGTTCCTCAGCAGCACAAATGGCATCAAATTATAAGCTTAAATCTGTATGTATATCAAATGCCTGGATCTATCTTCTCTCTGAAAGGAACAACCTGTAAAATCGACCTTTCTAAACAAATCACTGATTGTTGCCTTCAGAGATGTGAAAGAAGTGGCAGCAGGGCAAGGAAAGGGGAAATCAGTCAAGAACAGCTCTACGTAAGGACCACTGTCCGCATCTGGAACAAACTGTCTGCAGTAAGAAGCCAGAGTAAGATACTACATATGATCTTCGTAGGCATATCTTGCCAAAGTAACATTTTCTTTCTGTTTGGAAGAATATAGTATTTCCCAAATGCAATGAGCCAGTTGCTGGATATTCACTAGAATCCATAGCAAATGCAGTTCTCATGTAGGGACAACAAATGCTGATTTAAAACACAGCAGTGAAGCACAGCACAATTACAGGAGAACAGTGGTAGTTTGGAATTTACCATACAGTGTTATCTTAAGTTCTGATCTGAAATTTAGGACCTATAGTTGTAAGAGTCCCAAAGCATCTTGCAGTTGCTTAAATATATAATAATATAAAAGTAGTCACATTAACATACACTACAAAGCTGTTTTGTTATACATTCACTCCTCCATATTGCCCTGGGAGATACCTCAATTACCCAGTGCCCATGCAAACATTTAATAAGTTTACTTTTGCATGGCAGGCACTGGTATTTCCCTTAATTACAGGTCAAAGATCATTTAGTCATTTCCCCTTCCACTGCCTAAACCTCCTCAGGTTTCCTGGATCTCAAAAACATCTCCCTTCCCAACATGTTTTAGTTAGAAGCTTAATATTTTCCATTTTCCTACCTGTATTGTAGTGTTGCCTCCTTCCAGAAGGGCAATGGCGAGTAGGATGCTCTCATGGAAGACTCTGTCGCTGGTGGCATTCATGATGAGGTCTATGACCAGGTTGGATGCACCTTCTTTATCCAGATGACACTGAACGTCTGCTAAACTCATCTCACCTCGGCTCATTGAACTCGATCCAGAGCTTCCTCCTATAAAGGTGATGATGACAGCCTAAGATTCAAATCCTGCCACCCTCAAGTGATGGCACCTCTCTCTTAAATGGTGAACTATCCCAAGTTGCACCCATTTTTTAACAGTGATGAACTCAACATCCAGCATTTCTGCAAGGAAGGGTTGTTTTTTTTTTTTTCTTTAACTAAGAGCACAGATACAACACATTGTATGATGGGCACTTAACACTGCTGTAATATGTGCGAAGCAGGTGAATGCTGTCCCTGAGAACAGCCTGGGCTGGTGAAGAGAAACAGTTACTGCCACAGCTACCTTTCTTGGCAGCAGAAGTGGAAAGAGGGCTGGTATATTAAAAGCTGAAAGTAAAAGAGAATCAAGGGATACAAGAAGAAGAAGGTTCTGCAGCACCAGCGAGGTGACAGAGAGAAGGCAAGACAAATTCTAGCAGATGGCAATGCCAGTATCATGCTGTACAATTATGGAAGCATATAACTTCATGGATAAACAGGCCAAACAAGACAAGCACACAGGAGCTGGTGGAAGAGACAGGGAGATTGAGAACTGAAGCAAAATGATCTAGAAAACAAAGGAGTATGACAGCAGGCAGTGCTGTGCAAGAGCAAATGTTATTACATCTCAATTTCAAAAACTGGAGGGCCAGTTTTTATCCACTTGTTTGTTTCTGATGGCTTGCAACAGGGATGCCCACAGTCCAGAGTGGCAAAACCCGAGTGGGGTTTTTTAAAAACATGTACAACTGGCTTTTTTTAGCAACAGTTTCAAATTAAATAAACTGCATTCTGCAGTTGACTTCAAACCTGATCTTTGCTCATCCTGTCCCACAGCTCCGTAATACAGCAAAACGTTTTTGTCTCAGATAGAGTTAATCTGATGTCCCTACGAGCACGTTTCCCAAATAGCATTTCAAGTATTACATTGGTCACATTTCCCACGTGCATTCATTTCAAACAAAACCAAAAAAATCCACGTCAGCCCAAAAAACTCTCAGGAAATCATAAAGAAAAACAAACAAAAACTGCCTGCTTAATTTTGAAGTAATTACTCACAGGCAGTGAGGGAAAAAAAAAAAAAAAAGAGATACTACTTTTCTCATCTGCACAAGGAAAAAATCAGTTGTGATGAGAGACAGGAGAGCTCCGCTCTGCCCAAGTTCACAAAGCTGGGAAAAGCACAGAAGTACAAGCTCTCCTCCACCTGTGAGCAATTTGTTGGGATTTTCATTTATTTATTTTTGTGAATTTTGTAGAAACAGAACAGTAGAGGAAAAGTCTGAAGGAAAAGCCTGTAAGGCACCACTGGGTGATGGAGACAGACAGACATCCCACAGCCCAGCTTTTGTCTCCCCCCAGCCCACCCCCTGACCCCACAACAGCCCACCTGCTGCCCCCCAGCCCACCTCCTGCCCCGGCCTTGCCGGCGCTGCCAGCAGACAGGGGCCCGTTGCCGAAGCTGGTGAGGCTCTCCCTCCGTCCCGCAGGCCTGACGTTGCCATAGTAACGGTTGACCAAAACTTGCCGGAGCGCCTCGCCCTTGATTCAGAGAGGACAAGGAGAGCATGACTTGAGGTTAAGGAACAAGTGAATGAGCAACAGTCATAGCAAGAGCACAGCTGCTGCCACTGGTCTGTGTGCAGCAGCGGAGGGGGGATGGAGATCCCAGAGATTTGGAGGAATTCACCCAACACCTCCCGGCGGTCCGGGGCCGCCTGGGACACCGCGTTTGTCTCAACCGTGGGTTCCTAGCACTGCAAACGGCTGCAGCCCAGGTTTCATCCTAAAGCTTTCTGGTCAGATTTTATTCTCTAAGAGACTTTTTTCATTCTTTTTTTTTTCTTTTTTTTTAATTAAGAATTATCGTCTCAGGTTTAAACGTCAGTAAGCGGAACGTTGACAGCGCCAGCGTAAAACAAAGAGGACTAGAAAAACTAACATCAGAAGGGGCTCTGCGACCCCACATCCCCAGCACCGTCCCCTCCTGCGGTTCTGGCGTTGGTCGCTGCAGGACTGCCAGCCCCACTGCAGGCACAGCCCTGCGGCTCCCACCGCACACAGCAGTCAGCAGCCGAGCACATGAGCGTGGCACCGCGGGGCGCCGGTCCTCGGGTGACCCTGACATCCCAGGGATGTCTGCACGAAGCACGCGCTGCTGTCATCAGCGCAAGTCAAGGGAGAGCAAAACACCTCCCAGGTCGAACGTTAGCCCACAGAGCTCACTCTGTGCTCATTTCAGCCTTTGCAAGAGTCCCCAGTAATTGAGAGGGCTGTACAAAAGCTGGCTGTACTGCTGGCAAGAGGCAGATACAGAAACCCCGCAGTTGGGTTAACAGACTTATGTAAGGCCTTTGTGCATTAAGGAAGGCGGGTGATTATTTAACAGCAAGCTGCTGCTCTGCTGCTGGACGCGTGCTGTGCCTCCAGCAGTGCCAGTGACACAGAGGGGACAAACGGACTTTATAAGGAGCCCCAAAGATCAGAACTAGCCACCAATCATTCCAATTTAAACATCTGTGAGGATAAGCTACAGTATCTTCCTCTCCATTTGCAAAACATGTTTGATGCTTATTTTCAGTTGTATTTCAAATTAAATTAGTTGTCTGCCTATAAATTCAAGTCATCATCCAATAGAGGGCTGAGTATTAGCTATCACGCAAGTGAAGCCTTGCTTTTTCAGCTCTCACTAGAGGCCCTTAAAACACAAGTAAATGTGTTTAAGCACACAGCTTAGATGTGCATTAGCTAAGTCATACAGACCCAGCACTGCCACAGTCGGACTGCTTTTGATATGGAGCTAGCACAGCCAAAATGTCAGTTAGGTGAAGCCTTGGACTCGGTGCACTGTAGAGACAAAAGCCTGCTGGGACCTAATCTAGCAACCTGCTAACGTGTCACTCCCAGGCCAACAGACCCCACGTTTCCCCCCAGCAGGCTGGGATCGCTGCTCCCTGCTGGCAGCCGTGCTGCTCACAGAGCAGAGCTGCTCCTGCCGCCCATCGCTGTGAGAGCAGCAGCACAGGAACTGCATTTTATGGAATCAGATGGGGATGGGGGAAATGGCAGGGAGATGAGATGTCAGAAAAACTCTAGGAGAGCTTTCCAACCAGCTGCTTCCAAAAGTTAAAAAAAAAAAAAAAAAAAAAAAAAAGAAAAGGTTCTTTTGGAAGTAAGAGGAGAAGAAAATATCAGAGCTTTTCCAAGGGCATACGCTTCCTATCATTGCTTGGGCCAAATTGTGAATATGTAGGAGAGGCAAGAGACTAGCTCAAAAGCTCAAGCAAACTTATCCCCAAGGAGCAAGTGACTGACTACGACATGACAGCATTTAGCACATGACGGAGTGCTTTACTCACCCTTTCTGTCTCAGTCTGGCAGGTAAGGAAGGATATGTGACAGAACCAGGCCAAGACAGGCAAAAAAATCCTCAACTACATCTTCCTTCCACACGGGTACTGATTAGAAAGGAAACCTGATACTTACAGAGCCCCGTGCCAAACCCAAGCTGCAGCAGAGCTCTCCCATTGCTTTTTCTGTTAAGCTGACTAGTGGCTGTCTCAGCATCCGGCATTTAAAAGCAGCAGTTTCTACTCCTTTGTAATAATACTACAGAGATTACTACTTTGTAGTAATGCTATGAAGATCAGAGCATGCACGTGACTACAAGAAGTGCTGCTTAGTGAGCTGCCTGCATCCTGAGTGCAGGGGGTAACTCCAGCTCCTGGGACTGCCTCCAGGCTTTCCTTCCTAGCCATCATGTTGCTGTTACACGGCACTTCGATGTGTACAATATGCAAACATATCAGATGTTTGGTGGCAGAAGGAAAACCAAGTATGTTACACCTAGAGAAATCCAGAAGCATTCAGTTTTATCTGCACGCATCTTCGAGGTAAACTAACGGTAGGCAGCATACAAACATGATTAAACATATGTCAGTAAAACAGATGCAGTGCACAGATCAGGTGTTACCAAAAATCCGTTATGATTTTGAAACAGTAGATCTTTAATTTAAGATACAATTTAAGAGCAAAACAGTTACCAGTTGCTGCTCCTAGCAGAAAGTAGAAGAAATTAATACATGTATTAACGATGTCAACTTCTCAGCCTCATTCTTTATGAAGGGGCAGGTGGGGCCAAACAGGCAAATTCCACTGGCACCAATAATCTCACTGTAACTGTGTGCTCATCACCATTGGGGTGCTGTAAGTGTGACCAGAGCAGGATCCGAGGCTGAATCCCACGCAGCCAAGTCTCACCCTTCCTCAGAATGCAACAGGAGCTGCCCAGATGCCCTGTTTTGTAAACACTGCTAGCCTTGTTAACTTCTAACAGGCTAACAACAACCAGATAACCACAGAAGTGTCTTACATGACTTCATTGTTCACAGGGAAAAGGTAGAGGATTAGTTCTGAACACGCTTGACTGCTGTACATACCCTTCTATGATCCTCCAGTTGCCTCTGTGGTAGACTTTGATCAAGCTCCTGCTGCTGTACATGTAGAAATTTCATTTTAAAGCAGAAAAACACTAAAGAGACACTAACATCTTTGCACTCATGGAAAATATTGAGGGAAGTCACGGCTGAAAGCAAGGGGGAGATGAGGAAGACCGACTGACAAACTGAACAACACATGAGCCCTTCCCTAGCTCCAACAGTACTCAATCAGTCTGCTCTGACATCAGCCAGCAGACCACATGGCATGCATGTGTGCCAAGGCATTCTCATGGATTTAAAGAAAACACAAAGTCTATCTAATTGTACAGGTACCACATGAGTTTTTAAGAACTCAAACCATGCATTATGTCCATGCACACATATACACATGTACACACACACACACACACACACACACTCCTTTCCCACTCTACACACGCTTCTGGTGGAAGTGGAGGCACTTGAATGCATCTGATCATGGGGAGCCCCTGCCAAAACCTATGGGTTTTTCATCCCAAAGCCAAGGACTTCAGAGGGGATTCACCGATATATTAAACAAAGCCCCTTGGCATGTGTAGATTTCCAAATCAAATCTCTCTCACTTCAGATGTTAAGTATGTAAAGGGAGTAAATATTCAGGAACTTAGTACAGATTGGAATTTCCACTTTGTAAAGCAGTAATACATTCAAGTTTGCTTTAAAGCATTCTGAAAACACTGAAATATTCTGAAACCACACTATGCAGGGACCCATCTTAAACCAGAAGCCATCTTCCAAGCATCTCAAAGTCATTCCGTGACCACTGAGAATTGCAACTTAGATGTAAACACAATTCCACAAAAATTGCAAATACAAAGGTTTAAAGCATCACAGTCTGCATTTTTTTCTTGTGTAATTTCAAAACACAAACAGAGAATCAGCATACTCCTAGATTAAGACTTCTGCATTGTTTCACTTGGACTTGCACTTATAAAGGATCCAGATGTAAAATTTACTGATGTAACTTCTGGGCATCCCACTAATTCCAATACGATCTGAGATTTCACAAATTTTTTATGTCTTATCATCCCAGCTGATGCTGGGAGGTCTCAAAAACAAAAAGTGCCTACAGCAGGTCACTAAAGAGCTGAGGATCTTCATGCAGTGAAGGGACCATTAATTGTTTCACTGTGGCCCTTCAAACAGGACACCAGGCTGCTCTGGAACTGTGAAACTTCCACTAACTTCTTTTGTCAGCTCCAGTTCCTTATCAGAGGTTTTAAAGCGAGATAAGGGGAAAACAAAATTCCTTACAAGGAATCATAGAAATGAAGTCTTAGGCTGCTAACAAGGGAGGATTTCAGCAGATACTTCTCGAAGAGCCCATCTATTAAAAGCATAAGCTGATAGGCCTGCACTACCTGGGATACATTAAACTGCTTGTCCTTTGGGTCCCTAGCTTCATCCAGTAACAAAAGCTTTGGGACTGGTTTACATGCTTTTGTGTGTTTTCAGGCTATCTTGCTGATGCTGTACCAGACTGTAGCACTCCAACCATACTTTTCACTGTCTACACCACTTAAGCACACATTTCACAGTTTTTTTTCTAGCAACAAGACACTCCACCAGGACTACTTTAAGACACCAATATTTGCCTGTTGCACAAATATGGGTGGTGACACACCTCTACGGAGCTTTCTGCTTCTGGAGGTTGCGGCAGCTATTTGAAAGTAAAATGCAGAGAAATTAGTCATTCTTTAAGAGTCTTTCATCTCTACAGAAATCTAGTGGTCAACACTTAGGGGAAGGGAACTAGCAAGCCACTCAACTGCACCTGAATCATCACAAATGAATTATGGCATAATTGTCATGTACACCCTCCCAGCCACCCACCATGCTCCTAAATTCTGAAAGTTGAGCAGGTATACTTTGAACATCCCAAACTACTTTGCATAAGCACAAAGGCATGAGCTAAAAGCTTTTGCTGCAGGTGCACATAGGCACTCAACCCAGAGCTGCACTGTTGGGCAGTGTGCTCACACTGCACACACGGGATCTGCCACTTGCACATGGAGAACAAAAGCACACACATCACAGGGAACACAGTGCATGCATCCCCAGTGGGAAGCAGCAACTGCTATACATCACTAGGAGCTTAATATGCCAGTTTAAAATGGTTTCTGTGGATCCTAACCTAGAAATGTAGTTTTCCTGAGATAAAAGACAAGTAATGCAGTACCAAATACAAGTAATGAAATATAAAGCTTAATGGCAACAACTTCTCAAAATTAAAACACTGATCACATTGAAACGTTGATGAAGACAAGCAACTTTCATCTAGAAGAACTTAGACATACAACAGAGACCTGAGCATTCAAATGGAACTGCCTACTTAATAGTGGGTAAATTGATTTAACCTCTCAGGAACAGAGGCTAAGAAATCAGGCTCTGATGATGCAGCAACACCCAATTAAGCCCGCTGCTGACTGCCCCGTCTGCCCAGAGGGCACACAAACTAGACAGACAAATGGGGCACAGGCTGGGAGAGCAGCTGCAGGGCTTTAACCCGACATCTGCCGTAGTTGGGAAACACACAGCAGAAGATGGAAAACTGCTGGGATCCCAAAGCCTAAATGTGGTGAGATCCCACTTCCCAGGAGGGAGCCAACGAAGTGAGCCCTTCCCCTGCTCCACGTGCAGGGGCTCCTTGCCAGGAAGAACCACTCTCTGTTCTGCTCCTAATAGCCTTTCCTCCTGGCTCCTTTGCACAGCCTTCGGTACACCACTTCCTTGCATTGTCACCTCTCTTGGAAACCACACAAGCATGCAAACCATTTCTTTCCTGGCTAACTTGGAGCATGGAGTACTTGAGCCAGAGGACCAAAAGTTAACAGGAAGACCCTCATTTGTGCAGAGGAACACACGGTTCCTGCTCTGCGTGCTCCAGTGAGCACACTCTTGGCTGCTTGTAGACTGGATACTGGGAAAGCTACATCGAGTCATTAGTGAGTCTGGGCACACTGTCCTGACACCATCAGCACAACCTGCTCTGAGGCAGAGCAAAAACCACCTCCTTCTTTATGGGTTATCAGCAACAGCACGTACATTGCAAGGGAACTTGGGCACCTTCCTTCCAACGGAGACAGAAGCTGGGAGGCCAAGTGGACAGGACTACAACTGGATTTTAGGTTCCAAACAAAAGCTCCCTAATGCTCAGGCTAACACCATGACCCCCAGTTAATAAAACCTGCATGTACACTTTGGGGCTGAAAATCAGCAGAGATGAAGAATGAACACGAAATCAATTTGATCTTGCCAACTGAAGAACAAACTCCTATACCTTCCCACTTCAGCCCAGCAGCACGTGTGCACAGATCAGCGTGTCAGGACCAGCCCCACAAACTCATCTGCAAGCAGAAGCCGCAGGCCTTGGCAGGGCTCCAACGATCATTTCACATTACCGTGGCCTTCAGCAATCTTTCAGTAAGAACATACACTCCAAATACTGAAATCACTGTTCTCCACGACAAAATGGGTTAAAACAGCAAAGAATCATTGAGCTACCGTGCACTGCTTTACACCACCCTCAGTACCGCAAAAGCAAAGCATTCGCTTATGCTGTGCAAGAAAAGGGAACGCAGATGGAAGCAGTCATCTTGCTCAACTCCCCATGCCTCAATATCCCCCAGTTCTCCACCCAGAAGATACGCAGGGGCTCTGGGAACGGTCACAGGGCCCAGAGCTGCAGGGCACCTTGCTGAGAGCTGTCAGCTGGAATGCAACGAGCAGCAGAGGCAAGGCACAACGCCGCGCATTTTCACCAGCAGCAGTGAAAGTTCCTTTCCACTTGCTGTACTGAAAAACCCCTCTTCCTTTTAAGTTTCCATTCCCACAAGGCTGGCAAGTAAACCGCTCATCATTAGCCATAACAGGAGAATTACATTTCATTTGACCTGTCGGTGACTGTAATGCCTGCACCGTCCATTTCCCCAACACGGGCTGTGTGTTTCCCAGAGCTGTTTTTATCTGACTCAACAGTGGATGTGTCCACCTCAGAAACCACCACAGCAGTGACAGCTCAAGCCTGAACTCGTTACATCTCAACCTATTGACGTATGGAAGAAGTTCTGCTCCTTTCTTTCTTGCTTATAGAAAGGTATGAAAGTTTTATTTTCATTTGCTTCAAAAAAAAAAAAAAAAAAAAAAAATCAAATTGAAGGATTCAAGCACCCAGCACTGCAGGTAAAAAAAAAAAAAAAAAAAGGAAAATGGTTTGAGGAAATACAGACTTTCATTTAGGTTTAAAGTCTCAAGATTGCTTTTCTTGTTAATTTTTTTAAACTCAGCAATGCAGTAAAAGTGCAGGGCAGAAGTAGTGAAAATGCCTAAAGCGCATTTAAAAGGCAGGCAGAGATTCCCATTCGTGTAGATGGGGTGTCCTCCAGATAATGGCTTCAGCAGCACAGGATAGGAAACCCCTCACATTGTTAGGTTAAAAATGGCTGGAAAACAGCTGTATCACGAAAGGCTGCATGCATCCGTGAGCACACGCATACAAACACTTCCAAAACAAACGACAGATCCTCTTTTCTTCAGCCCTACTGAACGTCAGGATTTTGACCCCAAAATACTTGAAAGCAGAAAGTCTCTTCCCGTCCTGGACACTTCTAACTTCAGAAGACTGACAGGTGGCAAACCCTGGGCTGTGCAATTTGTGCGAGCAAATTTTCCAAACCACGCTGTATCTCTTCTGGGTCATTTCCAGTCCCATTTCTCAACCAGACACGGAAGGGATCAAGGAGAGCAGAGCAATATAAACTAACATCTGTACTGAGCAGCATCCAGGACCGATGCTGAGCGCTGTGAAGCAGACCACATTACTAGCATGGTGCAGGAGGAACTGGGAGCTGCCCTGTGCTGCGTAGGACGATGGGTTAAGTGACAGAGCAGTGCCTTCTGGTCCTGAAATCTGTGCATATGGCATCTCATTATCAGGGTGGTGAGGAGAGACTTGGCAGAGAAAGAAATAATAGGGGGAAAAACAACTAGAGATGCATCCAGTGTCACTCAGGCCTCTGACAGCTAGGTTGGACATCCAGGTACCAAGAAATAGAGCAAAGATGTCAGATGCAACTTAGCAGCCGACTGCCCTGCTTTCTCTGCCCTAACTCTGCTCCTCAGCTCCCGTCCAGGCAGAGCTCCAGCTGGATGCAGGCACTGCCCTGCGAGTCCTTTCCAGCACTTCTCCTTTCTTCTGAGCCTCTGTCCTCTCTGTGAGATACATCTGTGCAGCTCTTACTTGAAACACACAGAGCAAAAGCAAAACCTTGTCATTCTACCAGCTATTCTGACTCACGACAGCAGACAAGAGAACAAGTTACATCGCTGTTCTTCCCAAGTCCTCAGAAATAACTGACAGCTCTGCATGGTCTAAGTGCTAAGTCTCCTGTGTAAGGCCAGCACTGTTCCCATGTAGAACCAAGAAGAGCTGGGGCAGCACAGCTCTCTTATCAGCTCTGCCATTTCCATCTTCTCTACAAATTCTGCATTAGTAGTTTTAATTAAGCAGCAAGATGGTGCCATTTTTTTCTTGTTATTTTTACAAATAACCAGAAGTGTTCCAGTCTCCTTTTCCAGAGAGCTTACCAATTCCAGTTCCAGTTTGTGCAATAAAAACAGTCCAAAGATTGCAGGATCTCTGAAGGAAAAAAAATATAAGGCAGCCCACAAAAATTTATGAGAGCCTGCATTTCCTCTCCTGGAGACATAACAAGTGAAGCACTGTCTAAGAGCAAAATACACAGAGATGACCTTGGTACAAGCTGTCCCTGCAAGGAAAACAATTTAAAAATGCATCCCTCCAGCACTTAAGAGGTTAATAATTTTTCCAATTTCAATAATCAAATATGCACAACGTAGCCTATATTGTGCACTTTGCTCAGCTTTACAGTTTATCACTGATGAACAGCATTGTGGAGGTCACTTCAGTCCATCCCTTTGTGCCAGGATTTTGAGTTCCCTTCCCACCTATGTGAAACCTAAAGACCAAAGCGAAGAGAAAAAAAAAAAACAAAAACCACAACCTCAAAACTATACGGAGTGGGCTTGAAGATGTAATTTGGTGATGATTGTTTTTTGGAAGGAACCTTTAGGACTTGCCAGTTCCAACCCCTGTGTGGACTGGGTGCCCCTGGCAGCTCAGGCCTTGGGCTCCTCCAGGGATTGAGCACCCACAGCTCTCTAGGCAGTCTGTTAGTGAATTAAAGAATGAATGTATGAACAGGAGGTATACTCAATTCTGTTATTTTCCTTCAAATCCTAAACATCCTCAGCACCAAATGGAAACTCAGGTTGTTGCGGGTGCTGGGCTGGGTCTCAGGCCATTGCTGGGGGCAGGACCAGGGGCACAGCCCCACGGCAGTGTGCTGGAGCTGCCTGTCCTCACCCCATGCAGCCATGGGGCCATAGGGCAGTCATTGCCGCAGCCAGCGGCACAGGGTTGGCTGCTGGCAGCCACGGACCCGAGGCACTGTAAACAGCTCCTCCGCCTTTATTGGCAATTACTGCTGAAGGTCACACATCAGCAGCGAGCCTAAATTCCAGGAAAAAAAGCTGTTCTTATGTAACTGCTGCTTGAATGTTGGCAGGTGCCCAATGGAGCAGTTCGCTGCAATGTGGCTGGGAGGGGAGAGGGAAAAAAAAAAAAAAAAGAAAAGTAGGACATCTCCCAGTCACATTCAGCATCCTGAGCATGCCACCTGCAGGTCAGCACTCAGACTTCTCACCTTTTTAATCCACAAGATTAACGTGCTCCTTCAGGACATCTGCACTTCAGTGTAGCACAGCCATCCACTGGGGCCAAGGGGAGCCCAGGGTGCAGCCTGGCACTCACAGCTAGGGTTTGGAACTGCAGAACCCACACTTATCATTGGATTTGGGCTTCTTGATGGGTCGGGGATCTAATTAAAAGCAAGCTTATTGTAGCCAGACACAACACCTTTGTTATCACTGCTGGGCACAGATTCACACCAGGTGGCACTTAAGAAAAATTTAGGTTGGTCTTGCTGGCAGCTTCCCCAGAAATAAAAACACAGCAGTGCAACCCTGTACATTAGGAAAGGCTCAGCCCAAGGGCTTTTACAGAGACCATGCCCGCCTCCAGCCTTGGGGTTCGTCTCTATTGCTTGAGGCACTTGCACAGACTGAGGCTCCAAGCTCTGCAGCCCCTGCCTGAGCCCCAGCCCCAGGGCAGGCTGTGAGCAAAGCACTCCCCAGGCTCTGGCTACGGTTTGCTGTGGCTTTTATTTTTATCAAAGCAAATCTTGTTTTTCCTCAACCTTAAGATACCTCTTCTGTTCTTCATTTTAAGCCAGTTTCATGCAGACCCTACAGCTCTACAGGAACCTGAAATCTTTGGAAACATTGCAAGAATTGCTTTCCTTCTTAATGCATCATAATCCCTCTCCTCAGAAGAATCCTGCATGAATCCTGCTGCAGTACTGGATGCTGGAGAGCTTGAAAAACATCTACAGAAGCTTAAGAACTCCACCAGTTCTCCCTGGGAGAACTCCAGCTCCTTCCTGTCCCTCCTTCCTAGCAGCAATGCTAAAAGCAATCTCAGGATAAATCCCTCAGCAGAGAGCACAGAACCTGGCCAAGTGAGAGCAGTGGGATCAAAGCACTGCTCACTCCTGCACTGCCAGCACACCTCGCACCACACTGCTGATCCTTCCTGCTCTGCAGGGGATTTCCTGCCCCACGGTGGATTCCAGAGTTATTCACCTGCTGAGAAAGGCACTCCCTTTCTTCACCCTCAAATGCTAACAGGGGCTGCAGCTCCTGTTTTCTTCCTGCCACAAGTCTCTGTGACAAATGCATACACCTTTTCACATCATGGGGTTCAGTGAGTCTGGAACACATTGAAATTGCCCAGCAGGAAGCAAGTGGAGGATGTGAAGTCAGACTGCTCGTACCATCACAGAAATCCTCTGAAATCAGGCAGCTCTGCCCTCAGTTATTTTACTGGAGTCTTACCCAGAGCGAATAAGGAGCACTTCAGCTGGTCAGAAAAAGTACATAATGCAGAGTTAGGCAGGGAGGGTATTTATTAGCTCCGCTGACACTAGAGATTGCTGTGTTCTTTGCCACGCACATGTACCATTGCCAGGGGTGACAAGCTGAAAAAGGCAATACTGGGACTGCCTCTGGGAATCACCAGTGGTTCCAGACCCTGCTGGATCCCCTTCCCACACACCCAACACCTGTGCCTTCCATAGCCGCTCCACCACAGAGCAACAGCATTCCAATGCTGCAGCCTCAAGAGCAGATTCCAAATTGCTCCACACGCTCTGGTTGATTTATTGCAGGCAAAGGCAGTGCATTACAGCCAGAAAGTAAGTGAGAGTTTCATGTTATGACTTAATTTGCAATTAAACAATTCATGGTTTTGTCTGAAGGTTCTCCAAGATGAAATGCTGCTGCTATTCTGGGATGTGCCGCACAACCTGGGGGTCCAGCACCTGATGGAGGTGTGTATGTGCCAGCAGGATCATTTTTCACAGACATTGCTGGTATGCATGCCCCAGGTAAAATGGGGGAAAAAAAAATCTCATTTAAAAAGTAGTCACTCTTTCAAATACGATGTGGTTCTCCTCAGAGAAAAGTTACCCAGATAAATGCAGCTGATCAGCATCCAAATGGAGTTCTGCAGAAAGCGCCTTATAGTTCATCATCTCTTCCACTGAATAAACAGGAGCAGCACTGAGTATTTTAAAGGGTTGAATTTTGTTGCCTCTAAATGGTAGGTTTGGGAAATAACACAGGAAACAAAGCAAAGAGGAAAATGCTTCTATTTCCCTGGCATTTTAGTGAAATAAGGTGCTAGTCCATCATACATTCATGCAAAAAGAATCCCAACATTTGTGCCCACACGGACTTTTTGGGTCTGCCTGAGGAAGCTGCAGCAGCAGAGGCAGCTCAGAGCTCGGCAGCTTACACCAAACATGCCACCTCTGCAGTCCTCAGAAAGCCTAATCTCAGTAAAACTGAAAGCCCTTCTCCACACACAGCCTTCCTGCCTGCAAACAACTGCACCAGGCCGAACACAGAGTGGTGCCCACTGCCCTCCTGCTGCTCCTTGGGAACAAGCACATCCCACTGCCATGCAGCTCAGGCACAGGCTGCTCCCACGGCCTCCCAGCTTCTTCCTTTCACTCTCTGCTAACACCACTAAAACATTTGTCTTTCCGAAGAGCTGACAGAACTTGCGCACAGCTTTCAGTGCTTTATTGCAGCTGAAGGCCGATGCTTTGACGGTGCTCACAGCAGTTAGTGCTCCTGAGGCACTCAGAGATGGTCCCAGACCTGAGGAGAGCTCCTATGGCACCAGGAGACTGCCAGGAATTCTAATGGCATCTGGACTGATACTCCAAGCAGTGACACACGGAATTAGTTATAGTAACTATTCCCACTATAGACACATGGCAGACTGAGATCTCCACTACTGCACTGACACAGGCATACAGTGCTGGAGACAACAGGACAGGTCACAGGCTGCTCAGGAAACAAACACCATACAAACAACACTGGAGAAGAGAAATAAAATTAAAACCTCAGCATTATCCAATTCAATGGTAATCTGCTGGGAAAAAAAGAGGGGAAGAATTGAAAGCAAGCATTAGTAAGAGACATTACAAACAAATCTTACATTAGGATCCTATCAATCATTTAACACTGACACCATAACCCTACATTGTGCTTATTTCACAGCATAGCTCTGCCCCAGGCGTGTGAGGGCAGCTGAGCCGGGAGCCCAGCAGTTGGGTTTCCAGTTTGGAACAGGAGCAGAATTCTGAAATCTAACAACTGGAGAGCTGAGCTCATCATCTGGTAGGCAGCAGGACGAGGTGCATGAATGACATGTTTCAGCTAAGTGAAAAACGTGGGTCTAGCCTACACTGTCAATGGAGCAGAGCTTTCAGCAGATTGAATGCACCACGGTCGCTCCCCATTGCCGGGAGCGCCTGAGCGCGTGCCAAGAGCAGGAGCCTTCAGCAATATGGAAAGCTTCGAGCCTTCCCACAGGCTTCTGTGCATCTGTGCTCTCACCACGCTTTTTGCATGCTGCAGAGGAATCCCAGCTGTTTAATGAAGGCCTCAGCTAATGGGATGAGGCAGCGCTGTGCTCTATGCTTCCACCTCCGGAAGGGACAGCACACGGGCCAGGAGGGTGCAGCATTTCTACTGTTTGCGCTGGAAGATTCAGTGGGAGGGGAGGAGTGGGGCCTTCTATAAATCAGACTGTTCCAGGAGCAGCACACAGCACGCCAGCAGAACCGCATGCTGTGCCCAAGCTGGCCCTGAGCTCCATTGCTGCTGGGCACTGCTTGCAGCAACCCCTCACCTACAGCTGCACAGTGGGGATGGTCAGCACGCTGCTCACAGCACTAAGATCTGCTGCCTGCCTCTAGGCCTCCTAGCTTTAGAATGGGTGGATAAGTTTCTCTTCCTTCTTTTTTACACTTCAGGATGAATGCAAAACCAAAGGCATTGCCTCTTAAGTGGTGACTAAATCCAGCTATACGAGCACAGGGGAGAGCCCATGGTTGCACCTCTCACACCCAGGCAGAAGCTGTCCTACACAGCCAGCAGTCTATCTGTAAGCACTCAGCTGCTTTCTCATATTCAGAACTCTACTTCAAGGGATGTTCTTATTTTGCATTATGTAACTGATCTGCTGTAATGCATTTGCTACACTTGGAAGCCTGAGAATCGCGTTGGACTCTCCAACAGAATGGTGTGTCCCAATAACTGCATCCGCTGGAGATGCCGCTTTACCAGGTTTGTAAAATTCTAAGGTATGCTTGTAAATGAATTTCCATTTAGAAAAACCAACTGGCATATTGCACTAAGAACTCAAAGCTTTTATTTTCTTCACATATAACGTCCACCATTTATACTACGCCAGCTGACCTTGAAGAGCCTCTCTTGCCTGTTTTTAATGGGAGAATGTACACTGATAAATTCACTAACAAAATGTAATACCAAATCTGAGATTAGGTTTCAGCTTTTATATCTCCTTGCTTTGGGTACCAGGAAGTATCAGCAAGCACCAACACTTGCTAAAACAGATCACCTTGCCCAGCTCCCTGTTGCTGGAGCAGCCTGACTTGTGCTGGCTGCAGCCAGACCTGACCTGTACCATACTGCACATCTTCATAAAGGGACATCAGGGCTGAAGACTTCCAGCTGTACCAAGAGGCTGAGCAGAGGTCAGAAGATTGCCTCAGGGCTTTGCAGGGAGAGGGTTATGACTCAGCACAGGACCCTGACACTTGAGCAGAGGAGGACAATTCATGGAAAACAAGCTGAAAGCTGCAGCTGCCCCATCCTACTGATCTGCTTCCCCTTTCTCATCCCACCTATACATGTTTCTTCCCTTCAGTTTATTAGGGCCCTTTTCCAAAGTCAATGAGTTTATCAAAAAACACTGCTACAGCAAAGCAAAGGTGATTCCTTAGCAGCACAACACTGCAGAACAAATGCACAGCCACAGCCTGGAGGTGGGCTGGATCCGGAGAGGTGCAGCACATGGGAAGGAAGCACGCCCTGGCCATCCCTGCCCTCTGGGCACTTTGCTAACAGCCTCCCTCCATCTCGCCCTGCTGCATGCTCAGCTGGGTGCACTCGGGTTGCAGCCCACACATGTGCACGTGCACAGCCACATGTGTGCAGCCTCCCTGTTATGTTTGCTCTGTCAGCTCCTCCAGGTCTCAGCCTCCTGCTGAACAGGCAGCAGAGCACTGTGTTCTGCTCCTGCACCCTCTCCTTTCCAGATACGCCAGACAAAGCAGAGGTTGTCTGGCCCATCCCAGGTGGGCATTCATCTGGTGATGCCAAAGCTTCCTCTGCCTTCACAGCTGCTCCCGTTCTCACAGCTGCAGCTATAGCTACAAACAGTTAATATTCATATTGTGAAGCTGACTGAGCTCTAAAGCTTTTGCCTTTTTGGGCTGTGAATCTAGCACTGTGCAACAACTTCAAACCCTACAGCACGTGCTCATCAGACACGAGACACCATCTGCTCCCAGGCACAGGCTCCCAGCTGCAGGGAGCATCCTTCCACACCACTGCTTCCCAGCCCCAGCTGCCAGTTCTGACCTCTTGGCAAGCACGTTCACCCAGAGGCTGTGCTGCGTGCCTGCTGTGTGGCATGTCATTAGGCTGGACTGTTTAAAAAATGTAGGAGATGCTTTAGATTGGGAGTTTGAAATGGACTGCAGGAACATCCAAGATTCCCAAACGTACTGGCACAGACACACGCTTCCAATTCAGAGAATTGGTCTGTAGCTACAGGAAAACATCCCTCTCAACTAGACAAAGGAACTGTACATAGGAAAGGCAAAGAAGAGAAAGGAAAATACAGGGGTGGCTGTACAGAGTTTCCATCTGTAACTCACAAGATGATGACTCAGATGTATGTAAATTAAAATCAAACCACTAAGTATCCTCTTACTGCAAGTGTATGTGACCTGATGAAGAGTCACCTGAACCCAAAAAAACAGATAAACGGGTTATATTCATCGTAAAAAGGTAACCACTGTCAGCAAATGCAAAAATTAGGAGTTAAACTTGCAAATTTCAAGTAGAAAACAACAGAACCAGGCTAACCTTTCCAATTCTATCTGAAGTTGTTAGCTGAATAAAAATTTTTTGTTCCTTCTGCAGCATAGAAATGCTTACGCATACAAAACAGCTTGAAGAAGCCAGAAGTTTATTTTCCTTTACTGAATAATAAAGGCAGTGTTGAACATGGAATGACAAACTGTCGATTACGTTACCTTTTCTCCATAGCCTCTATCTTTGGTCATCATTTCCCTGAGTGTCTGTAATACTTTAATACATAGTTTCTCTTCATTCTCCTCTAGCAGTTGTTTAGTATGCTTTATTAATCTGAAAATAAATAATCAATTACAGTTCATTTTAATAATAGCATTCTAAAAGTAGGATAAGATATATAGCTCTCTTACAGAATTTAAGCTGCAAACAAGGTTTTATTAAAATATAATGGAGAGAGAGAATTATGTAACTATTTGGGGAACATTCTCAATAGCAACATGTCAGAAGCCACTATGGGCTTTGGTGAAGCTGCGAAGGAAAAGCAGAGTAGCAGGCAGGAGAACTAGATAAAAACCATCTGATTACAGGCAAAAAAATGAGAGGAAGGCACATACAATTTAAGACTTGATAAATCTCCAGAACAAACACTAACAGCAAGGAGAAAAGCTGCTCCACACGCTACTTTGTTAAAAACATACTGGGAGTCCTCAGTAGTGCAATTTGAAATCCACTCTACCCAGCATTTATTAATTACTCAGTTACCTGGTTTCTGTGATCTCTGTACATAACCCACTTCTCGAAGAGATCATCTGAGAACCTGGATTTTGCCCTGAACTGCCCTCCAAATGACCCTGTAATCTTTTCCCTTCCTTCACTCCAAACTTGGGCATCTGAGTTATGTGATGCATGAGATAACAATTGATTTTGAGACAGTCCCCAGCATCAAGAGCTACAAGGACAAGAGCCTTGCAAACATCATCGAGGTCGAAGACAAGAGTCAATTCAAAATTGTATCTTCATTTATATGTGCTATATATAATGCAGCAAATAGATTCCTAAATAATAGCTCTAGGAGCATATCAGTCTTTCCCCACACCAGGAGCTCACCCTCCCCCAAACGACAAGCACTATTTACCATAGCAAGAAATACCAGCATAAAGCTGGGCAAGAATGCGCCCCTCCATGGAGCATGGGTGAAAATTGGTAAAAAAGCAAAATATTAAAAACCTCCCAACACGTCAGATTTCAGGACAACTTACTTGCAAATGAAACCTCCGCTTTCACATTTCCTCCTTGCATCTGTGTTCTCTGGGAAGAGCAGTTCAGGTCTGTGAAGCACATCTACCAGTACAGACAACTCTGCTTGCACAAGAGGACGTAAACGATCCTCTAAAGCTGATACAATGTCCTAGAACATATTGAGATGGTAAACATTAAACGTGTATATAGTTACATACAAATTAATTCTACAAGCTGCAAAAGAGGAGCTGGGCAGTTAAGTCTGTCCTGTCTGGACACTCTCAGGGTAGTTATGCTTACGTATACTGATAAAAGAAGTACCACTTAAAATTATGCATAAATGGGATTCTTCCCTTTTCACTCACGTTTGGAAAGCTGTAGCTAACTGACAATGAAAGGATGTTTATGCTAAAACTTCAGCACTCACAAAATACTGAGATATATGCGAAGGCAGAGAGAAAAAGTTTAATTGCATTGAAAAGAATAGAGGGGATTGGATAGAGAGGGACAAACCATTTCAGTGAGAATGGGCTGGGCACAGTTTTTACATTAGGTATTCAGTTGACATAAAGCGAGTTAGCACTGCTTGCTATAAAAAGCTTTTGAGCATAGGATGAATCTTCAAAGGAAAAAGACATAGTTTAAGATAATGTATTTCCTTCAGTATGAAAAAGGTTTTACTGAACCATCTACTGGTCTGAACATAGAATGTAGCTAAAACAGTCCCTATTTCTAACACAAAGCGTTATTTTTTAAATGTTACTTTTTAGCAGAAACAGTGGAATACCAGCACACCTCAGGAAAATGACTCTGGATGCAACCGTGTCACAGGAAAGTGATGCACCCATTCATTTCAAGCTCTGCAGTGCTTCCATGCAGGTCTGTGGCACCTTTCACTGTTTCACTGCACGGAGGGGCTTGGTGTACAAGGAGCAATGCACTCAAGGGGTCTGGAAGGCTGTGACAGTGAAAACGTCCTCTTTAACCAAAGGAATGCTTTATTCCTAACAGATGGTGGAACAAGAATCTTTCAAGTACCAGTAACTTTAAGTGCCATCCCCTCCTAAGGGAGTAAAGCTTCTCTATTCCTTAAGTGTACATTCAATTCTGTTTCCTTATGCGATGCTCTACATTTGATTTTATGCACAGGATTATATTCAGCATCAGCTAAACTTGTTAACCACGGAGCATTCTGACTAGGCAATTCCCAAGCATTGTTCTACTTAGTGAATTCCTCTTTTCATGTAAATACACTGGTGGTTATCAGAGGAAGGGGTGCTGCACAGTCACCTGTAATCTTTCAATTATGTTTCGATAATCCCTGGAAGCAGCAAGCACTGAATCTCTGCGGGCAGCATTCCTTGCAGTCATTCGCCAGTTCATTGCAGTCTTCTGCACAATATTGTGAGATTTCAGGAAGAGATTGTTGACCTGACTGTCCAAGTCCACAGGAATTGCAATGGCTCGGCTTTTTGCTGCAACAAGTAGTGGTTTAGTAAGAATAAGATTCCTTTAGCCCATGTATTACAATCAATGCAAGAACAAGACAAGCTCTGCTTGCAATTCTTTCTGCAATTTGCCTTGTATGCACTTTAAACTATGCATGATGTGGTCCCTGTGTAATGGTCAGACCTCTCTGTAGCACTACTTTAAAGGATTTCACAATTCTGAGCTGTTTACTCAAATTGTATGAATAGAAGTACGTCCTTAGACACACACTAATCCCATGCTAGCACACACGTGCACCTACTCAACAGAATTTGGCTTCATATCCAGAACAAATTACTCTTTTTGCTACTCAAAGCAGAGCAAATTACTGGGAGGAGTGCTACAAAACTGTAGATGGACCATTTCCCAGTCACAGATCAACAGGATTCAGAGAGCTCTGATGTTAAACCAAGAAAGCACTTCAGGTTATTGTGACACCACCTATTGCTCAGCCGTGCAATCCATCAGCACAGTTCTGGCTTTGCAGGGGGAGTTGGCTCTGAATTAGCTGCAAACTGCACCAGCAAGAAGCTGAGCTTTGTTTTTGGAAGGATGACACGTGAGCTGCAAATACAAGACCATGTTTGCAGCATTGAGATCTGACTGCATCCATGTCTTACCTACATCTGAGAGCACCCGAATGCAGCTTTCCACTGATGCCTTTTGGCTTGGCATCAACCAGTTGCAATGGTAAACTCTGAACACACCTTGCAGCAATTGTACAAACACAGGCTGGCGAGTCTGGAACACAAGACGAAAGAAAAATCAATCATCACATCATCCTGAGATGTGCCAGAATCAACTTGAGGTAACACTGGTTTCCAGCTTCAACCATGACTTCTTGCACGCCACTCATTTCCAGCTGGTCTGCATCCTTTAGTTACACAATATACTGCATAGGCAGCATATCTACCACACCATCAGCAACCGAATGGAGAGGGTGGGAGCAAGGGCTGGAAGGGAAATATTAAATAGCTTCTAAAGCATAAAGCTTTAGTAATTGAAGCCTGACTAAGCAAAGGAAATAAGCAGTAATCTTTATCTGTTTAATCAGAGTTATCAGCAAACCTGACACACAGAGGTTCTTCCTTTAGCACTGACCAGCAGCTGACTCAATGGCCCACAGGTAAATGGGACTTGGCTCTTGGCTAAAGGACAGCACAGCTGCAGAGCTGAAAACTCATCACTTCAAATATCACCTGGTATCTAATTTACTGAAGAAACCAGCTGGGTATTTGATATTTTGAACAGAGGTAGTAGTTAGTGGTAAATAATACCAGTTGTTACAGAGCAGCCAAAATTAACGTGTGGTTTTTTGCCCTGTACTTTGCATGACCATCTTCCACTGCAGATAGGTGAGCTGCTCTGACACACATATGCACATGAGCTTTGCTCTTTCATCTCTGCAACATCCCAACTATATCGATCAGAACTCCCCACTTGGTTTTGTATAATAATTACTTTGTATAGCAATTCATTTATTTTACCTGAAGAAAAAAGAGTATTTAAAATGTTTCAGATGAACTACTCTTCCTGAGAGGGAATACCCACATCCCACTGCCTATTAGCTATGTCATCTTTCTAGCAGCTATGTGAACTACACCACAGTGCACAGCCCACAAGACTTAGGAACCAGAGAAAAAATACCTCTTTTATTCTGGTCAAGATCTGTGTCTGTTTGTAAGAAAAAAATGGAGTTAGAGGGAAAAAAAACCAAATCTATTAGATGACTAAATCTATTAAACCAATACATTAAATGATACCACTATGAAATATATAAAAGGAGAGTCAAAATTAAAGAACTAAAAATTACTATGAGGCAAATACCCAGTATCCTTTCTAGAAATAAGCCAAACACCAGCAACATGGCAGATAGCAGTGTTCTCTGAGGGCACCGAAAATACCTGCTCTTCTGGACTTCAGCCACTGACAGTCCTTCCAGTCCTTTCCAAAGACTTGCTGGTCTAAAAGGCTTCAGAGCTGCTTAATTTGCTCAAACTAGGTCCATAAATCAAATAAGAAATTTATTCCACGTCCCTCCAAGAACGTTTGTGAAGGAAAGCCTCGGGCAGCAGCACCCTTAGGAGGCAGGCAAGCTAAACAGTACTTGTTACAGAGGAAAATTTTTGGACAGCTGTTCTTTGAAAAGACATATTTATGTTCTCCTAATTTTATATTATTTGAACTGTATGATAGATGTACAAGGTGTTCCTTGAACAAGCAAGGCTGGTCCTGACTCAGGGGAGGCACAATTCAAGTCCAACAAGCCATAACATGAAAGAACACGAGACAAGAAGAGGCTCGCATGAAAAGAAATGAGAGGACAAGGTGTAGCAGGAAGAATGGGGAGCAAGCAAATCCAGAGGCAAGGCAAAGCTGAGTGACAAAGGTCGTTTGTCTATGGAGACAGGGAGCTCTGCAGAATCTCAGATCTGAGGGTAAAATCCCACCTGGAGGAGTTATGTACATCAGCCAGGTACTCCAGCAGGCTGTACTTCCTCAGGTGGGAGAGCTCTCAGATGTGAGAAAGAATGTTGACAGGCATGGAAAGGTAGAGACAGAGAGCTTTTAACTCAAAGCAAGGCAAATGCAGGACAAGACAAAGACAGAGCTATCAACTAAGATGGTAAGGAGGGATGAAATCGCTGTGTATGGAGGAGTGAACAAGATACTGAAGAAAAACTGCTGACGTACAAAGTTATCAGATAGCTAACGTGATGATAAGGAAGTGTATTCAAATGTTGTGCTCCCAGATGACAATTAAAGGTATGACAGCCAAGGTATACAACACAGGGATGAGAGGAGAAGGGCAGAGCCCTGGGGAACAAGGCTAACCATTGATCTCAACCTCTTATCTTTTGATGAAATTTTGACAAACTTTCATGGAAGCTGATGGTACAATACTTGCTGACATTTTAAAGTCACATGAGAAGCAAATGAACTGCCGGACTGCTCAGACTTGCCTGGGTTAAGACACAACTCTAATAAAGCTGCTCAGCCCAAACACAGCTGCTGCAGCTCTCAGTGCTCTCACAGGCAACGCACAGTCTAGCAATTAAAGAACATTTGAGATCAGCTCAAATGCTGCTCCGCTGCTTTCAATGACTGACTTCTTGCCTGAATAAGGCCTGAAAAGCAGACCTCTGTTGAATATAAAATAGTTGAATAGATTAGGCTGGAAACTGGTCATCCAGGCATGGGTCAACTGCACATCCGATTCAGTGAGGGCAGAAACATATATTAATATTGGACAGAAAGAACTCCTCACCTGATGCAGTTATGCAGCCGTTCTATGTACATTTTCCTGCAGTCACCCAGGCAGCACACCACGATCCAAAAGGTTACAATTCACACTGTGATGAGGGACTGCCATGGTCAATTGGCAGATGCCCCTTATGGCTGCCTTTGGGAAGCAAGATGCTTCCTAACCTGCTGCCAGTTGCATTAAATTACAAACCTGGAGTTTGCATTCTGAACAATTGCCTTTGGCATGATGAGGTTGCATCAAGTTTCAGCAATCACTATACTCAAACCTGAGAGATCAGCCAGACACCTGACCACTCCGCCCACACTCCTCCCAAGAAGTTATTTATGAATAAAAGAATGATGTTATCATTGTGCTGCAATACAAACATTAGGGCAATGTCCTGACACTGTCGTTCTGCAAAGGAAATCTCCATCACTGTCACAAACATTCCAAATTCTCACCCATGCTTTTGTTACAGAGCAGAAGTTATTCAGCTTAATAGAAAAGAGCTTTTGCATTTTTGTTTTGTTTTTAAAGGAAATTATTATCTTATAAAATGCACTGGCTTTTACAAGACCCTCTGTAATGCAACTTTCACTCCCCCTATCCTGAAGGCTTGCCACCGAAGCTTTACCATCTTCCCTAATGTGCTCTGCACAACTCTTTCCTGCCATGCAACTGCTAACCTCATAATGACATGTAGGCCCTCTGGAGAGAGTTTCTATGTGGTCTCAAGGAGAACTGAATTTACTCATCAACTGCTCTCACAGAAAACATTTGTACATTGATATACAAAATCTTCTATCCATTTCTACCTCAAAACAAACATCTTGGCCACAAAGAATACATATCTGCACCCATGTGTCTCTTTTGAACTAGTAACAGAACCAAAGTGGAATTAACATATCTCTTCAACTGTGTCTCTAGTTTTTTCCTACCTGCAAAGTAGTGCTCTGGTCAGAGAATGGGGAACTGAAGAAAGTGGTGACAATACTCATCACTATTTCTGTGACGTACTTCTCCAATATGGAGTCAGCATGCTTTCTGTCGCTGGTGTTGTTGCAAGCCTGCAAGACAATTCATTACTAGATCAGAAGTAGCTCGACCAAAATAGACTAATAGGGATTATGGACTGGAGATGTTTGATTTTGCATCATTCTAGCCAGGGCAGTGCCCTGTCAGAACAATATTTATGATTCTGGCATCTTTGTATTTCCAGTACGTGCAAAGGCAGACCTCAACACTCTCATTGTTTCAATACGTTGGCATAGACCATGTTTGGGAGTAAGGAGAAGAAACAGAGTTCCTTAGAAGAAATATGCTGGGAGGATAGGAAGGACCAAGGTGTAATGCTTTCATATGGGGAAATAATTGGAATCCCAGGCAGAAAGCCATAGGGACAAACAAATGCCAAGCTTGGAAAAACAAAATGGTCCTGACCTGCCAAAAAACGTTGACTATTGCTTGGGAAGGAACTAGCTATCACAGCCAGAATAAGCAAGCCAGGTGGCAGAAGAGAAAAATGCATTAGACAAAGGAGCAGGGTGTGGGGCTTTTTTTTTTTTTTTTTAAAGGAAAATATTAATGCGTTCCATGGAATATGACTAATGAAATCCACAGGCACGGGGAAAAGGCAAATATAAATGGGAAAAGGCACAGCAGTTGGGGGCACTCACTGCCTGGATGCAGCAGCACTGTGCCGTATTTTTATTGCTATATGCTACAGAGGTTAAACTTTTTCAATTCAGTACCCAGATACAGAAATCATTACCCGACAGATGTCAACCAGGAAGTTCTCAAATAGCTTCCACATATGATTACTGGTGTAAATCTCTTTCATTTCTACTTCCGTGTCCACATAGCAATGATTTAAGAAGTTGATGTATGCAATTTTAACCTAAAAGTGGAGAAAAAGATTACCATTAAAAAAATGAAAACCTGAGAAGTATTGTGAATGGATATAATGTCACATTAAAACTGCTACATAAATCATTTGCAGCTCAACTTCCTTTTATTTAAGCACTGGTGAAATTTAATGCCATGAATAGCAAGACATCATCCAATAAAAAACACTGGGATTATTGCAGACAAAACGTCAGCATTATAATCATTTCCAGTTCTGCAGAACCATCTGTTCAAGTTTAGTAGCATACTCCATAAACTTCTCTGCCTCAAGAACCCTATAAAAGAAACAAGCACAGCATCATATCCCCATGTTAAGGGCAAGGAAACAGAAGGATTTCACCGAGCTATCCTGAATCATTAGGGTTGTCTATAACAGGACCAGGAGAGGAATTCAGTTTCCCAGCTCACTGCTGTTGCTCACCTTCCCCACCAGCTTTATCACAGCAGAAGGACAAAATAATATTAAGTCTCTCATGCCCAAAGTCAGTACATTTCAGATTCACGCAGGCCAGTGTCTCCAAACAGCCCTCACCTCAGGTATGCAATCCTCATGGGTTACTACCCTAACAATGTCATCCAGAGGAAGGAGGGAGTTGCATTTAATTTCTGTGTAGACATTCTTGCCTTCTGTGCACACAGCAAGCAGTTCTACCAAGTGGATGTGGTACATCAGCGGGCTGTTCTCATCCATCCGATCCCTCTCTGATCTCATCATTTGCACCAAAGTCTGGAAGGAGGCTCTGTCATTGTAAAACACCAGGACGTCTTCTCCTGCATTCACCAGCTAACAAGAAAGAAAAATATTCCATTAACAGATCAAAGCCTGGGCATCTCCCCACAGCATCCGCCCCTAATCAGCGGGCTGTTGCAGTGCAAGTTCTGATTAGCTATTCTTTGGAACCTTAAAAGAAGTGCAGCCTCCAAGTCAGCTGGGCATTCCTCTGGTGCTCCCCTCACAGTGCAGGGCTCAGAAACGACATTTTCTCTTAACGAATTTACCACTTCTAAACTGCTGAGGAACTTCAAAGTCAGCCCAACTGACTGCTCAGACAGAAGTTGTGCCAAGAAACTTGTGACTTTCCATTGTACTTTTTAGTTTCGCATATATTGCCTCAGCTGACTTCTTAATGCAATAAGCTGTAGATGTACCATTTTGTTCAGAAAAATGCCTTGGGGGCACGCCGGGTGGGAGGGCTGCCAGGCTCAGTAATTCCACCCTTCTGAATAAACACCATCAATTTTCTAAGGCTAGCAAGTGACGTGTTAAGTCACATACTGAAAATTTCTATCAACTTCACACTTCAGGTCTGGATGGCCAGAGCTCCAGAGCGCTGAGACTCTCCTGTAACTCCACATGGGAACGACAGCAAGCAGACTGAGAGCTGCTGTGGGGCTGAGCACTACAAAGAATGCAGCTGTAGGGATCAGACAGCCTTCCAGCCAGAGCCTGGGGCCATCAGCTAGATAAGAAGCAGAAGGCAACCCCTTCCTCCTCAGCAGCTGCTGACCGTGGTCAAAGCTGACTGCTGAACACCTTCACCAACCCAACCTCACCTTGAGAAGCTCACAAAACCATTTTTAAACTGAGCCACAAAATACTCAAGACCTCTGATCAATTGATGCAGAAGCCAGAGCTTGACAAATCTGATCCTCGAGCTCCCCCTGCCGAGGAGGCCAATAACAATGCCATTAGTTATGCAAATAGGCTGCCAGACTGCCTCCAAAATCCCATGTGAAAGGACTTTCGACCCTTTTCTTACCTCTCCCTTCTATCCTGACATCCCGATCTCCCAGTTACCTACACACGTGTTGGTGAAGACCCTCAGACTTTTCCACTTTCAGCACTTACCAAGAATTTACATATTCACCTACTTAAGAAAAAAAATCCCATCAAATTACGGCATTATCACTAAAATTTTCCTTCAGCATTAGAATATTGAAATTAACTATTTCTCTTATAGTTTTCCTATGGAAAGGCAACCTTTCTTCAAACTAAGCTTGCCCATGCACTGCTCTGCAGAAGCCTGGAAAATAACTTGCAATTATCATTAATAACCAACTGCTCTTTGTATCTATAGGTGAAGAGCTCAGAAGGCTTTTGGTCACAAAAACAGCCTGTGCTTTCTGGAGCTGTATGCTCTTTTTGCATCGAGAGCTGTCAGCTTCTTGGCAGTCCCAGAAGCGAGAGGATCAATTTGTCATTTTCACCAAATGGTATGTGAAAACTTCTGTTCAGACCTCGCAAATCTCTGCAGCTCTCACCTCAGCCATTACCATATCTTGGCATTTCTTAATGAATTTTCCTTCCGCCTTGACAATTGTCTGCAGGAACTTTATGTACTGAACATTTCTGCCATGTGTTTCTATACAGTGGACAAAGTGTTGAACAACGCGTTCATTAATCTCACTGCAAAGCTGGAAGTTGTTCATGAAAATGTGCTGCATTGTTACTGCTTCCAGAATCTAATGAAAGGGATGAAAGAAAGAAATTAGAAAACAAACAAATCACCAAATCCAGAAAGGTCAGGATAAAGCCAACACCCCTGCAGGGTGGGTATATGACAGACCAGACCATTTCCAAGGAGCCAATCTTTCAACACCACACCTTGTATCTCAGCTTTTTAGCCCACTTCAGCCTCCTGAACTTTCTATACTGAAATGGTCCTAAATAAGCTTTGGAGGTTTTAGAAAGAAAACAAAGTGTGACCCCTCCAATTAATCTTGCATCAGAACAGGCCCAAAGGTAACTACTAAGAACATTCCATTCACTTTTCTCTCTGGAAAAAAAAAAAAAAATGGCATGAGGTTATTCTTACCCCTGGGTTAAGGAACAGGTTTATGTGCTTGTGCAGCAATGCCTGGTTCTGTTGATTCCCAGCACAAAAGTTCTGTAAAAATTCGTGTGCAAGCTTCATTATCTCCTGCATCCTCGTGTCTTCAGCCTGTGATTGCATGACAAATACAATGAGGTTACAAAGAATCTGAAGGTTCACTTGCAGGTGAGCACTAGATGAGTCCCAGTTCCAGCTCTGCAGGAGAACTGTCACGTATCTCTCACACTCCAAAGAAAAACAAACCTCCACCCAGTTCACAGACATTAGGGATGAGTTTGGCCTGCTTCACAGTTCTAAAGATCATCAAAACTAAAGGCCATAATAGAAGTTACAGTAGTTTATTCTTTAAAATCACAGACTCCACACCCAAGCCTGCCAGCAACGTGCTTTAGTCACTTTTACACTTCTGAGCAGAGAAGTGCACTGGCCAAACCACAACACATCATCACCTTAAGTCTACCAAGGAAAATTGCCACGTTCTGTTGAAATGCATTTTAGCAGTGACAGATAGGTAGTTCATGGCAAAGAGGAGATGGAAAGTTCTTATTGCAACAGTTAAGCCCAATTTATGTTTACTGGAATGTGCACACTACTTGCATGCGTCCAAGCACAGTTCAGGAACCAGTGCCTTTCCTCTGACATCAGTGTAGATTACTGATGGCAAAAAATGCAGTTTGGAAAATCACTGTTTTTATTCTTAAGAGGTTTCATACATTTCCAAGGGTGAAACATCCTCTCCACACTGCCTGTTCAGTAGCATATTCACAAGTATGGGACAGAATGGCAACAAGAGTTATTGGAGGGGCTGTTTCTGCTGATTTTTCTTTTCTTAACAAAATATAAAGCAAGACAGTGAGACTTAACTTTATTCTACTGCCTAGAATTACTAGTTTTCAGAAACCTGTGGAGTCTGGAACAGAGGACAGCAGACAATGGTAAAATGTGACAAGGTCCCTCACCTATGCAATGATAAGTGCCTGTCGCCAGTGACTAATGGGCAGCAGGGCAAAGAACTCAGGGTGTGTTCCGTCAGCACAATGCAGTGCTGTGCAATGTGTACAGCAGCTTGGTCCAAAAGAGTTTCATCCTGTACCACTGACACTACACGTGGCACTCTGATATGTCTAATAATGAACTGCAACCCTCTGCTGGTTAGCCTGTTGGTATTAATTCATGCCTAAGAGGGATTCTGTGACTGTAACTGGGAGGAGGGGGGAGGTTCTGTGTTCTGTGTGTAACTACTGGAGAGATCTGCTGATGTACCCTACATGGAACCAAGCTCCCTTGTAATCCCAGGATGGCTGTCATACAGGTACTGCATAGCAACAAGGAAGACTTGGATGAGGTACTAAAACCCATCAACCTAACATGAAGTGAAGTGGTAGCTGTACAAAAAACCCAACCTTTTCATAAGGGATCTGCAGCAATTCAAGCACAACTGCGTGTGCTCCCATGTTCCTCAGCAGTCGCTGCTGCTGCTTGCGGCTCTTCCTGACTGAGGTGCTCTCCTGGACACACAGCTTGCTGAGCCGGAGCAGGATCTGGAGAAGAGATTTGCTTTAGAACTGGGCTGAGTTTCAGAATGTGCCAGATGGCTCCCAGAGAGAGCTAATGTCAGAAAACACATCTGCATCGACAGTGATGGTTCTAGTGAGCAAAATCAAGTTTTGCAGCCTTATGATGAGGAGTTAAGACTGGGGTAAGCCTGGTTGCTCCTGCAACAGCAGTGGGCAGGCAGAAGGACCGAGCTGCAGCTAAGAAGCAAGAGGCAGCAGCCGTGACTGTGCCACTCGCCCCTCTCCCAGGATGCAGCAGCCAGCACAGTGCTGTCACTGGCACAAGCAAGGGACGCAGTGAGGCAACAGATCCATCATCACATGTGGTGGTTACTGGCCTGGGCACTATCCACTTCATCTGACTAGCGCTGCTCTTACAGAATTTAGCTGTGCAAAGTGAGGCTAACATCTGGCTCCACAGCACAGCACTGCAGAAAGCCCATTACCAGAACATAGCAGTGCCAATGCATGCTCTTTGCCTGGTATTTTTGAAATTAAATTTCAACAGCAGAGTTTTGCATGTGAACTACTCAGGGCAGAACAATTAAAGTAGCTTCTTGACTTGTTTTCTTCCTTCATAGCCTTTAATAGTAAAAATATTGTGTTACCATTGAAACAGCAACAAAACATTGTCTTTCTCATTAATCCATTCTTAAGGAAAGAACACACGTCGTGCTTATTACACTCCTGGCTTCTCATTCACGCTGGGATACGTTATTACTCAGCAAATAGTTTCCACAATGGAAGAGTGACTCAGACTTTCCCGGGTGTCTCCCTCTGACTGCAGTCAGCTCTCCAGAGCTGTGTTACTCACTTACACTTCCATTTAACTATCAAGCAGCAGATTTACCTCTTTTACTACGCGGTAGTTGTAGCTGCTCGTACTTTCAGGCTTCTGTGACTTGCTGTGACCTTCCTGTGGATAAGAATCAGACAGTTTATTAGAAGCTTGCAGTATGCTCTTCATGAAGACTGAAATTACTGTGCTAGGGCAGTGACTGCTCTCTTCCTGGAAAGGGGTGTCAGCCTTCAGTTTGCTGACAGTCTCAGAAAAATACGTATAATTATCCTGTCAAGACCTCTATAACATAAAATAATGTGATGGTAGGATAATTTTAGAGACAGTAACCTCCTGTCCTTTCCTTCATTTGTCACGTTCCATCTGTAAGCAGGCCCTCTCCATCAAAAACTCTCACTCCCTCTTTACTATTATTGTTATTGTACAAAGAGCAAAAGGTATCTAACTAGGCACAAGGAAGGCAATCAGTAAATTACTTGCATTTCCAACAGAAAACATTCATATCCCAGGGACTATTTCTTGCATTCTTCCATCCACTGTTTTCTATTTGATTAAAATGATACTGAGGACAAAGGCATTTAATTAGCCATAAGCCACACCTGTGTACTGCAGGAGCCCAGCACTACCAGGCACAATAAAGCACCAGCATTTAACAGGTTCTTTAAGCACTATTCTCTGCCATTTAATAACAGTAAGTACTTAAAAGTGAAAAATATGCAGGGTTTAATCAAGACTTCTCTCTATAGTATTGTGTGTTGTATGGATATGGTGCTTTAGCATACTCTGTATATCTTAACATTCATTCATTAGCTTCACTAGTGGACTTACTATAAAACTCAACACAATTAATAAACACAATAAGTCATAATCAACCCCATATTATATATGCAAATAATTTAGCCAAGGGATACAGAAAAAAATCAGTTATGTTGAGAGTACATTCCATCTGCCTGACTTTGGGTGCAGGCACCCTGGTGTCAGAATCTGAAGTCAATATTTTAGCAGCATCATATAGTTCTGAATAGTTTCCATCTGAGACTAATTGCCATCAGCTGGTCTAAGTTCCCCTCTAATTCTTGCCTTAGTCAAAAACCAGCAGTCAGCATTACCAGGCCATGCAACTTGCTGACAAGACACTTGTCTTAGTCACAGGCCTGGAAACAGTTACATTTTCAGAAAATATTAACATACAAATCTGGAGAAGCACAACCTAATTACCTCTTTTTTCTTGTGTTCATTTTCACCTGGCACTCCATCCATAGTCTCATCAGGGCCCTGGCCTTTGTACACCCAAAGCTCGGATTTTTCCACAATAGACCTCAGCTGGTCCAAATCTTGCTTTATCTGCTTGTAGTTGTCAACATCTTGGCTGGTAACAAGCAGTTGAACCTTATATGAATGCAACCCATTAGTCATACAAAAAGATTTTTCTTTTTATTCTTTTTTTTTTAAACTACAATACATACGTTCAGACGAAGAGTGATGCTTTTACTGAACACACATACCTGCTTAAAAGCTTGAAGAACTTCTTGTCTCTGGCTGAAGTGTCGGAAGAGAAGCTGGAGTGCTCCAGAGACCAGAGGAGGATAATCATGCATCGTTAAATGCAGCAGAACTCTGAGGAATGTTCTGCCACCATGGTCATCCAAATCCAGTGGTGTATTCTCCTCACTGGAAACAAAGTGTAGGAATTTACTAGAATATAGGGCTTACCATTCCAACAGGTTTCTAAGTCTATCTCCCTGTGGTGTAAAAAAATCTCTCTTTTTAAATGAGTAGAATATTTATTAAATGCTATGTGAAGACATACAGATTTTTCTTTTGGTGTGCTGCTTACTTGGAAGGCCATTCCACAATCTCATTACTCACAGTTCACTCAGCATGCAGCTGCGTGCAACCTATGTTTTTCAGAGACAAATTATGACTAATTATTTGTCCCCACCTCAGTCTTATCCTATTGCTCAAATAATTCCTGTCCGTTCCTAATAGTACCTTTTCTATCCACAAAATACAACCATTCCTCTGCATCCAGGTTGCAATACCAACTGTGCCAAGCACTTGTAGTTTTCCTCTTTGCTATCTGTTCTCTGTATTTCCTTTCTGTGGGTGATAAGATGTCCCTTTTTGACTTCCTTACCAGTGAGACTCTGAATCTTTCTCAAATTCTGCTTCCAACCAAACACGCACATTTGCATTACCAACAGGTTATTAATTCTGTAAATGAATCTCTCTTCCCTCATTTAAGAAATCAGTTATCTTAGGTTTACAGAAAGGAGCTGCACCTCTCTGAACAGCTTAAGGGCTATTAGAATATACACCTTCGCAGTGTTCCAACAGAGTGAGTGGGTGGAATATCAAGAGAAGCCCAAGTACTTTATGTCTGTCACTGATTTTACATCCTGTGATTTAAGAAAGGGTTTAAGTAACTCTAGAAAGAAAGCAGGTACTGAAGACAAGACCTGTTTTGTTCTGTCATGCAATCTAATTTTGCGTTATAAAAAAACCCAGCATGGCTAAGCAGATCCGTCTCAGAAGCTCCTTCCCTACACAAACTTTTCCACCTAAGATTTTACAGCAGCACTGAGCTTAGATGCACTGATCCTCCAGCTCTGCTTTCACCCACACAAGCAAAGCACTGCAGCAAAGATCTTTTTTGACTGAAGGGCCACCTGTACCTTCTCCATAGCTTTTAATTTAAACAGACATTACTTCAAGCTGTATCAAGGGTACTTCAGGAAAACAAAGCCTACGCAACTGGGGCAGCTGTTCCCAATCTTTTTCCATTTACCACCTCACTTGCAATTGCAATCCACAGTCCTTATGAGCACACTGGGGACTGCAGCGCTACATCTTGATTAGTGCTACTGAAGAGATACTTTCCTTCCACCAAAGATTCCTTCAGCTTGTTCTTCAATATGTTCAAAGTCTAGGGCTCCTAAGAACATAAGAGCAGACAAATACACAGTGTCAGAGTTGCACCAGAGATGTTTTTTTCAGTCTGAACACATTTTAAACCACAAGTGTTGCTGTAGGTGTATGCCAGAGTCACAGAAACCTGAACGGAACGCACACATTACTGAAGCAGTATGCTAAGATAACCTAAGAAAATACATTAACCTGCCATCAGCTCACAAACTGAACTCATAACCACTTCAGCAACATCCAGGTTTATTCTTCTTGTCTATTTTCAGACTGCACCTGCATCACTCCAGACACCGATGGGACTGGTGTAAGTTTCAGAAGGGTCATCCACAAGGAACACCTGACTGCAGCTACAAGTTCCAAAGCAGTGGCAACAATACTCCTATGGCTCAACAGACAGAAAGAGCTCTGTGTTTTCCAGTAGAAGGTATGTATTACTTTACTGGCAATACTTGTTACTCCAAAATGATAAAAGAATAAACCATTTGGCATTTTTTTGCAGGAAGTTTGGCAGCTGCTCCCCTCTCTGTTGCCCCATTTCTCCAACCAGCAGGTGTTACAAACATCAGCTTGAGCTGAATGCCACTGGACTTACAATTTATACATCAGTTAACTGACATGACTTACTCTTGTTCACAATAGGCAGTGAAGTAAAAAGAACATTTTGAATAAAAAACTGATGGTAAGAAGTAAACTGAGACTACTGATGTTACCAGGCAACTTTCTGTTTGCACTGCGTCTCTGGGACCAATGTTCACACACCAGAGCAAGAGCCTGAATCGATTATTGACTAAGATTAAAGAACCTTTCCTAACACAAACTCATTCTTTGCAAGGTAACTAACCTGGTACATTTGCTGGCATTTCTTGACTACTGCTTCCAGTGGGTGACTCAGACATCTGCGCGTTGCTTTCATCAAATTCATGCTTAAATATACAAAGTAGGCAGGAGATTCTGTAGTCCAATCTCACATTCAAAATGAACTGATGATACAGAAGTAATAGAAATGTTGAAATAGCTTGTCTGTCCCCAGCACACACACAGACCATTTACACAACACAGAACTCCCAATACAAGATCAACACTTTAAAAATGTGGATGCAGTTTGCAAAAGAGGTATGTGAAAATGTGCACTACATTGCTTTTTTTGTTGTTTTCTAGTCCCAGATTCATTAATTTTTTTTTCCAGTGACTTCAATGAGTATAATAGGCACACAGTAATAAAACCTCAGAAGTAAAAGCCTTTGCAGAGTTTTGATTCCTCATTGCTGCCCAAACCATGCATCCTCATGTTTGAGACAAAGTGCTTAATGCCAGTTTTAATAACCTATAGTAAGGGGAATACTGACACATTAAAATACCCCACTGTGACATGCCAGGCCGTATAAGAGAAGTTCTTGGTTTAACTAAAATTAGAAATGGTGAAAGGAAGTGAATCAAGCCTCCCCTACGTGCTGCATCTGTTGCTGAGAGGAAGGGCATGACCTCAGATGCAGCTCCGTGCAAAGCCTCCCACAGAGGGCAGGGGGAAGGCACACCATGGCTTTCCTGCTGCTCTGCATGCTTCCGCCCACACGGCTTTTTCAGCATTTTGGCCTACATGAACTTGCCCATGAAGTTCCCAACAGTTCTCAACTTGTACAGCGAGGGAGGGAAGATGGATCTGAGCACAATATTTTTGTGTCACATCTAGACAGAGCTGTGGAAAAGGGGAAAAAAAACCTTTTATCTTCATGTTCTGAAGACTAGGGAGTGAACAGGAAGGAAAAGCCAAAGATGGAAGGGACTGCAGGAGACTGGGAAATGTACAGGCATCAACTGTTCAGGCTGACAGCTATCCAGAAACAAGCATCAAGCGTAACTCCCCTCCTTGGGACACTTAACAAGATGGTCCTGAAGCTCCAGAGAAACTAAGACAGTACAGGGAGTAAGAGTCCTCCACTTCAGCAAATCAGCCATTCAAAAGCCACTGTTAAATACACAAGAGTCTGCTGTAGATTCAATCTGCTGCTATATGGTTTCAGTCACTGCATAAAATTATCATATGTACAATGAGTGCTTCCTGCCTGAAAAAGTTGCCCTTGTAACACTTGAAAAGAGGTACATACAAGGCAGGAGTAAATGAAATGGTTACATGGCACTATACTTAAAGACAGAACAAGATGTCCATTAGTTTACAATGCTAATACCTGAAGTATTTCAATGATCTTCAGCTTCGTATCCATCACCAGGATGTCCTCCTTCTCTGGCTCAGTCTGCTTGACGTTGCCCTCAGGAGCAGCAGCAAGTGGGGTCATGGGCAAGAACCCCCCACCTCTCAGCACCACCTGGGTCATCAGTTCCCCGACTCCATGGATTGATCTCATCACATTGCTCCCTTCAGAGAGGTAGGTAAATTATGTTGGTGTAATATGACTGCATTAACAGGCCAAGTACCCTTCACATTCTACAGAGAATTTGTGTCAGGCAGCCAGACACCTAACCTCCCTGGAACAGGTGAAAGCCAAAGGGAACAATGGTTCAGAACCGCCCTGCTTGCTCCCTCTTCCATCGTAGACATCACCCTGCTTTACAATCAAGCCACAGACAGTGCTGAGTAGAAGGTGCTGAAAGCAAACTAACATTTTTACACCAACCAGAACCTGCTGATGAACAATCATTTCTCAGTCTTACCTTTGCTTTCCTCGCCTTTTGCCATTTTGGTAATAGGGAAGATGGTAGTGATGTGCACACAGTCTAATATAGCAAGGAGGATTTTGGTTAGCCTGAGAAGGTCACAGAAGTTGTAGAAACCAAAATATATCAGATTTCTGGCCAAGTTAACCACCTACCAAAATAACAGTAAGAAGTCTGATCAATACTAAACATTTTGCTATAAAAAAATCGAGTTTTAACAGAGTGAAAAAAAAATAGCATGGCTGTGAGTCATATTCTGGTTGTGATACCTCATAATTTCATACAAGACTGTGTGCTTTTGCATGTCATTAGAAAGTTTTCCATTTGCTCACAAATACTACAAAGCTTGTGGCACAGGTCCCTAGCTAAAATTGATATTCCCTAGCTACTGTATTTGTTTCATTTCAGACAAGCTGAGATAGGTCAAGACTGGAAGGTATACACAAATGCTTTTTATGGCTTTGTGTGACAATATAGATACATATATATACATATGCCACATCTACAGATTACTAAATTTCCCCATAAGTCCTCCCAGCACACTGCTTCACAATCCACAAAAATATTTTCACATGTAGTGCAAATATTGAAGGCAGACCAATCAGCTCAAGTGTGTTTCTCTATTTAAATTATCATATTTTTAATCAATAGTTCAAGAATACTACTGCATGCATTCACTACATTTGATTGCACAAACAGACTATTAGAACTGGACAATAGGTCATGGAGTATGGCACTGTTCTATGCATTGTAATACTGTGAGATGGAGAGAATATCTGTGCATGCAGACAGAGTGTTTCGTTTTACTGACTATTTATACCAGGAAAGCTTGCTTTGGTAGTAACACAGAGCAAAAAAGTAAATAAGTCGCTGGAATTTTTAAGACATAAGTTCACATTCATTAACTGCATTTGAAGAGCAAACTCCACGAACTGTCTCAAACCTCAGTGGATGTGCTTGCACGAGAGGAGTGCAGCAGGCAGGGCAGCTCAGTGCTGAGTGCTGCTCATCTTCCTGCTGCTGAAAAAAGCACCAACATCCCACCAAAAAAGGTTAATATCAGAACTGGATAACTACCTCAAAAGTGAGCTTATTCTTCTCTTTGTCAGAGAAAGGGAATCTCTGACACACCACATCTCTTAAATATTCCTCTACAAATTCCATTGTCTGTGCAAATCTCTCTTTAATTTCATCTTTGGAAGTTCCGCTGCTATCATAGCTGAAGGGGAAAACAAACAGAACAGAATTCAGCATGAATGTACACAGGGCTCTTTCCCCCAGGAAAAGTTAAAGGCTCTTAAACAGCCTGTCCAATGGACAGAGTCAGGAAGCTGACACCAGACTTTCCTGGCTTTTGCTGCTTTATCCCATAGGGTCACTTTTAAACTACTTAAAAGTATCCAAGAAAAACAAAACACAAAACAGAGTTTCTTTTTTAACTGCAAACTGTCAAGCTGCGTGCAGCACACAGGAGAGCAGTTGTGGCCAAGAGATGCTGACTGTGGATGCTAACTTCTCTCCAAATAAAAAGAATATGTAGACTTCTTTTTTTTTGTAACTGAAATGTTATGTTTCTCAGTCTGTGTAGAGAACTGTAAAAAGAGGATCCCCATTAACTACCTTCTGCACTCCTCCCTTTTTGATCACGCACCACTCACTGTTTAGCTGAAGCAAATTATTATTCTATTTTGACACTTAAGGTTGACTATGAGCTATTGTATTTGCTCATAAACGACTAGGTTAGTGAGGAGGGGAGGAAGGAAGACAACACTGAACATGAGTACTAATACCAAAAAGAATCAAATTCCTAATGGTTAACATGATTGTCAATTCCTGTTTCCCTAAGAAAATGAGTTTTGATTCGTTCAATTCTGTTCAACTGTTGTTAAATTATTTCTACTATAAAGAGGTGATACAGGGGTTTGCAGTCAAGAAATCAAGTTTTCAGCCAGGCTGAGGTTTTGTTTAGGTTTTCTACCCCGTATCAGAATATTTTCCATTGGCAATTAAGCAATATGACTGTATCCAGCACATTACTTGTTTCTGCACTTTCCCCTTGTTTTTGCTATTGATGGCACTAGCTGCTGTACAGACAATCAGCTCTGAAGAGTCAGTGCTCTGATCAAATCAGACAAGAAGGAAACAGCCCTCCCCCCCTCGCTTCCCCTCCCCAGGGTCACTGATCACATCACCCCCATCGAGGCAGACACCACAGTGTTCTGCAGAAACACCACCCTGCTTTCATACTTTACACCACACAGACAGGAAAGTGGTGTTCTTATTTCTTCTTTTTTTTTTTATTACTGAGGAAGATCCTCTCCAAACATTACAAGCAACGAATCTACTACATGGCTACAGTAACAGAAATTAAAACGGTATTAAAAAACCATTAGGATTGATCTGGTTTTATTTAAAAATAGTAGTAATAATAATCAAGTGATGGAATTTCCTTTCCCACACCATTCCAGCAAGTACTTACTCGTCAATTGCAATTTCAGAAGGTATCTCAGACCACAGCCGTGCATACTTCACTGGTGTAACTTGTTCCTGGGGGTCACGATCAACGTGCATGTGCAGCATGAGCCGGCAGAAAGATGCTCTCAGATCATAGGGCAAGTTTTCATCAGACATGCAGCGGAGAATGAGATCCACATCCAGCTGGCCAGAAATCTCATTTATGGCTAAGTACTGGCGATCAAGGCACATTCTAGCAAAGAGGTTTAGCTGGTATCTTTGGGGAGAGGGGAGAAACACAAACAAACATTTCCAGAACCATCCACTGCCTGAAGCATTGATAAGATATTATCTGTAGTAACAATGGATGAATTTTTTATTTTTGAGTCTTTACTCAAAAGAAAAAGAAAAGAGATTAACCAAACACTAGTAAAAGCGGAAAGAGTGTAAAAATAAAATAAAAGGGTTCTTCATTTTCCAGAAAGTTATACAGAAGCAATACTATTAACAAAAGTTTTGTAAGGATCCAAACAACACTTAAGGCAGCTCAGCCTGAATACTGTAGAAGACGGAACACTTCTAACTAATGCTGATGCCATGGTGGTTCACTGAGGAACAACAGAATGGACTACAGAACCTTAAAAGGTGACTCAGAAGTACTGAGCCCAGTTCCCTCCAGTCAAAGAGATGGTAACTGAAAAGTAAACTAGTCCTTAGCTTTTCAGCCTGTAAGAGCAAATAACTGGTATTTAAGTTATGCACATTCAGCAGACTGATAACTAACCTTCAGTCATGAACATCCAACACTCATAAATACTCACAGACTTGTGTTGAGCAATGTCAACTGTGAGATTTCCTGAAGAAATGAATGTTTAATTGACAACAGACTGCTTTTCATCTTCAAGCACTCCTCAAGGTAGTTTAAGCCAACTTTACACTTAAGTAGTAGTGGAACAGGTTGCCCAAGGAGGCTGTGGATGCCCCATCCCTGCAGGCACTCAAGGCCAGGCTGGATGTGGCTCTGGGCAGCCTGGTCTGCTGGTTGGTGACCCTGCACATAGCAGGGGGTTGGGACTGGATGAGCATTGTGGGCCTTTGCAACCCAGGCCATTCTGTGATTCTAGTTGTTTTAAGCACATGTACAAGACTTAAGGTGGGCTAAAAGTAATTAACGCTAGCAATTCTGCTTAGAAGAAAGTGTAATACAATCCATTTTGAAAGCAACTATAATTTTTATAAGTTGATATTATAAAAGATCATATTTTAAGTACAGCCCTCCAATAGGTTCAATTAAAAACACACTGGGAAGTCTACTGAAGTTATTTCAGTGCAGGAGACAATGCAAAAAAAAAAAAAAAAAAAAAAGGTACCAAAAAAATCTCTCTGTACTCCCTGTACCACCAGAGCTGAGTCTGTCACACTGCTTTCAGAAGTTTAAAACCCAGACACAGGAATTTGGTCTGGGCTGAAACTTGATCTAACACTATGCCAAGAACTTGGTGTCTTGTCAAGTCATCTGGAAACATCACCTCACATTAGAAACTGCTAAAAGCACAGCTCAAACTGCACGAAAGAACAGTGCATTAATCAAACTTAACTTGTGGCTTTTTTTTTATTATTTTTGTTTTTTAAGTTCATACACTGCCCTGCTGAATTCTGTAGGATTACTGAACACTTTGATTGCAGAATACTACAGGAGCACTAACCACAGAAGGCAGGGGGTAAATAAGTTTTTTTCTTTTAACCAAAAGCAAAACCATTTGTACACTGAAGTCCACAGCACTTATTCACCCCCAACCACCATTTCAACACAGGTAACCTACACAGTTGGCATACAGACTGCATTAACATCCATTTGCATGGAAACCAAGCAGAAATACAGGCATTAAATGGTGTGCAAGTTTAATGCACTGTAAGCCCCAGCTAATCTTTTCAAATCAGTTTAAACTTTCCCATGCTGATAATTTGATTTCTAACCATGAATCTTATGCTTTTCACTCACACTCACAGAGTCACTTTATAATGGCTATTTCATCCACGAGCCCAGCATCCTTCCCCCAAATTTAACTGAAGCCTGAATATACTGAAGGCTTTCTCCCACAATTTAGATGAACTTTGCTAGCCAGCTACTGCACATGCTGTTAACCTGTAATAGCTGAGCACGTCCCGATCTTCCTTCTGCCCTTCCTTAGCATCCTGAGCCAATTCTCTGATACTCTTACTGCGGATTTCCTTGTTACTGTCTCTCCAGAATAGCCACACTTCTTCTTCATCTTCTCCAACTTCCAAGGCATTTTCTCCACTTGACACTTCTTCAAATTCAAATCGAGAGAGGACCAGCCTGCCAGAATGAAGTGTGGTTAGAGTAGAAACTGCCAAGACCCATGCAAAGCTTTCAGAACATTTCTTTCAAGACACTTGCTGAAATGTACTGGTGATATAAAAGTAAGTAATTTTATGATTCACCTGCCTTAAGAAAACAAATTTTATTCTTGAACTATGCCAAGTAAAAGTTGAATATCACACTCATTCTGCAGTAGCAATTTATTACAGAAAGTCTTTGGGTTTTATTATTAAAAGCTGTGGAATAAGTTTAGAATGTAAACCTTCCCATTTGACAATAAACATTTCATTCAACAAACAAGGAAGATTTGGTAAACAAAAATATCTAACTTTTGATCAGTACCAGATCCCATAAATACTGGATAACTGAAGAACTGGATAACTGAATAGCTGGATCAACACTTCCCTGCTTATGTGACAAAGCTAGAAGCAATTCAGCCACTAAAACAGTAACTGTGCTCTTTCTTTCGCTGAAGAACTAGAAGCCATACATATGAAACATGCAAATCAAGTATGTGAGATAAGAACAAATAAAATATGTGGCAATTTTAAATGCTGATGGAAATAAATTAATCTTTTTGCTTTGATGAAGAGAATTACTACTTCAAGGATATTCTCAGCCATGTGGGTTTTGAGTACTATTTGACAAAGGCCTGTTTCCCTTTTACAGTTAGATAATGATCATCTGTACCGTATTCCATGTATTGAATAATCTCATCATTATAAAAAAAGACAACTGGGATTTGGTGCCTGCAGTGATGCTCCACCAGTGGCAGAGCAGTGCAGAAAACTAGAGACCAAAACCCTACAGTTAGGGGGAGAAACAAGTGAGCAGAAATGCATCAGCTTCTGCTCTGCTGCAAGCTGAGCACAGAGTTCATGTACTGCCCAGGAAGTGCTCAGACAGCTCAGAGATGGAAGCCTGCACCCAGAAGAGGGATAATGGAAACCCGTACACCTTTCCTGCAAGGTTTTCTACTTGAAGGATAGAAAACAAAATATCAGAAAGGAGTCTCTGACTGCAGGTCTAAGAACACACATCACAGACTTCTGCAATCATCAATATCCATTTACTGTGCATCCAAAGAGGACTGTGCACATATTTAACTGCTTTCTCTAGATGTGCCAGAAGTGCTCTCAGCTTTGAATCCCGTCCCTTCTGTTTCACACTAGAAAAACCATCTCCAAGGCATTGACTTACTTCGTTTCAATGAGTATGTCTGCATTTGCTGGATTCAGTACGGCTTTACAAATCAACTCCTGTGTTACTGGAATAGACTTGTTCATGGAAACGCACAGATCTGAGAGATAATCCAAAAACCTGTTGGAAAACGTAAGCCAAGAGGGTATCAATCCATGCTGAGGTTTAGACTGAGGCAATCTATATTTCAGAAAGAAAACATTCAGAATTCCAATTTAACACTACAGAGTAAGACCCTTGCCTTAGCAGGAAGTTATGGCAAATGCCAAAAAAGTGAACTAGTTGTACTTACTTGCTAGTAAGTTGGCAAGTACAGATTTTTCTCAGAAGACTGAGGAAAACGGTAATTGTGTATTTAAAAATGTAGATCTCACCTGGGCTCCCTATTTTTCCTCACAAGACTAACAAAAGTATCTATCTCAGCAGCTGTGATGTGTTTCTCCAGGAGCTTGCGATTGTTATGAAGCAGTGCTGTAATAGTGTCCTCAGCCAAGACATCATAGCCAATTTGTTTCTGCATGAAGCCAAATTGCTTTGCAATGTATTCCTTTAATCAAAGGGAAAGAGAAAGGTGATGTAATTCATTCTCAGAATTTCAGAAAATAATCAATAACAAAACAGCAAGACATTCGTTCATTCCAACGTCCCAGGCAGTGACTGAATTAAATTCTTATGGTTCTTCCTTTAAAGTCTTAACATCTCTCTCACTCCTGGACTGGATACCAAAGAATTTCTCCCTATCTGAGTCTGATTTTAATAGTTGGCAACAAAAAAACCATGCATCCTTAGTTCACAGACCAACTTGCAATGGATCTTGTAGTACACGAGAGTGAAGAAAATCTTTAAGTTCACCTGGATTGACAGCAATTGCATTGTTTTCTCAAATTCTCCTTACAAGTATTGCTAGTTACACTGCATATAACCTCTGACAGAGTCAAAAGATGACAGTAAAACTAAGCAATCCAAAAAACATCTTGCTGACTGTACAACCACACCACAGCACAGCAGAAGCAATATCAATGGTTTTTGGAGCAGGATAAACGTTAGTACCACTGAGAGCTGCAAACATATTCCAAACCTGATTCTTCCTGTAATCCTGCTGAGAATGCCTCAGCACCCTGTAGCAGAGCCTGCAGATGTGTCTGAAGGGAGCATGACGTTGGTCTCCAAGCTCCTCCAACCGCAGCATGGGGCCATCGCCGCTGTCAGTGAATGGTGCTTGCAACAACTTGAAAATCTATGGATTTATTAAAACCACACATAAATCCCATTAGCACTGCCTCCATTTGATTAAAATTAACGTAAAGGTACTGTGTTAGCATTTATCAATTTCAAAAAGATACGTCAGAAACACACTGTAGTTGCTGTTTGTTCCTTGGCCACAGCGTAGCCAAGATCATTACTATATTCTATATTCTTTTCTTCTACCAATACTATGCCCAGAGTCCACTGCCAAGCTGCCAAAAGCTAGAAACTCAGCGGATCCTTCAGTCCCACCATTCTGACCAGGTTCTCTATTACTAGGTTCTCCTTTCCGACAACCCTTCGTGTAGGCATAGCTTAGAGAAAAATGCAGTCTACCTGCTTTAGGATATTCTGTTCTCTCATCAGTTTTTGCCGTTCTCTATTAGGTTTAGAAAATACCACTTCAAGGACGTCTTGCCCAGAATTAGTTCCACCAGTAACAAAGTAGACCAAATCCTCCAACAATTTGGTAACAGATCTACAGAAAAGTCACAAGTTGTTAATATAAGACTACAAATTCTATCTGTTAAAAGAACAATGACAGTGTGAGGTTACACAGATTTCATGTTAAGGGACAAAACACATTAGAAAACTAACCCAGATGTCAAATAAAGCACCAATGTTTGCATGAAATTTTACATTAAGAACCAGTGCTCCCCATTGTTATAGCCTGTTACAATAGTACAGGTACAATAGTCAAACTGCAGAAGCATTAAGACAATGACATCACTTTAAGGCCATTATATGATCAGCAGCTCTTTTGAATTGCCAGAAAAAATAGATCAGGTTATAATCTCCTCGAGGCCAAATGAAAGACACTGCCTATGGAAGCACACGGGCCCCTGGTTTTACACAGCAGACTGCACATTCTTTTTGAGTGGCCACATATTTTTCAAAGACATTGCCAGAGGATTTGCCATAAGTCATATGTTCACTCTTCACAAGATGGATTATAAATTCCCACACTCATTTTGCAAAGCCCATCAAGAGAGGCATGCTACGGATTATTCCCCTACGTTCACAACAACAGTTCCCATGCTCTCATTTCACAAAGTGACAGCGGAGGACTGACAGAACACTGCTTGAGAACCTCCACTACGTGCACACATCCGTAATAAAAGAAATAGGTATTGAGTAAAGCAAGCAGTATCTGAACCAACTTCTTGTTTCCTTACCGTCTTTCATTCTGGGTTATTGTTCCTTTTTCCAGTTTGCCAGCAATGGAACCTAACACCTTACTTGCATCATTTGCAAAGTCCAAGTCCCGAACCTCTGCAGGAGAAACTGGTACTATAGCAAAAGCTTCTTTGTCCTCTTTTACTGGAGAAGTACCAATCTAAAACACAAAGAAGTTTTATTATTGGAATAGAAGGCAAAAAAGTAGTAAGTATGTGAACAACTAACACAAACAAAAAAGCCACACTGCTATGCAGATTCACTCAGACAATATGAGAACAGAACCACTCTGTACAAGCTCATAGGTGTTCCCAATACAGAGAAATCTTAGACTGAGATTGCAAAATGTTGCCATAAACAGGAGAAAAAAATCTTCCATGTGCTGACTGCCCTATATCAGAGATCTAACAGCATAGCTAGTAAGCTACTATGAAAGCCTATGAAATACTTCGTGTAGGCACTATTAATTGCTGTTATACTGTTTACTGTTTGACAAACTCCAAAGTCTCAAAGGACTGGAATTTCTACCAGCAACATATAAGTGAAAGTATAGAAATAAAAGGATGCAATCACAAAAAATTAACAAGGCTTACCTTAAGCATCACAGGTTTCTCTTCTTCTTTATCAATAGGGATATTTGTACTATGAACCCAGGTGTTAGTGCAAAGGTGTCTAAGTCTGACATAAGAGTTCCTAAAAGAAAGTCAGAAGTTTCAAAGCATGAGTCAGATTTCCAGGCAAGAAATCTTAGCATTGTTCAAAAATGCAAAATGCTGGCAGCATCAAGTGGAAAAAAAAAAAACCAAAACAAAGAAAGCAACAAAACTACTTCTACCCAAACTGCCATAATAGGAGTAACTCTTTTTATCTTGTTAACTTATGCCAACTTACAGTATCTGATGATTCAAAGAGTCAGCTGGATAAAATTCATACAACAAATATTTCTGGATAGGAACGGACAGCATAGAGCCTGCATTCAAACTGTGCATCTTTGAAAGGTACAGTATCTTTCAAGTAGCAAGAGGTACCATATGAACAGTTAACTAACCAGATACAACAGAAAATGAAGTGCTAAGCACCAGTCATGTATGTCCTAGCAAACGCAATTTAGACAGGTATTGGGAAGAGCACTATAGACAACAAACTTCAGCCGCGGTTTCTTCACTAGCAAAAAAGATACTTCATCTGTTTTCCCATCTATAAAATGGGGTTCTGTTAGCAATAACTCCACTGTGAACTACTAGAGTGATGTTCTAGGCATTATTTCTAAATTAATTTGAAGAACCACCTCAATTTCAAAGGAAAAAAACTGTAGGAAAACAGCTCAAAAACGTTGGCCAAACCTGGGGACAAGGCTGTCTCCTCCTCGCAGAGTGGTGGGGTCCAACTCGAATATGGAGGAGATATCATTTCCTTCAGGCACAGACACTAGAGAGTATGCCATCTTCTCCTGAGCACTGCGCAAGCCTCTTCTGGAGGCATCCTGCTCAGGGTCCTGCTGTGGAACAAATCCCATCACAAAGTCAGTTCAAGCTCTCCAGGCCCAACTGTCCAGTGCTAAATGGGCGTGTGCTGTAATTTGTAGACCTAAGTGACCCACTCCAGGTCCTGGAGAAGATTACTATGGCTTAGGGTACCAGCAGCTCTTCATCAAACATTTCCTGGCTTTCTCTAGTATTAATAACTTCTGAGCATTCCTGGATTGATACATACATTAAATCCTAGACAACAGAAGCTATGTCTTGCAGAAGGTGCCAAAAAAACTCAAAACCCCCCAGTTATTCACCACACAGAATGTCAGGAACTCCGACCAGCTCCAGATGATGCACATTTGGTGAGATGGCCACTCTAGACACCTCTGGCTTTTGAAATGTATTTGGCATCACTGGAAGACAGGCACCCAAAGGATGCTAAAAGCAAGTACCGGCCTTTTGAGGTCTTGATACAGGGCATTCCAATCCCTAAAAATACTGAATAGCTACCCAGTGTTGCTTGTGCTTCAGAATACTCTGTAGTTTGCACATTGGTATTTGGTGAACTTGGCTGCAAAATAGTGACATTTAAAGTCTTTGGTTTTGCACGTGGGAACAGACAGTTAACTGCACGGAACAGAAATACATGTTGGGAATGTGCCATCAAAAGAAGCGACTAAACATTCAAGGGTCCATCTGGAGGCTTTACATCTGGAGAAACGTGCTCACTTGGTTTGAATTCTCCACGTTTGAGCAGTCTCCTTCATCCCCACAATAAGACCATTGCTAACATTCGCAATGTGCCTTTGACACATCAGAAGATAACTGGTCAGTTATAAGAACTGCGACAAAGCTGACAATGGAAACTAATAAATTGGGAAGCAGGGATTGAGGCAATTTGGGGAGAACTAAAACTTCAGCACCAACATTGACAGAAGCAGCCCACTAATACTGAAAGGGTGTTAGCCAGCATCTCATTCATGCCCATTTAAACTGCTCTTTCACTGAGCTAAAAGGAGAAAACAACAGCAAAACAGCTGTGAAAGAAACCTGAAGTACTGCAGAGAGCTCACATTTGAACGAATTTGAAGTTAATGTATGAAAGCAAAGGTAAGCAGCCCACACCATGTTGTCATGAGTGAACGTTAAGCAACACAGTAATTTTATGTCAGAAATGAATTATGTGCTCTTGATCCTATTCTTTATGGTCTATTTTTGCCACCTAGTGGTTAAAAAAACACAGTAGGGAAAAAAGTGCACTTCTGAAGCCAGAGTGTTACCATTATTACTGCTCTCAGGAATAAGGAATAGTGCACTACCAGTAGGAAGGATATCTATAATGTCAGACACATTGGTTAACTTTCAAGTTAAGTCAGAAAAAAAAAAAACTGTTTTCCATTGGATATTTTTCCCCCTCACTGAAGCAACAGCAGTGTGGAGCTTTTGTTCATGTTTTTCCCCACTGTACAACTACATTTACTAAAGACAAGCTGGCAGAAGATGAGTGTTTGCTATGCTACCAAGAAATAAGAATAACAGTTCAGTATCTGGGGGCAAGCGCAAGCTTCTTAATGGCTAGGCTGTGATGACAAATCCTTTTCAGAGGTAATCTCATCCCTGCAGCACTATCAAAGCATTTACATCCTTTTAAATATGGGAATAGTTCCTTCTCAGTTTTAAGTGCAGCAAATCTACTACTCAGGATAAATGACCAAGAAATTCACATAAGCCCACAGTTTCATCCAAGTTAAAAAACGTAAGCCAAAATTGAAAACGCTGTTCCAGTTCTGTTTTCTCCCATTGAAGCAATGCTGTTTCCCTTTGACATCAATGAGAAGCTTCTAACAGTACAAAGCATCAGCACACTCAACCTTCAACACAATATTTACTGAGAAGGACACAGACTTGCTTTCACGAGAAAGAATGGAAGAAAGAATGGCACTGACATCATTCTCACCCTGCCATTCTTTCTCTCTAGGCCCTTCGGCACGGCTTACCCACGACACACTAAAATGAGAGGGTATTCATGAATTAAACAAGGAGGCCAAGGATGGCTGACTGGCACAGCATGATGTGAACATCCCACTAGGAACATACGACACTTGATGTCAACCTTGAGCAATTTGCTCTTCAGACCTATACAAAGAGTGCTTCAAGAAAGCAAAGGTTTAAGAAATAGGAAGACAGAAAGACATACTACAAAGTGGGAAGGCAAGGGGTCCAAGTAACACGTGAGTTTGGTCACAAGTGTATTGATTCTCACTAAAGCCTACTCCAGTTTTTAATATCCACTTCTCTGCATAGGCCCTAACAGCCTTCAGATCATGCTCAATTTCTCAGCGTCTGCACTAGCAACAAGGCCTCAACAATCTATGCACTGGCCAATTGAACACCAGAGCCTGTGCAAGCCCTCTCAATTAGGGGCAAGATCACGTTCTTGCCTATACTTACTGAGGATTGACACTCCTGGTCATCTTCCTCATAGTCAGGGTTTACCTGATGAAACAGAATCACAGGCATGTCAAAACTCTAACAGCGCTACAAGTGGGAAACAACCTCAGCACAGTCTAAACTTCTTTTGTAAAAGATGAGCTCTACTGCTATGGTTCTACTGGGCATGCAGAACAAATATAATACGCAAGTGGATTTATTTCTGGCTGATTAGCAAACCCAAAATGTACTGAAAAAGCTCAATACTGGACAACAATTGAAAAGGATCTGTTTGCATACGCATGACAAACTGTTGCTGCTTTTCCAATCTACTTGTTAGAGGAGTATAACATAGCAGACTTAATCCAGACCTTTCCCACTGAAACTCTCATGTCAACAACATGAGCTAAGACAGCCTTTCTGCCCTGCTCTGCACCCTTACATCCAGGACAGCCTTTATTTATAGACGTTTGTGTACAGGCATATCAGTATATCTGTGCCCTGAAGTACTTAAAATTAGTTTTAGTGGACATTTTCATTTCATGTTAAGCAGCAAAACTCACAAAATTATAATGCTTTGACATTTTATTTATTTCATTTTATAATATGTCCTGAAATTTTACTTCAGGGTGGAAAGGAGAGATACCAACTACAGTGAGGCAAACCAGACCTTACTTTGTGCTTGGACACTTAAGCATTATCTGCAGTTCTTACCAGCCTGCTTGGAAGCCTAACTGCATTTCCATCTTACAGTCAGTCTTTCCTACTAGGAAATCCATGACTTGAGAGAAGCTAACACTGGTTGATGGAACTCATTTTCCACCAGAGGGGCTCAGCCATTTAAGAGCTATTCAAATACTAATTCAACTTCATTCTTACTACCCACAAAACAGTATACCAGTATTTAGCACCTACCCTTTGTAGAAGAGTAATTGCCTTTAGAATTCATACAGGAAGTGCAATATGCTCAACACTATCTCTATACTGCAGCATTCATCCAAGTCTCTTTAACTGACTTTCATGTTTACCTTCTACTTTAGTAATGACTCTAAAGGACCCAAACACTGCTCTCCTTCCCTCATCTTTTCAGGGTGGGAAATGAGAGATTTTCAGAAAGAAAAGGAATAGGATGCTGAGAAGGAAAGGCAGAGCTCCTAAACAACCCCAACACTTACCTCTGCTGCTAAGTAGTGCCCAGTAGCAAGGTGTTTGAACCTGAAAAGGCTGTTCCAGTACCCTGCACCACCACGGCAAGGATCATGCTGTACCACCTGCAATGAAAGGAGAACAATTACACTACCCACGAGTGACTTCTCTCTTTAAATACAGTACTTCACATATATATTTCCCTTATAGGTAAAGAGGAAACATAACAAAGAGCTCCAGAAAAGACAAAATCTTTCAAATGAAAACAACATGCAGTACAGAAAATATTTGGAGCAGTTATTCCATCTCAGTTTAGGAACATTGTTTTTTTGGTCACTGGGTACTGACTAGTGCTCCATTTGGAGTTTCTGGTGGGTGATGGCAGGAAGATTAGGGTACAAGCTGGCAGGTAAGTAACGAAAGAAAGCACTCTAGACTGGCATCGTTGCTAGGTCTTGAAACAGACTTCCTAAAGAGATGCAGCAGATCCATAAATTTTGCTGGAACTAATATTTAACTAATACCTAGTACCATATCTAATTTTCAACCTTCTGAAAGGTCTGAAATGCAGCAGTATTGTACAGAAGTACTAGAAGAGAAATCTGACAGACTGCAAACTTGCCCTGTCGCAAGCAGAACCTCCAACATCAGCTGATCTGTTACTCAGTATTGGCCACTCCGGGTACACCCACTTAGGGAATACTCAGTACAGCTGATCTCTGCTTCCCGGGGGGGGGGGGGGGGGGGAACTGACTACACCACCTTTGAGCACACCACATTCAATTCATCACTGGATAACTGCATCTGCAGGAACAGTTACCACAAAGCCAATGACGTGTTGTAACACTCTCAAGTAACGCTGGTTACAGGTAAGCTTTCAACAGAAATAGGGGAAAAGCTGTACATCAATTAGATACTTCTGGACTGACAATAGGAAAAACACATGCAGCACTACAACTAATTATACGGCTCTCACAGGCAGTGCAAATGGCAAACATCTAAAACCATACCTACATAAAATAGCTCTGGTTTATCCTTTGTACCAATAGAGGGAGAGTATCTTTTTAAACCAATGATGGCACAGATGTTAGTCACTATGTAAAAGCCCAGTACAGTGAAAAATGGTTCAGATAATGCACAGTCTAGCACAAGGTTGCTATCTCCTTTCAAATGAGATATGTATAATCACAGCATTGCACACCAAAAATAGAATGTTCAGAACACTCTGCGGGACAGTTGAGATTATTAGCTGGCTTTAGATTTTAGAGACTGGTAAGAAAAATGACATCACAGATGCTCTCTGTCCTCTTTTTCTGAATTGTCAAGAACCTGTATTCCAGAGCTATCTGTTACAGCATGACAAATCACCCTCCATTTGATTTCGCACAGAAAACATAGCAAATAAAGGAAATATTAGATTCAAATATCAGGAAGACTTTTATTTAACAAAAGTAATGCAGGTGCGTGGTTTTTAAACACCAGCAGTCACCACAGAGCCACCCCCAACCCGGGTCACAGCTCTTACCTCCACCTCCCACAGTGCTTTTGAGCTGGTTGCAGAAGTGGCAGACTGCCTCCCCGTCGTTCTGAGGAAGACGTGCTGCTTCTTTCTGTGCTCATCACAAGTCAGAAACTTCTCCTGCTCTGCATGAAACAATCTTACTACATCCCCCTGTCAAAGCCCAGAATGCATGATCAGTAGAGACAGAGACATTACCCGCCAGTGAACAAGTTACAAGCAAGTAAACTTTTGAGTCTCACCCCTTTGAGGATGTCATCTTTATTATCACTCCATTTCATGAAAAGGACTATTTTCCAGCTTGTATTGCAATTCACAGAGTTGACCTAAAAGAAGAAATAAAACTGTTAGTCCCACTGTCCTGTGCTTGCATAAGTTCTGCCACAGAACTACTGCCTTATTTTTTAACCTGGTGTTCAAGGTATACAAACCCTATTTCATTACTTTAAATAAAGCCACTTCTGCATCTGCTCATGAAAAATCTAACTACAGATCTGACTCACCGGTAAGTCACGCACCATAGAGCCATGGCTATTGATCTTGAAGAATAATCTCATTTCTATCCAGTCAAAAAAACAGATCAAATTTCAACCTTTGTTCAGTGCACAAAAGGTACCACAGAAGTCTTGCAGAGACATTAAGGAGAAGAGTTACAAGATAATAATTCTTAAACATCACCACAGGTGCTAATGAACTTACCGAGGTTTAATTTTCCTACAACACAAACCCTAGCAGCTTAGCTGAAATATACAGAGGTTTGTACAGCTGTTCCCAACTCCAGTACTACCAGCTCTGCCCTTACCTCATTGCATCCCGGATTATCAACAAGCTGATGACTACTAGCATGAAGAGGTTGGCCAGCGTTGACAGGATTCAGGACTACTTTATCTCCAATGACAACCTGCAGATAAGCACAGCATCAGACAAACCTGCAATCTCAGAAAGCATGTGGGTTTTTGTTGTTGTTGTTGTTTTTTTTTTTTAAAAAAAAAAAAGGAGTGATAGGAGGAAATTGCAGCCTCAGTTGGAGAGATGCCGGTCTGAATAAGAAAATCAGGATTCCGTTGCATCAGAAGCTAGCTTACTATAGATTCAGTCATTCAGGCAGGAAAATAATCCTATACCAAAGGACTTAGAGGCTTACAGAAGAAACATAGCCTGTAATTTTGGTAACAAATCTATCTGCTACTTCCCATGAAGTTGTTTCATTGGTTAACATTTAACAAGTAATTCCTATAGCAAAAGGTCAGCCAAAAATCCTCCTCCTCCAAGATGCACTTTCATTTGTAAAATCAGACTCTCGACCAGGCTGGCATATGACTCAAGACAAATGCACTTTATTATGGACAGCAAATGTCCTGTTCTTCCCTTCTGCCAGGGCAAAGCCTTACTTAAATTAAAATACAAAATCCTTCTCCGTATTGAAGACAACTGGTCATTACGATAAAGTGCCTGCAAATTCACAGGATTTAAAAGAGGTTAATGGCCACTACAACTGCATTACCTCGTGCTCTGGCACGCATGCATGCAAGTGTGTGCAAAAGGAACAATTACATGAATACGCATGGGGACAGTTTACAGGAGAAATTACTTGATAAAGCCCACTGAATTTATGTGCCAGGTATACAGCTGGGCTCTACCACAGAGCACACGAATGCTTATTGATGCTGAGTTTTAGGCAGACTGTATAACCAGGTGACTCATGTATTTAATTTCTTAAGTTTGATGCATAATCTCTTGTACAACAGTAATGTATTACATACCAAATGAGTTATTTTCCAGTCTTCCTATGAACAGAGCCACTTGACTTCATTATTACTTCATTCTTCACGTAAAATATTTGAGTAATTTTGATTCAAAGCTAGCAACACCAAAAGCTTAGATGCTAATCACTTACTCTAAATATGCTGAAGAACCTCAACAGTTCCTCTCATTTAGAACTGGACAGGAATTGTGCACAGCTACCATAATTAGGCCCTTTATTCCTTCCAATGTTCACCCATTCCATGTTTTCAAAATACAAGTTACCATAGCAATTTGTTCCTCTCCCTCTTGACAGGAAAAAGGTTGTTTCTGCAACATCATGCACTAAAAGAACCTGTGCATTTCATTAATTGCATGACAGACCACCTTCCAAGCTGCATGCAAACAATACACTAAGATGATTTTCTCAGCACTTACGCTGTCTCCAATGGAGCGCAGCTTGTAGAATGGCTGTATGTAGAACCAGGAGCCTTCATTTCCAGCTTCGTCCAAGGTCACCCTCATGGCATTCTTCTCTAGTAGAGCTGGCAGTCTCTTATTTACTGTTAAGTATTTGTTACTTTTTAAGTGAAGCAGCTAGAATAAGAATTAGAGTTCAGTTCTAGGAATGCTCGTTTTTCCTCCCCTCAACAGACAGTGAGCACGTACAGGACAACCACAGTATCACACAGGAATCAAAATAAAACCTAAATCATGTTACAGGAAAATCGTGATGAATTCAGGCACGTTTCTGTTGGTGCTTATTTCAGTAGGCACACTGTGCTCCTGCACAAAGCCCTTCCAGCTAACCTAACTGCAAATGCTTTAGGACGTGCCAAATGGTAAAGGACAACCAGCCAACTTCATGCAATAAGAAAGCCCACTCTGTCGTGCTCCTTGTCACCCACTGCCTCAAATTAGGGCAAAGCAGAATAGTTGGTAATTATCCCTACTTCTGAAGGGCTGCTGCACCATTTCTACTGGAAGGTAAGTCTGCTTTGGTTTCAGGGTGATCCCGCATCTGCTCACGTTATACTCCAATTATTAAGGCATGCCTTTTTCAATTATGTAGTTACTGTACTTTGCATTTTTCTTGGGTTTGATGCATGACTTCAATATTTTTCAGTCCCCAGTATATGGTATATCCTTTGCTTAAATGGACTGTATCTGCTTATATGGGCTCACTTTCCTCTGTGGCAGATTACCATTTGATGTCTGATCACCTGACTGCAAGAAATTGTGTTTGGAACTGCACAGTGTCTGTGCCATTTCCACACAGCCAGCCAAGCAGCAGCACAGAGAACATTCCCAATGAAATCATTACGTGACCTTGGAGGAGTAAAAGCACAGCTAACCCATCACAAAAAACATTGGTCTATCTGCATCCTTATGGAGATCAGGCCTTGCTTCATAGGATCACACTTCATAGTGCTGCCACGCTAGTCAAAACTACAGATTCTTCTCAATGAATTTCACAAATTTGCAGTCACACTCTATAGGATTTTGCTTGAAGTCCCCCATTCAGCTTGCAGAGATGCTCACAACTCACCTGGATAACATTGCCATACTGGATAACTGTTCCCAGCAGCTTTCTGTTCTCAGTTTCGTTCTGCTTCTTTTCCAAATCGGCTGCATGCTGAAATTAGAGCCAAACAATTTCTTTGCTGTTTTATAGCCAGGGTGACCAAAGCACCATGGTTATCTGTAAGTGTTTCACAGAACTGGGAAAAAATGAGTGCACGATACAGCATGTGTTCCTTATTGTAATTTCCAACATTATTTCTTACTCATTTTTTCAATTGTTTGTGAAGGTGAACACCATTTAAACAATACATATTTTGAATTTGACAAAATTTTGGAATAAAACATGAGATAAAGATAGGAGAGAAATAAATAAATGCTTTATCATATACTTGATGATAGAGCAAAATTAAAAACAAAAAAAAATCTTAGCTACTGCACAGGAAGAGTTATCTGCATACTACATTCAAGTTCCACAACCTTCAGCTCATACAGAATTTCTTGTTCTTAGAAGAATACTGCTATGTATGATGACCAGCTCTTTCTCCATGAGAGCCTGGAGTACAGCCGCTCATTCAAACTCAATAAAAAACATACAGAAATAGAGTGTTGCACAAATTGTTGCATACTTTTCTTTTTATTATTGAAAAACATTTTTTTTTTTCCTTGACTTCAGAGTCAACAGTAGCATCTTCAGAGTAGCATCAATAAAGATTTATTCAGGTAATACAGCAGCCCCTCAGCTATCCATGACAATAATCAAGGAGAAGAATCCTCTGCCTGCACAGGGTGGGGTATCACATTATTGTAAATAAAGGACATAGTGTGTTCTGTGAAAATGTGATTAAGACTTCGGACAGATTTCGAGACCATATCCCACATCTGTCACTCAAGGAGAAAGAAGCACTTTCTCTGGCCACTAGATGTCAGCTTCTCAAGCAGCACTGATTCATGATACCAAAGAAAGACAAGTGTCCCAGATTTTAAATCCCTTAAATGGCATTAACTTAAAATAACCTGACCTCAGCAGTGAGCATGCCACAGCAGACAATAAATTGCACCAGCAGGCAAATAGAAGCCAAAAAAGGCAAGTGAATACAACTAAATCCTGCATCACTGATTTTAATAAAAATTACATGTCCTGTTAAAGAAACCTAGTTATGTGCAGAGATAACAGTTGCATGTACACATTCTGGGGACACAGTCTGCTTCCCCCCCACCATATATTACATAAAATGCAGGGGTTTTAGTGTCTTCCATGTACCAATAAGTGACATGTACTCGTATAAGTGACAGAATAGAGTTTTGGTATAAAAACAACGTACACATGATCAAATTATTTTAAATCCATGTACCAGACTCAGGTACTGAGATCTGACTGAGCACACCCACCACACAGCCTCAGCCCTTCTGTGAAAGTCATGTATCAAACCATTTCCAGTAGAACTGCACAGTACTCAGACTCTCCCAGTGAGCCAAGCAGACAGCAGGTGCACGCTGGGCACGTGCCTGTATGGACACACTCAGCTGGGGATAAACACTGCAAAAAATCAAATCCTGGATCTCTGCAGGGACCCCATCAGCAAGCAGTAACAGTTCCAGACACCTGAACTGGAAGGTACTAAGGGAAGAGAAGACAACTTTAAATGACACAGTAATCCAGCTCAATTATACAGCATCTTCCCCATGTGATGCAGCATTTAGAACAAACCTTTCCTTAAAATACATGAACCTGCACTTATACTATGCAGGCATTAACTCTCCCCTCCCCTAACACATCAGAAAACATAAAACTAGAAACCCCTGACACTTAAAGCTTGATGGCACGGCCTCCTTTTCAATATCATCATAGAAGAAGGAGAAACACAGCACAAGGCACCAACCTCTGTGCTGCAGCCAGTGAAGAAGTAACTTTCACCTGGCCAAGCTGTCACTTCTGGGCTATAAAATTATGTTTTCAGAAGCAAAATGAGTCTAACAGTCTCAGCGAAATGCAGGAGCGAGGCAGCCATATGGCAATCAGCAAATGACACTCTCCTACAGGGCCATTTTGTATTTCTGTCTTCAATGAGCTTAATATAGGCTTTAAGAAACTAAAAATACTTAGAATTGTAATTTTGACATGAAGTACTCCAGCCTATGTAATTTTAACATAAACATGTGTTTTATTTAACTCTAAAGTCAACAGATGGTATTTAAGTTAGTCGGCTTCTTAAAAAAAAGCAACTCTAAAAACAGCAATCAACTGCCTGGCTGGGTTTTTAACTGCTGAACAACATCTTACCCAGAAAAATATTAAATACTGCAAGCTAATAAGGAAAAAGAGGCAGTCTGGCCTTATAAATTAGTCACAATTACCCAGCAACCTTTACATAGATCCAGCAGCAGCGTTTACATGAGAAATCTCAGCAGATCCATCAGCCTTACTTCGCTCAGCTGGCACCAACCAGCACAGCTAACACCCATCACTTCACGTGCTGAGCTGCAATCCCAAGAGTTTGCTCCTCTGAGCAGCTGTCTGCTTTCATGCTAAAAAGTACAGACCCACGAAGAGCACCACTACAGTCAGCACAGCTTACCAAGAGAAGTTTAAACGGCTGTAACTCCAAGCTGGTACCATACATCCCACTATTCAGACACAGGCTTTGAACAGTACGCCATCACAAACCAAAAGGTGTTTAAAAGTGAGATCTCAGTCAATGCCTCAAAAGTAGTCTTGTATAATGACTTCTACACCCTCCACTGGTGCCTCCTTGGTAACTGTGGCAAGGTGATTGGAAATGCTTCTTTAAAGCAGTACAGATTAGAGTGCTTATAATCAACAAGCACCAGAGTCTGAATACTTACATGCAGTTTGTTGAGTAGCACTGCATCTGTTGTGCTGTTAGCTCCTGGCTTTGCTGCTTTCCAGAACTGCTTCTGAGCAGAGTACCGGTTCATAGGACATAGTTTGAACAGACAATCTACAAAAACAATGAAATAAGCATGGAAATTGCTTCAATCATTTGTAATTAGCTAGGATTTTGCTGCTAGTATTGTCCAAATATTTCAGCAGCAAGGAAAGATTTATAAACAAATTCCAGAAAGCTCTTGATCAGACGCATGCTTTTTTGGGCAACAGGAACATTGCCCCATGAATGATAAAAATTAACTGCTGCTGCCAAACATCTGATGCAAGACCGGAAAATTCACCGCTTGTCCCAGTCCGAAAACCCATTGTACTAAAATGGTAACAGTTCTCAATGCTTTCCCAGGCAAACTGATCCATCTCACACACTTTCAAGTCTTGCTTTTCATGCTTCCGCAAGTATGTTGCATCACCCAGTGTTATTGTTTCAAGGTTTTGTTTGTTTGTTTTAAATGAGTCCCTTCTCTTGCTAAGGAAAACAAGGCACAAGAAACTGGTGACAGCTGCACCGTAAGGCAGTGAGCAGAAGAAAACACCCCTACGTGACAGCGTGAAGAAGCAGAGGCACTCAGTGCACAGCTCAGAGGCAGAGGTAACCCCAGGGATGCTGGGTTCCTCACCAAGTTCACCGCCTCTGTTTATTTAACATTCTGCCCAGCAAAAGTCAGGAATTACAGCTGATAAGCCTCATTAAAAACACATTTTTATATTCAAGAGATGCTAGCTTATCAGTAATACAACTGAATTAGCTGTATTTACTATTTTTTGCCCATGTGCTGCTAAGCAACCATACACGCAAGTAAACAAATTAAGCTATTCAGAGCGCACCCAAGGCAGCAGCCTGTGTGTTTGAGCACAGTGCCCCGCATGCCAGCACAGCTGCTCCCAGCACCTCTTTGGAAACAATGTGGCTGCAAGGCTTCTGGCTGCTACCTCACATATCTTACAGGCACATCAGGTGCACCACCTGCAGAAGGGGCAGCAGGCTGGAGCAGCAGGGAACGCTGAGCCCCATCTGGAGCACTGACCTCACAGCACTTGGGCACGTCCCAGGCATGCACTCTTCCACCTGTTTGTCCTTTAGATAAAGATGAATCACAGTGACTGATAACACAGAGCAGCACTCAGAGCTGCTGCAGGATGGCACTTTCAGTGAAGATGATGCGTTGTAAGCAACACACCAGTCATAAAATTTTCTATTTTTGCTTAAACCGTCAGTTCACACAATGACAGCAATTAACAGAACCACACGGAAGAATTAATGGTATGCCAGATTTAGTCACTGTGCAAGCACACTTGCTTCCAGGCTCTTCAATCACAGAAGTTTCCCAGCCAGGCTTCACTCCTACCTGCAGAGCTGCTTGCAGCAACCCCCCCTTGTGAGCATTTGACCTTGTCCCTCACCACAGAGAAAAACATGACATTTTTTAGGTTTTTTTGCTAGGTAAAAAGCTACAAACAATAAACACACCCAATGTTTCTATTCTTCATTCTAGGAGATCCGTTCCTTGAGCAGCTGAGGAGACAAACCAGGTGTAATTCACCCCAACACAGTCACTGGAGGCTGGTTGGAGCAGCGCATTTCACCACAGATCTACAAGCTTTCTGACCATAAATAAAGATTGATTTGCAGACTCTACAGGCTCACGTTTCCAAAAATCAACATGCACGTACGAGTCAGCTGAGTACCACCATGGTCAGAGGTCTGCAATCCACAGCATGGCTGTGTCAGAGAAACCAAGCTCCTGTCAGACACCGCCCTCGGGTAAGCTGGGCCTATTTCTAACACATCCAAAATGAAGCCAAAGCAGTGAAGAATCTCATTGACTTCCCTGTCAAAAGCCCAGCTCTCTGCTCATGGTCTCAGGAAGATTTATTTACTATGAGAGTGGTGAGGTGCTGGAACAGCTGCCTAGAGAGGCTGTGGATGCCCCATCCCTATGGATGCCAGGTTGGATGGGGCCCTGGGCAGCCTGGGCTGGTATTAAATGTGGAGGTTGGTGGCCCTGCATGTGGCAGGGGGTTGGAGATTCGTGATCCTTGAGGTCCCTTCCAACCCTGGCCATTCTGTGATTCTGTGATTTACCAAGCCAATAAACAAAGCCATCGCTGCAGAGTTAATCACATCACACCAAACACTGCTTGTTGAACTTCACCTGCTAAGGAACGCGTTTGGTGTTCAGATCTCCATAAGAAGCAGTGAAAGGAGGAGAGTCACACATTGAGCAAGTAGAAAAATGAAATGCTACATAACTGCTGGTTAAGTGAGGGCACGCTGTCAAGCACAAACACTGAACAAAGGTCCTGCCGGGAGGAAATAAGCACCCACGTAACCGGGTATTACCTCATTGTGCACATGCACAAAGGGGATGAATGGGATTTATATAGACACGTATTAAACACGTGTTTCAAGCTTTCCAGGCTAAATTCTGCTCTTCTGTCAGCAGTTGTTTTGCCTCAAGCGAAGAGGACTTGGCACATAAATGCATGTGAGTTCTCACTGTTTGGGCATCTGGATCTCCACCCAGGTTCTGCCACCTGAAGCTCATAGAAAGACACCAGCAATGTGTGGTTGCCCTCTGCACGCAGCAAAAACACAGAGGGATAACAAAGGGATACCAGAAACACTAGAAAACACCACGTCCTGAGGTATGCTGGGATGTGGCGAAGGAATAACCCTCCATGCCGACTGCTCCAACCACAACTGCCCTTCAGACAGATCCATTTACAAAGCCTGCTGAGTTTCTAACACCAACACAGCTACTCCTTCATTACTTGATTAAAAAAAAAAAACAACTGCTTTTCGCACAGCAATACCAAAATTAAAAGATTAGCAAATCCCCACTGGAATTTATGCTCTTTCTTGTGTTCTGTACCTCCATAGCTAGTATTTCCCCAAGGGTGAAACCCACTCGCAGTAGAGAATAAATACAAGAAAATAATAAAATCAGCATCCTTGAAAAAAATAACAGGACAGAAGATGAAGAGGCAATTATCTGGCAGCGAGGGAAACACGGCACATCCAAGTTCTCAGTGCCAGTTACAAAAGTCTCGCAGTGCTAACATGTTCACAAAGATGGTAACACTCCACACAGATGAAGACATTATTTCAAGACAAAATGAAGACCCTTTCTGTGTTTAATTGAAATATTTCCATGCAGGGGGTACACAGAATAGAAAAATACATATATTCAAAATCCCATGCAAGTTTCACTCTCCCAGCAGCCCTTGTACCACTACACTGTCTATTTCTATACTTGCTCTTTTTGACGTTTAAAATGAATAGATGACAGCTTAAGAAGCTCAAAGAATATAGAACAAAAGCAGCTACAGGAATGTGTTCAGTATTAATCATCCCTGCATTTCCATAAAGAAGGGAGAAAAAAGAACCCGATCTACTGAAATTACTGTTTTTGTGATGAGAAGACATTCTTTCATTTTCACTTCGCAGTGAACGAGCTTTGCTCAGAATAGAGCAGGAGTGCTTCAGATCAGAATTGTGTCAGGACACACTGAATGTTTGCCCCACTATCCCAGCAGAGCCCACTCCATCAGCAGCTCCAGCCAAAGCAGCAGGAAAACAAACCTCAGCTGCATACAGTTTGCCAGCAGAAGAGCACTGAAGTCCTCTCTCACGTTGCCAACAGTTCGGCCATGGAACAACTGGGGAAAATATCAATGCAGGTCAAAAGGACATCTGTACATCAAGCTGACAGATCTCACTCATCATGATCACAATGTCACTGCCAGGCAACCAACACTTTGAGATTCCAACTCTGGACCAATTACATGACAAAATTATCAGGAATTTTTTTCTGCTGTGGAATCTGTTACATCTTACCCTTTCCAAGAAATTTCAATGCTTTTCTTTTTAAAGCACAAAGTAAAAATCCCCCTTGCAGCTAACACTTCAATGGAAAGGCTGCGTGACCTGTGATTTGAAGATATTTTTTAATGTTAAATTAACAACCCTCCATTCATATCTGCAAGATGTTATGGCAACGGCTCTCCTGTCATTGTACTCATTTATGAAGAGTTCTACTGATGGAAATCACTACTTCATTTGTCAAACCGTAACAGCGTAGGAAATAAGGTAGTTATTATTAACTTAGAGCTGATGCATGAAATCAAGGAAAGAAATAAACCACGACAGTGGTTTCAGAGCTAAAGAAATCACACATTTGAAAGATGGACACAATATCAATGCCTATTCAATCAAGAGCACTCATTAATGCGATATGCATTAAAAAGCAATGGTGTTTTAAATAGGAAGCAGGACGTGACTCCACACAGTGCTGTCAGTAACTCTGCAATACCTGTGTGCCAACATGCACCGTACAACCAAACATTGCTGTGGGCTGCTCCTTGGTTAAAAATGAGCAAGGTAACTTCACTGCAAGCAGGAGGAGAAGCACACAGCTCCCCCTGCAGGGAAAAATAACTTCACCATGCTCTGCACACGTGGCCGTGCCTCGGGGAAAACTGAGAATGAAAGCAAAGATGACACACACAACACAACAAGCAAAGGCCTCCAGAAGCTCTCCTAACCACAATGGTAACAAAGTGCCCAAAAAAACACCAAAGGAATAACAGAAGAGAAACACCTTTAAGTAAACATTTTAGGTACCGAAGAGTTCAGGATACACCAGTGTTTGTTTTATTTCTGCACGTAACCTCTTTGGTCTCCTTCAAAAAGAAAGCTGCTACTCGAAAAGAGAAAAATATTTAGACACTACATATACAGGCAGTTCCAAAAGGAAACATTTGCAGGAAAGACCAGTTACGTTTTTCAACCTCTGGTATGAGCAGTGCTGAGTAAAGGTGCTTCATGAAGACACAAAGCCCCAAGGAGCAGCAACGCCAGCAGCAGGAATGAAGGCCAGCTGTGTTTCAGCACAATGCACCCTCCCAGCAGCAGCATCAGGACATCACACCCTGAGGCAGCCAGGAGTCAACACAACTCCCTGAGAAACCTGATGGGCAAAGAGTGCCTGTCTGTGCCACTGGGAGCACTATGCAGCACATCGTATCTACGGATGCTGAGGAGAGGGGAAACAAAAAGGGAAAAAAAAAACCCAACACCTAAAGGAACACATGAGAAGCGTTCACAACTGCACACATTAATTGGGATTAACCCAGGATCTGAAGAAAGCTGCTGGTTTCAGCCAATGTTTTTACCATCTTAGTTCATCTCCGCCTCTGGTCCTGCATAAAAAGAAATCCTGGACAAGAGGCAAAGCTCACCAAGTCTGAGGGACAGTTCCCTTCCGTCTCCCACAGAACTGAAAATTAAGCCCTACATGCAGCAAGGAGAAATATGTCATACTTTATACAAAGGGGATTCAGCAAACTAAGATACGTAAGCACTGCAGAAGCATTTTTAAATAAAGCACCTTGGCTTCAACCTTTGTCAGAGCCTCGAGAGCTGTACTCTTAACTCAGGAAGCCATCCTCTATTTCCTTTTTAATAGTTTACACAATAAATCCCACTGCGAGGCACTAAAACACCAGTGTCAGAATACGAACACTGCGACATTCTTCCTTTGGGTCTTTTCAGTGTCTGTCTGCAGCATTTTCTGCCAGCAGCATCTGCTGCCTGCACTTCATTTTATTTCAACTGTTCCCCCTTTGGATATAATGTCCATGTTTGCTTCTTCACTTGTTCCTGCTGCTCCAGGATGGAGTTGCAGCCCCAGACAGGCCAGGAAGCGGAGGCAGGGGGCGGGGAAGGGCTTGGATATGGAGCACGGGAAGAGCAGGGAGTAGATCAAATTTCAAACACCATCTGAACGCATCAGTGAGGAGCAGTATGGAAAGAACATGGCCGGGCTGTTAGAGCTGGCTGAACAGCACAATGCAAGTTGCTTCTGTTTAAACACATTCTGCGTGCATGCTGTGAGAAACAAGCCACCACAGCATCACAGAAGGCAAAAGGCAACATTTTCAACTGTTCAATAAAGTAACTTGATTTTCAGCCTTTAATGCATTTCAGCCAAACACATTTGGCTTAGGCAAAAAGCTCACGTAGTGTCCCATGTTAGAGGGACACTATAGAAATGCTTGAGAACATTACTGAAGTCTGGGTTAGAGGAACTGAAGAAATAATAAACCTGAACTCAGCGCTTCAATTCTTCACGTGGTAACAGCATGCTTGGGATACCTTGCTTGGAAGTCCGTTGGTTCCTGCCTGCTCACTCCCCAGGTCGTGGTCCTGCTGCTTTCCACACAACTGCCCACACTGCTGCTTCACAGGGCTGAATGACCCTCAGAAAGTTTATTCAGCTCATCCTTTTCTCAAAAGCAGAAGTAGCCATGCCTGCTCTATTCCTGACATAGCTCCTGAAGCAATCTATTGCCTGTGCTCCACTATTTCTGTACTTAACCTATTTGTTTTTACAATTTAAGCCCATTGCTTCTTCCTCTTTCCATGCACACATGGCCAACAGAACATCCCCTCTCCCAGCTGGGTGCTGTGCCCAAAGCTGCCAAAATGCAAGCCTGTTCCTGACCACTGCACTCTGTTGGCTCCTATCTTTCTAGAAGAACAAGGTGCAATATTACACAGCATGCTCCACATGAGGCTCTGCCAACAAGTCAAATAGGGAAAAAAATAATTTACTATGTCTTTTGGCATCTGTTCTTTTTATATATTCCAAAGCAGTATCTGCACTTTTACTGACAGCACAGCATTGACTCTTCCTGTTCCAATTCAATTCCTACAAAACCGAGACCCTGCCCCAGGGCACTGCAGCATGTGCCTATATTCTCTCCTTCCCTGGATTCGGCCAGCTCAGTGCTTTGCCATATGCCCCCACTGAACTGCAATGATAGTTTTGAACACATTTCTTCATTTTTCATGATAATCGAATGAATTTCCAAGTTGTGTTCTGCTCTGGAAGGCTGCAGCAAACTTACCAGCAGCATGGCACAGAGCAGTACCCATAAGGTGCTGCCACGCAGATGTTCCAATTTCCAATAAATGGGTGATGGATGGACTTAAGCAGCACTATGTGCAGGGCTTAGCAAACCGAAGAAAAATGGAATAACAACAAAATAAGCCAGACCTGCCTTAATTATAGGAAACAACATCCTGGATTTGAACAGATCAGCCATGCTGCTGAGCTGAGCTCCAGTCTCACGCACATAGGGTTTAACACCAGTGTCTCCATCCATTTTCCCATTGTAAAAGCTTTATTCCTCACTTCCCGTTCCTGTGTTTGGCTGAGCCTTTCACCTCACTTACTGAGGCCCTTTCCCTGTCTCTACTTTAAACAGTCACCCTCCTTTTGGCAGGGGACCAAAGATGCTCTTGCTGAAGCCTATTGAGTGATGCCTCCCAATCTGCCCAACTCCCTCCTTCATGTTTGCCACTCCTCTGCTCAGGAACAGCACACAGCACACCGACAAATCATGCAGCTAATTAAAATCTGGATGAACCCTCTATGGCACAGTCTTAGCACTGAAGACTTCACTCCGACTGCTGTTTTAAAAAGCAGATTATGCTGACGATTATGCTGTGCATACTGTAAGTGTAAGTACAGCCATGTATTTCATCTGCCCAAAAAATAGCAGCGTGCTGCAGTGCAGGACAAAACACTTGGAGCACTTCTACAGTGTACAACATTCAGCTAGTGCAGAGAGTTAAGCTTAGCCAGCGCTGCTGCTGGAACAAAATCCACAGCTTCAGAGATCAAAAATGAAAGTGGAAAATAGTCCTAAACTAGTAAAGCAGCCCCTTCCAGGAACAGCCAAACAGCACTACTTGACCAAATAAGGCAAGTGAAAGCTCTGAGCCAAAGCAGCAAACCCACGTTGTACTAAAGTCAGACAGCTGGACAGCAGAAAGGCGAATCAGCCCATTGCACTGGACCGGATTGCAAATGGGAAGAACAAATGTTCAGAAAGCAGGAGCGGAAGCGCAGCCTGCCAGCAAAGGCTCACAGGCATTTGTCCCAGCCTGCGGGAGCCTACGCTCCGCTCTTACGGGATTTTTCCTTGGTTTTTAATGCAATGCCATCATCCCAAACAAGCTACAGAATCCCTATTGATTACGCCTGGACAGAGGTGCTGATGGGGCACTTGCCATCATCTGGAGTGCCTTGCACTTGGCAGGGAGACAGGCAAGAGCAAAACCAAGCCTTCCCAGCACAGTGAGTGTGGGGCTGCCACGTGCCTCACCCCGCTGTACAGAGCTGCCCTCGTGCTGCTGGACGAAGATGAGCAGAACACTCTTAATTTTTTCAATTTCAAAAGAGACTGAGCTTAAATTTAATACAGGAAAACAAGGACCTAAAACATCCCTTTAAGGGAAAGTTTAAGGTTCATTTCTTTAACTCCAACTAAGCAGAGCTAGAAGTTTGGATTTAGGTGCCATAACGTTACATGACAACTCCTGCCTCTTTTGCCCAGACTGTTTGAGACAAAGATCAACCCAAACCCAGCACGATGTTGACACTTTCACAAAAACATACAAGCAATAAAACTCCCAACTTCTTCAACTCTGCTGCAGGAGCTGCACAAACCCAAGAGGTGCTCCTCTGCCCCGTGCTCCACAAACTCCCTTCTGCTAATGCCTGGCTCCCACTGACCCTGCAGCAGTGACACCAGTGCTACAGCAACACCAGGCAAGGAGCACCCATCTGCATGCTCAGCCCCAGCATAGCCTGCTTCCCAAGCCTATTTAGCCTCAAGAACACAATATTTACCAGTCAATGAGTTTCAAAGCCTATTAATTGGTGCCTTCCCGCAGCCTTTATGAATCAACATATCCTTTCATTTCAGTCCCCTCTTCTGCCAGCTGCAAAGAGATGAGTGAATCTGCACATCAGTGTGCCTTGGGCACAGCTGGGAGGCCTTCACAGCAATACTATTATCTAAAGAAGGGGAGGGGAAAAAGTGATGATATAACCCTTGCCTAGCTAAAGCTACAACCCAGGTAAAGCTTTTCCTTAGCATTCAAAGTACACACTTCAGATCCAAGTGTTTTTTCCCAGCCTTCAGTTGATTCTGGGGACAGAATCTATGTGAAGCCCACAGACCACAACAGCAATGCATAGGCACTGCCCAGAGAAGAACCAAACGACTGCCCCAACATTGAGGCCACATGCATCTGACTTGCACTTGTTTCTGAAAAGTCTGGAGAAAAGCAACTTCATGCTAAATCCATTTTCCAAATTTCCTTTTACACAAATAAATAAGTATTTTCAGTGTTTTAAGCCATATTTTATCTGCCTTACTGACATAATGACAACACATCAATCAGTGCCAAAGAAAGCTGGATTCAGAGTGATGGACGGGCTGGGGAGGGCTATTAAATAACACCAGCTGTATCCCCAACTGAGCACATCCCACGCCTGCATCAATGCAGTCAGCAAGGAGCCCTCCTGGATCACAGACACCATCAGTAGCCTCAAGGCAGTGACAAACTTAAGGTTCAGAAAATGGCACTGAAATCTTTTAACATTGCTGGCTCCTCGCCCTTCTTTCCTTTGTTACAATCACTCTTTTATTTCAACTATTATTTGTATCATAATCACACTAAAAATGCTTCCCCAGCTGTTGGTGTCAGATGTTCCAGCCTCTATGCCCAGATCAACGTCAGGTTTATGCCCTTCTTTCAGATACACTTTCCTTTTTGACATATGATACTGGCACTGTAGAACAGCAGAATCATCTATAAGCAAACAGGCACTCTAAGAGCCACGCCACTGAAAAGCAGTATTTCTTCAAACAATACATAGAGGTGCAGAGCAATGCCAAGACAACCTTGACCAAGCCCAGTGGGCCATGAAGTGCCCACACATCGGTTCTGCCATCTTTTCCCTGCCCACCAGCATGGAGAACGCCAACTTGCTCTTCAAAAGATCCCTACATGCCTTCAAAGCTTCTCCCGACGATCGCACCCAGCTCTTGGCAGCACGGAGCTCTCAGGACCGTTTGCAGGAGCAGATTCGTGCAGCTCTTCCCATTCTCCTCCCCCAGCCTTCCATGGCCCGAAGCAGCTGCTCCTGCCCACGCCGCCCCACGCTCTCCTCCATGGCAACACTTCTGCGTACCACAGGGAAATAGAGAGAAAAAGGGATCATTTGTGCCCTCAGATCTAGCACTGGAACGATATTAGCAATCAGGAATCATCGCCTTCTGCAATTCAGTCAGTTGCAGAAATTTCAATTGAGATTGGACTAACTGCATATGAATGCACCAAGCTGCTTGCCCAGGCCTGTAAAGCACAGAAACTCACACAGGATGCTGCCTGATGCAGACTACTCAAGAAGTCACCCTGTAGGTCACTGTCTCTTATGGAAAGTGTGTTCCATCACACAGCTTCCTTTCTTTCATTACTACAACTATCTGTCCAACATCAGGTACCTATAGCACCATTGGACTTCTATCCATTACGTGAAGACGAAAAGAAATATTGCAAACCTACCACATCAAAGTGTAGATGGACATAGTTTCTATCTATACAATCTGCAGATTGCTAAAATCTTCCCCTTAACACACATGGAAACATCTCTCTCCAGGACACACAACTAATTTCACAAGAGCTGTCCAGTCCCACCTCCCAGCACACCACCACTCCAACAGCAGGCACTGTCCTCACGGCGCAGGGCTGTGGGGAGGGGCGCAGGACAGACACACAGGGGATTTGTCCAGCCTCACAGCCAGAACAAGGTGCAATTCTCGCCTGATGCAGAGATGTTCTCCAATGACCCTGTGTGACACAGATCTCAGGAGGTCAAAGCACTGCTCATTTCTTCTAGCTGAGTTGAAGAAAAAAATGCAAGAAACTTGTTTTCAATTCTTCAGCAGAGATCAGAATAATCCCGGATTACATGGCAATAAATACTAGCACTGTTTATGGAGCAGTCACTTGGAAATGATGGAAAAAAATCTAGATAAACATAACTTTGTATTTGCAAAACAGTAAGTATTTATAAATAAATGCCCTCCTTTCTACTTAGCAATACCAGAGTACAATGCCCTTATGCTTCTTTAAAAGTCTAAATATTTAAATTATGTTTAAAATTAGCATAGTGCAAAAGATTCTTCCAATAACGTATCCACCAATAAAAACCATCTTCGGAGGTGGAAGAAAATCTTTGGGCTTCCAGCAAGAGCCACATGCTAGCTGAGATATTCAGAGCAGCTGAGTCACTGTGGTTTTCTGAAATGAGCCTTTAACTACGACTTGAGGGAAGGAACTCTAAGTGACAGGCACTTCAACTCACTGAAGGATAAAAGTTAGTCTTTTAAAGTTACTGGGTTTTTAAGTCTAAGGCTGCAGTTCATTTTCCTGCCACTTTTTTTTTTCTCCCCAAGTACTTTGATGTCTAGTTCCCAACACAATGTTTAATTTTAATCCTGTATTAGCCATAATTTAAACTCAGCACGAGCACGGCATTGCTCTTCAGAGCAGTTAACTGCTTGGTGACCAGGATCTATGCCTCAGAGATACTCCTGCAGGCCAGGGATGGCACGCAGTGAGCACAAATGCCTGCAGCAATGGATTCGTGGGACTAATCTGAGGGTTTAGTGTTCAGCTCTTTATTTAAAAAATAAAAACAAAACTGTCCCATTAACAAAAACAAATCCCTACCCATTTCTTGCCACTGTGCTTTTACAGCTACAGCAGTAGCAGGCCATTAAGGCAAGGAGCAGCTCACTGTACTTACAGCAACACAGGGCAGACAGATCCAGCACTTCCTGCACAGAAAAGGGACAATACAGAATACAGGAAATGCATACATCAGGGGCACCTAAAGGGAAAGCATGGCACAGCGAGGTGGAATTAGTTTTGCACGGTAAGTTGACAGCTCCATTTAATCATCTCCCTGTTATCAGACAAAAACACTTCGGGCCCAACAGACCTTAGCAAAGGATCACAAAGATTCTCAGTATAGCACAGATATTTCCATAGCGAAAGCTTTAACACAAAGCTGGAAGAAAGCGCTTTCTGAGAACAGCAATCCCCTCTCCCTGAAAACATCTGAAAAAGGAATTGCTTTTTCTGACTTACTTCTCTAAGAACTTTCACAGCTTTCCCCACAGTTTTGGTTTGTTTCTTTTTCCCTTTGAATTTCAGAAAGTGAAAAACTCACACGTTTTCACGTTCTTTTCAGCAGTTACATGAGAGTCTCCCTGCCCACAAACAGCCTCCCCACCACACAGCCTCATCTGAGGGCATCTTCCCACAGCCCTCACCAAACCGACTGCCGCCATCACCTCACGCTGCACTCAGTGCTCAGGCCACGTCCACACCAACTGAAATGAGTTGAGCTGCAACACAGCTGAGGGCTTCCCTCTATCAAACAGGTCATAGAAACAAAGCACTAATTACTCACACTTGTCTCATTACAGAAACATTTTCTCAGAGCCATGTGCCCCCGAGGTCCTCAAAGCTGCTTGTGAGCACTGGGAACGGGAGGACCAAGAAGTGATTGCTGCTGGCCATTCAACGTAACTTCAGCTAAACACTAAGAGCAATTAACTATGAAATCACCCTTTGATTTTTGCACCAGAAAAATTAGAAACTAAAGTGCCAGCCATAATATCAAGGTCAGAAGATGCTGATGTGAAATCCTAGAGGATGCTCATATGAGGTACTACATAAATATAAAATTCCCTATGCATATACCCTCCTCTTACATTTTTATACATGTATACTTATATAAATATACATTCACACACACTCTCCCTAGAAGAGACCAGAGGATGGATAAGCTGTTAAATTCCAAAGGACTCTCTGCAGACAAATTCTGATCCAAATGCAGAATTATCATTTGTCAAGTTGTCTCATATTTCAGCGCTAATGCTGTAATCTACAATAACCACACAAAGAAGTAGGGAATATTGAATAGGGATGAAATTGTCAGTTCTTCCTCTTTCCAAGGTTGATTTGCTACTTTCACTGAAAGGGAATCAAGCACTGAAGCTACCACTCCGTAGATTATTTATCCCAAATTCCCACAACACAAAACCTTTAAGTACACAACTGATAGCATATGGGGAAAAAAAAATGCACATTTGAAATTAGAACTTGTAAATCATATTTGAATGATCTTCTCCTTGTTGTCATTCTTTATGACCAGGGCCATCTGCCTGACAAGGAGTAGGAGGGTATCAATTTTCTGCCTATTTTAGCATTCAGCAGCAATAAAGAGTTATCTTTAAGGCCTGCATTGCCTCCAGACTTTATCCTCCAGTCCTTAAGACATCAGCTTGCAGGGTGCTGGTACTGCTGTTTGGGGCATGGAAGATGGATGTGTTGTGTGGTGTTGGGCCATGAGCACACGCAGTGCCTGCAGCCCTAGCCAGATGCTCCTGCAGCCCCCAGTGAAGGTGCACAATTCCTGTTTCCCAGAAAAACTCAGTAACCAAATTCCTCCTGCAGTCCAATACTACAAGTCCTATTGGCTTTCCAGCATCACTCTGCTGTGATCACAAGTATGGGATAACATACTTGCATTTAAATCAATATGTTTCGGAAAGACAGAAGCCAACAAACTCCAAGACACAACTTTTGCTCAATACTGAAGTTGAGATACGAATGAAGAGCAAAAGGTAGCTGGATGCCTTGGACAGGAGCATCTACAGGAAGAAGCAGAAGAATGCTGGAATTTGGCTTCAGCACAAACAGCCAAGACTCTTCTCGATCTGTGCAACTATAAATTCACCGCATCATTCTTCATCTCTGCTCTGAAACCTTTGGTGCTAATTAATCCAAATCTGTACACAGGGCTGATGGAGCATTCATCAGATCAGTACCACCATTTCTGCTTTCCGAGGTGAGCCAGAACTCCAGCTCAGTCCTCTCTGGACATGCTCAGTATCCCAGCATGTTCAGGCTCTAACAATTCACTGCGGAATCTGCAGGGAGGGAAGCAAACATTTCCTCTTTGCACAGAGAGACTGATTACATTCTAATAATACTGAGATTTATTCTTGTTTCTTAGAAAACAAGCCCCAGCTTTACAGCCTAAGGAGCAGTCATGGGCTGGAATCCCTAACACAAACAACTCCGCTCGTACCCCGGTCCCAAAGGCTGCGGGGGCACCGTCCCTCCCAAACCCTGCCTCCCTGGGCTGGTTAAAGTTAGCTGGTGCTGGCTGGGGACCACGTGCTGCTATGGAGGGGGAAGGATTTCTGTGGATACAGCCAAGATTTTTTCCTTTTCAGGATGGCTACTCTCTCATCCAGTTCTCACTTCCTCATGCCTGCAAGTCCTGTGCTTATTTTTTCCCTTGTATAATTTTTAACTTCAACAAGCAGAAGGGCTGACATTCACTGAATACAAGGTCTAAGTACTACCAGATTGTTTTTGCATAGCAAAGCGTTTTGTACACTTAATAAAATCTGAACCAGAGATAATCTGTTCCAGCTAAAGCAGGAGCAAATCCTGCAGCAGTGCTTTGAGCAGTGTCACTGCTTCTCTGCTGGCCATGGAGCATGGAGGTGATTTCTTACTCTAAGCATCAGACTGAGAGCCAAGGAAAGATTCCTCACCTGAAATACAAGGAGTTCTGTTTTCACTGAACTTCTGTAAGTTACATAATCAAAACGCAGTAATTGCCAATATGAGAACTCAACACCAAGTATTTTCACAAATTAGGTACAAAGTGTTAACTGTAACTCAACTATCTCCTAATGTTCTGAATAATACACATTTCATTAGAATAAAATTTTCCAGGAACACTGCATTTAGCATCAGTCAATCTGTAATGGCTATTCCAGTATCTGAAACATTCCCACGAGACATGACAGCCTAAAGGCTCTGACTTTCACAATAAGTTAGGAAGAGCTCACATGCTCAGCATCCCTGTGTGCTGCAGGGCCAGAGCAGCTCCCCAGAGCTGGGTAGGCCTCTGCTTCCCTGAACAGTTCCAGGCGCTGCTTCTGCTCTAACCTGGTGATGAGCACAGAGGCAGAAGTTTGAATGGCAGGATCATCCTGAAAGAGGAACCCAAATCCTGCAATGGAAACAAAGGAGCATTCAATCTCCAGCAGCAATATGGGAACAGAGGAAGATGCAGGTGTCACAGGCTGCTCGCTGCAGGCACCCAGACAAGGCCTGGCTTTCACTACAGCCCATTTTTATGGTTTGCTATGCTCATCCAAGGCCTCATCATTCTCATTCTGACTGCTCTCAGACAAACTGAAGCATTGCCAGCATTACCTCCCAGACTTACAGCTGCAGAGATACCACCAGCTTGGTTAATCTCCCCCACATTTGCATTTTTTACATATTTATACCCAAAAAAACCAACAACTCACATATAAGAAAACTTCACTCTAGCCAACTGGGGAAGGACTGGTCTCATTCCTAACACCTGTTTCTCTTCCAATACATACACAGTTCTTTCCCCACAAACCTCTCGCTGATGACTCTACCCATCCGCTTTAGTAGTTGCACCTTTCTGTGCAAGGCCCCTCCACCTCTACAGCACTCAGGTTCTCCCAGCCACAAGTGCTGGCAGTAAGTCTGCAGTTTCCCTGAAGGCCCTCTGGCAGCAGCACATGGATACTCAGTATAGATGAAGGCCACTAGCATCTTAGTCTTCACAGCTTACAGAGCAAAAGCTTTCAGAAGAAACAGAGTAAAGTATATGGAACACAACTGTTGAAATACCCTAAATTTTAAGCAAGCCACAAATTTTAATAACTTTGTTATATTAAAAGATATGTACCAATGTCACCCCACCCCCACAATTCATTAAGGCATTTCACTCCCTTGGGCTCTTGTGACTAAGTATAATATTTCATTAAATATCCTGTTCATACTGGCTTATGTACTAGGGAACACACTAATTTTAGAAAACTGATTAGCTAGTTCTTTCTAACCGAATGTTATTGTAGCTAAGGTCAGATTTTGCACTGAAACTATGGCAACAAAGCCACAGTATTCTTTTGTCTACAAGGTTGGGGCTAGGTTTATTAACAGCACTGTTCTACTTAATAGCTAAGCACTGCTTTTTGGCAATCCCTCCCTTGATCCTACCTGAAATAGGCTGAACTTTCCACAGGGGAAAAAGCTCTGACCTGTGAAAGCTGTTGAGAAAGAATGAGCATTTGAACCAGAACTCTGCTTATTTCTCATTTTCAGTATGTGGTCACTGCACTGCCCGGTTCCCCCATCTACTGCTTCAGCAGTAAAGAACCCATACCTACATTTTTTAGATGGGCAAACGAAGCACACAGACCATAAAACTTCGCACTGGGACTCACAATCCAACTCTCCCCGTTCTTTCACAGTACCTGAGCCAACAGACTGTGCCATCCACGCTGCATTCCAGTTAACCATATTAATGGCCACTTTATATTTCAAAGGGGCTTCGCTCTGCCTTCATCTAGATGCAAAACATTGAAGATGAAAGCACTTACCCCAGAAGCTGGCAGGCAGCTGCTTAACCACAGCACACCAAGCACAGACCAGCACGCAAACTCAGCCAGCGCTCAGTGTGTGCCTCAGAAGCCGAGCAGCCCCATCTCCCCTTCCTGTTCAGTGCCTACAGCTCTTTTCTTGTGCCAAATTAAAAAGACACTCTTGTAAGCTGTACCACACAGATCTTTCCTCCACTATGGCCTTGGTACCCCAGCAATAGGATACAGCAGATGTTTGGGAATGAGGTGTTCAGGAAAGCACTGCACCTTGCCTGCCTCCTGCCTGGGAAGGGTGGGAGGATGTTGGGTGTGCTCCTGCACGCGCTGCAGCAGCTCTCAGTTTGGATTCTTCTCTGAACCTTTCAAGCTTCAGCAGATACAAAGCACATTACTCTGTGCAAAAACACAACATTTCTGTCTTTCCAGTTTTTTGAAAGCTCTAAATGCCACGGTGACAATTGTCTATAACATCTGCTTGTATGTAGGATGCAGCGGGCTAAAAATTCACATTTTAGAGGCAGCGTTCAGGATTACTTGATCAGATAAAGGGCATCAAATTCAAACACGTACTCACAGTTGGCAGTTTTCTGGTACAGTTATATAAATACTTCAACTCATACTAAAGGATTCCTCATCAAGCCTGTGAAAATGTATTGCAGATATTTAACAGTATCCTGCAAGATATATTCTTCCAGCAATAAATGACCAATACTTTACTCTTAAAGATGTTATAGGCACAATATTAGATTCTATTTTCCTTCTTTCCCTCATCCATCATTCTAACATTGAAGTTTCTTTTGATTTTCCACTACACCTTATCAGTACCCTTAGCATCAGTTCTTCTTTGCATGACATTTGCCTCTTTGGGAAAACAGAGAAGTCAGATAAGTAGGTGCTCACTGCTGCTGTCCCACTTGGTTCAGTTTTGGTACTCAGCACGTGCATTTTAGTCTGACTCGGACAGCACAGAACAGAGGAGTCACAACTCTGTAGCACCCTGCACAGTGCTCTTCCAGGCAACCATGCTAAGCTTTCAACTCGGCACTCAAGCACTCCCAAACATTCTGCCTGGAACAAAAAAGGAATTCTGCAATTTCATCTGGTAACCTACTGTTATCAGAGTGAAAACGCCCCATTTCACCAGCATTACAAGTCTCTCATTCCAAGAGAAAAACAGCTGAACCTGGCCATGCAGCCCTGCCCAGCATGTTCCTTGTCCCACCATCAGCCCTGGAACCTGCTCCACTCTGCAGAGCACCCACCACAACTCAGGCAGTTCACACACAAGTCACCCACTTCAGACTATTCTACATCAAAGTTTAAAGAGCAATCTGAACTGATAATGGCTTTCAGCAGACTAGACACAGAACAACATGCACAGGTACGTGGGGAGCAAGGACTTCAGGCTGCACACTTATCTGAAGCCAAACACACAATACCTAGGGGCTTACACTGCTGAAAATTATTCTGATGAGTACAGGGACAGAGCTGACCTACCTTACCACCTAACAAGTGCACTTTCATGCACTGCTAACATTTTTGCTATGCTAAGAGGTAGAGGAGTCTGGATGTTTGTTTTAGCTTATTTCACATTCTAAAGTGTTTGGAAAAGCTGAGTATGTGACCCTCTAATTGCCAATTCCCTCAGTCTCAGTTCTAATGCTGAGCCGCAAACCAGTTTGCATCAGTTGAATAGGGGTAAATAAGGAAGTACACACATAAATCATCCAACCCCACTGCCTGTATCAGCACTGCATAAATTCCATGCTCTCCTTCACGCCACTAATGGCAAAGCTAAGAACAAAACAGCCCTCAAACATTTCTGTGATGGAGGAGCACTGACTTCAACCAGTGCAGAGCTGCACATTTAAGTGAAATCCATCAAAAGAATTGGAATGTGCACATATATACATAAAATTTCTGTGTTAAAGCCTCTCTGCAGAGCCCAGGCCATGCCTGTTCTGAAGGTGAACTTGCAGTTTGAAGCCCCTGACCCCAGCATCAGCCGTGGCAGTGCCAGACAAGCAGGGCAACTGCTTCCTGACAACAGTGCTCACAAAGAGCATACACTATGGATTAGGATCAAAAGAACAAACAGAATTTGAATCGCTCATCTTCTGCTTCTTCATGAGGGTATTTTAAGTCTAAGAGATATGGGTTCATTCCTTGAACATCTTGCCAAAAAAAGCGTGTTGCCCAGCAACTACTAAAACAGCGCTCTGGAAGGAGGTGGCTGCTGGAGGAGTTAACCCATCAACGTCCTGCTTCCTGCAGCACTGCAGGGCCCAGCAGAATGTGTGTCCCAAACACAGAGCTGCCACAAGCTGCTGGCAGGCTGGCAGACGGGCTGCCTCACTGCAGCACCAGTGTCTCGCATCAAGCAAACATGCTGGGCTTAGCACACTGCTATGCTCCCATCCGAAATGAACACAAATGAAGTCTCTGTGAAAGCACATCCAAGAAACAGAGCAGATCCAGCAGCTGCAGCCCCGGCCTCTGTTTCTGCTTTGCCACTGCTGCCAGCTCTGACCCGTTTCATTTGCAAAGCAGCAATCCGTCTCTGTGCATTTAAGCACAAATCATTCCTAATGAAATACTGTGCTGCTTTTAACCTGACTGGAGGGTCAACTCTAGTTCATACTTTCCACATAAATCCATGCATATCCCAGGCATGTTCATTTACAATCACTGCTTGGATGCACGGTCATACTCACAGGCAGCAGACTGAGCATCAATTCCAGCTGTATAAAATAAGTAAAATGCCTTTTCTTGTTCAAAGCAGTGCAGATAACTAAGGAATTGTCACACTTACTTTTTTTGGAGACTTCCACAACTAGGATTTCTTCCAGGAATCTCATCTGCACACAGTGTATTCAGACAAGCCATTTACTTCCCCATGAATTTTCATGTCAACATTTTAAAAAAGAAACACTAGTGAACGCAACTCTTGAGTCCTATGTTTTGCAGGAAGTTTTAGGGGGTTTTTAACAGAATTAGTTGAAGCTGAAGACACAAAGGGACAGAGATGCACTGGACTTAAAAAAAAAAAAAAAAAAAGGAAATCAAACCCAAACAAAACACAAACAAACCAAACCACAGCATCATTTAAAGTGGTCCTGAAAGCCAGAAAAAAAAAAAAAATCACTGAAATCTCACAGACTGTAATCACCACCCAACCTCAAGCCACACTGGGTCCTTGTCTGCATCTGGGGGGGTGGGAAAAGGAAGAGAGAAAAATGAGCCCACACACCTCCAAGCATTCCTGTAATATTCTAAGGACAGAAGACATATTAGCATTTAATATGTGCAACAACTACTGGTAAACCATCATTGCAACTTCAGTGGGTTGAACTACTAACTTTCTTTTTACTTTTAAGGCCTATTACTGCTTTCCAGCTTGGTACTTCAGGTTTTTCCATCTAATATGTCCTCTATTTCTTTTTGCCCTTCTTTTTCCTCCACCGTTATGCTCTTACTCTGCACTCCAAACCTGATCTGAACTCCATCCTTCCTCACTCAGCCTCCAGCACTCTCTCCCTTCTCGTGCTCCACCACCAGCAGACAAATCTCCCCACCTATTTTTACCACAGCTCTGCCAATGAAAGCAGCCCTGGTGTCCTCAGGACACCTCTGTTTCCCTGAAGCAGGCTGACAGGCTCCATTTCTCCCAGCTCCAGTTGCTGCTCCACATGCACTCTGGGCTTCCCTCATGTTCTCAGCCCAACCCAAAGTCAGCATTCTGCAAAGAGTGACTTACTAACACACAAACACAGTGAACTTCAAGCACAGCTCATTGTAAGGAGGATCTCATGGCACCAGAAGCCAGGTTATAGCTCAGAGCATTTTGCCAGTACTGTGCTTTTCCAAAGCTATAACGTCAGTCACCACCATTTGATTCACTTTGGTCCTGCACTAACAGGATCTCCAGAAGTTATTCCTCAGTTACTGCTGCCAGCATTTCACACCAATTTCAGCTCACACCAAGGTCCCACCCCTCCTCCAGCCTTCCCAAAGCAAGCAAGTCTGAACCTCAAGTATCTGGGAACAAAATTCTGGGATTGCTGAATTGCATCCTCCAGATGCCCACTGTTGCTTTATATCCCCAAAGTAAGTGATGCTGATCAGACAAATACCTTAGGGAAGGCAGTGTTCTGTTTGCAAGGAAGGTATTTTTGGAAGGTGCCCTTAAAACACGTGGACCGAAGAGACACAGCTGTAGTTCCTGACTCTGTCACAGACAACACCCCCACACGTGTCTGAGGGCCTCCGTTTCAACACGAAAAAGGGACATTTTCCACTTGTGTTAAAGATGGTGAGATAAATTTCATCATCATTTCTCCCAAATATATTAGTGCAGAAAGCGTTTTTATCTTGAGCCACACTTACAAAGCACACGTATAAACAACTGAAATGCCTGCTAAAATTTTATGACTTCTGTTGCCATTTACCATTAAGCATAAACTTCCCCACGAAAGCTTTAGTGAAGTGACTACAAAGGTTGGAAAAGGTTCATACCATTCTTTCTCAATGTATAAATTATAAGTAACATGAGAACTTTTACAACGTCCAACAACATTTTATGCCAAACAAATGTTTCTTTGTACTTGCAGTTCCTAAACCATGCTAGAAGTAATTGCTTTTCTCTCTCTCCACCCCTTCCCTTTCTCCTCCACCCCCCACCTTGTCCCCAATCTCTTCTACACCCAGTCATTTCAGTCAGATCTGGATTTGTTTCTTTATTTGATTGTCTAGTTGGTGCTCTACATCACGTAGTATCATCATCCTTGTTCTGGGGAGCTTAACACTGACTTTTTAAGTTTCGCCAGGTCACCTCTTCAATACCTGAATCATCCGTGTGCAAATCACTCTCTGGAAAGAGAACTGAAACTTACAGGGACATTCTGGTAGGACAGATGTGAAAGCCAGACCCCATTTGCAGCCACCCCTCACAGAGCCTTCACATCCCACAGCTCGATTCAATTCACAGACACACACATACTTTTACCACCCCCCTTCTGAGTTGCCCTTTGTGGAAGACTGCAACGCTAAAATATTCCATAGAAAGTGAGGTGCTTAAGAACAGTTTGCACAAAATGAAGGACTTCTTCCACCTGGATGGTAACAAACAGCCTAGCGAACTCACCTCTGAACTTTTTGGGTGGGTTATTAAGGTCACCTGCTTCTGGCTGTACAACACACCGGTCATCCACAAGGCTGCAAAGAAATGAGAAATCAAGTAAGATTCTTTTCCTTTGCAATAGCTTAAATCCTTGCTAGCAAAACCAAAGTGGTTTATCCACAGTAACTATCCAAGTGGCCACTTCAGCAGAAGACATTGCCCAAATGCCAAATCTCTCTAAGAAGCATGCAGCTAATTTCTACTGTTGCCCAGAGCTATGCTTCTAGATAGGTGGGACAATAAGTAAGTAATTGCTCCTGTAAACTGCATCTGCTTTCTGTCCCCTCCTCGAGGTGCAGACAGAACAGCCCATATTCTAGTTGAGTGATAAACAGCCTTAAAACAATTATTGCCTCTTGGACAGATTTGAATAATGGTGTAATTGTGTTTGCATTAAAAGACAGAACAGGACAATATGACCGGGTGAACTGGACACTGATTACACAGCTCTCCTCAAGTATCAAGAAAGGCAGAAGCATCAACTGCCACAGTAAAAACTGACCCTCAGGAAGGCATAAATACACCCTCCTGCTTCCCAGTCATAAACACCAGCAAAGTCAGGAGGGCAAACTAACCTCCTTCTGCTTTAGCAGAAAGGAAGTGAATTGGATAAGCAAACCTCAGAGACTTAAATAGGAAACACCAGCACAGAGCTTCTCCTGTGAACACACGTTGGCAAGAAAAAAAACACCCCAAAACCTGCAGGGTCAATGCAAAGCCCACAGAGTACATTAAACATTTAAGCTGTACTTGTCATCACTGCTCTGCTCTTAGCATGCTTTGTGTCAACATGGAGCTGCTCCATTATGAAACAATATTTCCAAATTGCAAGGAATGCAACTATAACCAAATATTCTGTTGTTTCTGATTTGATGCTCAGTTATATAATTTGGCTCCTTAAAACCAATCTGTCAAAGAGGCTTTCTACACAGAAGTAGAACATAAAACTCAGAGGTCTTAAAGGTTTGAGAGGTCCATTCTCATGCAGAATCAACTTGAGAAAGAGACTGAGATCTAGAATATGAGAGTTGTTCCTTGCAGAGGCTGGTTACATGCAGGGAGCATCTGGAGACAACAGTTATGGAAAGTCAAGAAGTGCATAAGAATTAAGAGATCAGAGAGACTAAGTGGACTTGACAGTTCTACGCATCTAAGATTTGCAAATGCAAACATTCAGAGTAAGTTGCTTTTTCCCCATGGATTTTCTCCCTATTCAGTATTATACAAACATGCACGTGCTCCAACCAGAATGACAGCACTAATATCTGAGCTCACTGAAACACCTGCTTCTAGTGAACGAATGGCCAAAAGGTACTGAAAGTCAAATGGGTTACTCTGATCATCCCCCATACAGTTACTCTCAGTGCAGTGTATATCCCTCTTATCCTGAGATTCAATTGAAAGCAAAGAGGAGCTTCCCAAATTACTAAGAAAATAACTTCACAAGGTACAAAACACAGAAGAGGATATTTTACACGCTAGCAATCATTGTGATGACAGCACTGAGTTTGGGAAACAGCAAAAGTAAAGTCCTGATTAAACAACAGTCACGTCATAGGAATATTAAATAGGAACACTCTTCAAAGAGAGTTATTCAGCTAAAATGACATTAGAATGTAGAGCAGTATCTGTTTCTCAACCTTCATTAGCCACATGAACAAGTCATTACACATCGTTATGACATAAGACTGTCAGAACTCCACATGGTATAAAGCACAATTACACTGAATCTTCTCTTTGGTTCTTTAATTTTCTCCAGGACAAAGACTAAATTAAATATGGGACAAAGCTAATTTGATTATGAAGGCTTATTAAGATGATAATGCATTTCATGTTTCACATAGCAATTGGGATTTCTGGCTCAAATTAGGCTCAGAAGATGTGTGGCCATTCTATAATGCTGTTACCTTAAAACAGTACTAATTGAATCAACGAGGATGCTTGTAATGCTGAGGGATCTTCAAATCTGCCATCGGAACATCTCATCAAGCCTAAAACAAATGGGTGCTTCGGGCCTGTAATGTCTAGAAGGACTACCCATGGTGAAAAATATCTGCTCAGCAATGCCATAAAAGCCACAGCCACTGCATAATGTTCATCATGCACTGTATAGGATTAAACATAACAACTTTCTACTTGTTTTGGAATTATCTACTGCCAAACTTGCTTCAATACTAGGAATAAAAAAAGCCAAATGTATGGTATTGCTCAGTTCATTTTGCCAGTTTTCAGCAGATAGTATTTGGCCAGTTACGCAGCCGATCGAATACTGCACAGTGTGCATCTCATATTTGACGAGTACCTGGGAAATTTGTCAAATACATTTGCCAAATACTATTCAACCAACCCTACTTACTACATTCCCTTGCTTTTATCATACCTTCTTTCCCTTCTGGCAGCATCCCATATTTTCTTCTCTTTCCTATAATAGATCATGGTGCATCTTCAGTATCTGCTTCCTTCTCTGCCCCCTTATTTTCCAGAATCCTAATAGCTAGAGAACTAAACCTACAAGTTAGTTTGGAGTCACTGTGATGAGATTCCAGCCCATTGTTTCCTGCTGAGAGACTTACCAGGATGCTGTCTTTGTACCCTGCTTGGGAGCTTCATTTATCAGATGCATCTGGACAGTAGGCATCAAAAAATTTGCTGTCACTGTACCCACCCTGAGGCCCTTACGGCTACTGGAAATGAGAAAGAGCATGTTGTGTGTGTGCCCACTCACCACATCATCAAGCTTTCTGGTTGCTTCTTTGCTACTCGTTACAGAAGAACACAGCAATGTGCCACGCTATTTCCCTCCCACTAATTTCCCACTGCTTTAAAACCAGGTGGCAGATGTGCCTGCATCACATCCAGCCCCCTGGAAGCTCTTCCGAACTCATACACAGCTCCACTGCCAGCTTCCAACATTCTGAGAGATTTCTCTTAAGCAGTAGTTGAGCAGAATCAAACATAACCCTGTCACTCGTGTCAAAGCTATATTTCAATTCTGTGGTTTCTCTGCAAAGCCTTTCTATGTGAAGGACTACTTTCTGTTGAATGAGGTGGGATGCATGTCTTCCTGCTCGAGAGGCACTCTCCTACAGAGCACCTGCTCAGATGGTTTTGCAGAAGACAGCACAGAGGAGCTGAGTGAGGAAGCTCAGGGCACAGGAGCAGGCACAGCACGGCTTCCAGCACAGCTCCAGGGTGGCTGGCTGTTGCCAAAGCTAAAGATTGAAAATGTTCTCCTCTGACTGAAGAAGCACAATTTTGTTTTTCTGAGAAACCTCAAACACCATAGGACAAGACACAACTAGTCATAGCGGTTACGCGGTGGTGTATGAACGGTTTGGCTCAGGGTTTTCAATTTTGTTTTTCCAATGCCTACACATACATTGCTATCTTCTTTTTTCCAATCAGTACTGGGGCCTATCTGTTCCTGACTGGGGTGGGCAGGAAGGGACAGGACAGGACACACGGATGGACATGGGACAGACAACATGAAAATCATTTACTTTCATTCACTCCCTCTACCCACAGCTTAACTTTGGAAAGCTTCTTCCTCCCCACCAAGTACATTAATATCATACCACAGCCATCAATATGTCCTTCATCCTCCCAAGAAATCTAACTTGCAATATTTATTTCAGGCCATTTTTAAACTTAGGGCAAGATCTGTACAGAACACAACTTGGCTTTGCCCAGCATTGCCTGGAAGTCAGGCCCACGACAGCTAATTGAGCTCGGTTAGTTCTTACACATGTGTTTTGTACAAGAGAACAGCTGTTCTTACCCCAGAGTGCTAATAAATCCATTGGTTGAGCCCTCTGCATAGAGAGAACAAATATCTCCAATATGAAGGAAGCTCGACATCTTGTCGGTCATCTCTGGCTTAGAGCCCCTAGAAGAATAAAGTGAAACATTACTACTTATTAGGTAGAATGATTTCTCCATACAAATTACTGGAGGTTATGACAATAGGACCCTTTGTGTTTGTTTGGAAAATGGGACATGCTCCCACGTTGGAATTTCAGGTATCAAGGACAACACAGCATGCCAAAATGCCTGCTTAGAAAAATAAGCTAGGGAAAAACAGCAGGCTGCTGGTACCCCATGCAGCATGGGTTGTTTCTCTAGAAGCCATATCCTACCCCACAGATGTTCACAGATACCTCACGCCAGGCGTGCCAGCGTGTCTCATCCCATGAAAGAGGGAAAAAACAAAGAGAGCTTCGGTTTAAGCTCCATTACTTGTACCATCTGTATTACAGCCTATATCTCTGCCTAAAACACTTCCGCCACATGAGAGGTAGGTATGAGTGTATTTAAAGGTCCTCTGGTGTGCTGAAATAGCACTCACAGGAATAGTAATGTAAAACAGTGCCATGATTCACAGAACCATAGAAATCGCTGGAGTTGGAAAGGAACAGCTTCTGTCACCCACAGGAATGCTGGGGTGAGCCATGCACCCAGAGCTGCTGCTTCAAATAGGGCATTACAGCAAGACCACTCAATATGCCCCACAAAGGATTTCACATCTGAGAATGTAAAGCTTCAGATTTTTCAGGGACAAATACTTTAAATGACGTATCAAGAAGCCAAATCCCTGTGAAATGAGGAATGTTCGATCCTGTTTAAAAACAAACGTAAGGCAGAGGGGCAACGACTCAGCCTCGACAGCTTCTGCAGCATTAAGAACACCGTTATTTTCTTCAAAGCCCCAAATCCTGGGCTGAATGGCACAGGACTTACCTGCCATTTAAACAAATACAGAACAGCAAGTTTCCATCTGCCACTGCAACAGAGAGAGACAAACAACAGGAGCCCTGATAAAAAGAAGCCCGACCAGAGAGATTTTCAAAGATGTCCTTTCAAAAGCCATTTACTGGTTTCTTGGAGACGTTCCTAAGCTGTGGCTTTTGATCACCAACCTCAAAACACTGAGTTAAGCTCTCTGCCCATGAGGCTCCTACCAGCAGGCAGCACTGAATCACCCTGAGCTGCTCACTCCCGCAGGTCGGCGATGCTCCAAAGGGCAAAGCCCAGGACAGGACTGCAAGGAAAAATAACTGCAAACACGTTCACCTCCCTCACATCAAGCACGACACACCAAAATCAACTCCAAGCAATCTACCATCAGGAGATACGCAGCAGGAAATTGTGCTGATATAGAGCTCAGCCCTGACATGTGCGTGGGATAAATATCTTTTTTCAATGAGTATTAACTTGTTTACCAAAGGTGTAAGGCTCAAGTTTATTAAGCAAGGCTGGAGATCAACGAGGACAGATTTGAGGGATTTAAAAGTTAATGCTGATAATACACAGCAGATATCAGAGTGCTGGCAAAAACCAAAGGCTGCACTTCTCTTCTGCAAAGCTGCAAACAGCCATCCCTCCTCATTGCCTGGCCCCAAAACGATGGGGGTGGGGGGCAAAAAACACAGTTGCTAAGCCAAAACATGTGTTGGACATTCTCATGGCTGTAAGTCATTGTGCCACTTGTACAGTTGAAACCAAAATGAAAAAAAAAAAACAACCAAGAAAAACCCAAACAAGAACAGGCCAAGATCACATGCAGAGTTGCAGAGTGAGAAATCTCAGCTCCTCTGAAATCAAACCTGCATGCACAGAAGCAATGTGTTTGGCTACAGGTTGCTTGCTTAATGCCAAGTCCTTCAGCCACTGCATATGCTACAGAGCCCAGTTCACAGAATGGCCTGGGTTGAAAAGGAGCACAATGCTCATCCAGTTCCAACCCCCTGCTATGTGCAGGTCGCCAACCAGCAGCCCAGGCTGCCCAGAGCCACATCCAGCCTGGCCTTGAATGCCTGCAGGGATGGGGCATCCACAGCCTCCTTGGGCAACCTGTTCCAGTGCCTCACCACCCTCTACATAAAAAAGCATGCTCTGTGTGGGAAAAAAAAAAAAAAAAAAAAAAAGTTCCCTTCCCTCTTCATAAGTGGACAGAAACCATCACTATCTGTTTTAAAATACATGCCAGAAAACATCAGAAATAAGCAGAGAAACTCAATTAGCATCTCAGGACCTCAGCTTTCCCGATTTCCTGACTTGGAAGTTAACTACAAAAACTTCTTACAAAACAAGCTTTCAGATCCTCAGAATGAAAGCTCTGCCTTAAGCTCACAGACCCCAAGCAAGGAGTAGCCGAGCATAGAGAAAGCGCGGTGATTCCGGGGACACAACGCCTGCTCTGCTCGCACACTTGCACTGATTTCTGATACTTCAGAGCCTTGGGGCAGTGGAGTGTTACAGCATCACTACACACATTGCATTTCTAGCTCGTAACTCCTCTGTTCTACCACGGCAGGTAAGGATCCCTTTCAGCAGGAATTACTTCCAGGACTGCGTTATTTTCCTTTGGAAGAGGCAGATGTTTACCAAAGCAGTTCCCAAGAAAACATGCAGGTCAAAATTATTGATTTCCACTAGAAAAGATTTTTTCCTCTGCCAAAAAACAAACAAACAAACCCTGATATCCCAGACCACTGAACAGAAGCAGGCTTGAGGATGTGCAATCAGATTTTGGCATTGCAGTAACTATTTCCCAGAGCATGAGCCACCCACTCCGCATTTCCCCCCAGGCTCCAGCAGGTGGGGCGAGGGGCTGAGTGACCCACATCGTGGTCACACATGAAGGGAATCATTTCCAAAGCAGCTCTGTTTAGTTGTAAGCTGCTTTCCTAGGCTCCTCCCAAGGACTACTGACACCTAACAAAATTAGCCCACTGGTTAATCAATTATTTGCGTTAAACTAACAGAAATTGAGTATTTCCCACCTTTGAGTCTCAGGACAACTAAGATATCTGAGACCAAAAAAAAAAATTCTAAGCTTTTCAAAAGTCATGTTCCCAGGTGACCAGCTTGAAAACCCTGTCAAAGCAACTGGTTGTCAGTGTGACCCCAAAATCTCACCTGCATGGAGGTCTGTGGGTTCCCTACGTCAGGGAGTCCGGAGGGAAAGCTCGGTTAGGCTGGGCAGTACAGCCATGCACACAGCACAGCCGGGGCACACAGACCTTCCCACACGTGGGATCCACAGCACCGGGCACAGGCTGGCAGCAGTGACCCCTGAGGAACAAGGGATGGGGATTCCTGCATGCACAGCCCGTGGTGGTGTTCAAAGCAAAATCACTGCTCAAAAAGCAATTGCGCTCTGTAGATAAACAAATTTCAGAGTGAGGCTTATGTTTATTTTAGATATGCCAGTGCCAAGAGCCATTGATTATTACTAGAGGGGAGGACCCCAAGGGCACCGTCGGTGCTGCATAGAACCAATTCCTGGCAGCTCTGCCATGTCGTCATCAAAGCTGAAGTAAAACTCCTTAACAAATGGAAGGTCAGGAGATGACAGCAGTGCAGCAATGCGGGCATACGGGCACGGAAAAGGTGAGCTGGGTTTCTCCAGACACGTGCTGGAGGTCTGTAACACAGATGGCTGCATGGCGGGCAGCAGCAGCATGAGTTGTTAAAGGAGACAAAGGCTCTTCTGCTTTGGGGGAAAAGAAGGAATACTGACAAACTTTGCAATGCTTAAGATGAGAAATGGAATATGAACTAGAGGTAGGCTGTTGCATTGGGAAGTTGGCTGTATTTACCCACGAGCACAGAAAAAAAGCTCAAAAAGAAAAGGAAGTGTTCATCTTTAAGCCCTGACAGCTTAAATTCTTCCAATTATGTAGGCAATGACTTCAACCCGCCTATCATCTACGTAAAAGCCAGTGTGTCTTCAGATACACTTTATGCACAATTTATCTGCACAGGAAAACAAAACTAAGTCCCTATTGAAGAAGATAAACACAAATAACAAATACAGAGCCCCGCAGAATCTGCAAGGTGCACCTCTCAAAGTCATTCTGCCCTCCTACAGCTTTGATGCATGGGACTGGACATGAGAGTGCATTAGCTAAATCCAGGAAGCAAACTAAAGCAAAGGGAACACCTCCAGAGCTTTAGCATGAGCATTGCCCTGCTGCTCCGTGCTGCTTTGATGCCTGGTCTGTGATGGGACAGCAACTGTAGGAAACGCAGAGCCCATTTTTGGTCACATCCCTACAGATTCCGTCTTGCACACCCTTAAAATGAGCTGCACTGCACGCAGTGAATGCTAACAAGTAGGAGCAGCACAGGCAGGCCATGTGCTCAGCCCACTGACCTTGATTCAGCCACAGCAAGTTTGATACTGTCACTGAATCTCAGCTGGGAGATTTCAACTCGTGTTCCCATGCAAACACACTTCATAATGGCAGTTAAAGCAGAATTAGCAGTGAAAACACTTAGAAATCAAACTGACTGTTACATATCAAATACCTAAATGAGACATCTGCTTTTTGAAGATCTCAGAATAGGAAATGCAACTGCTTTGTAAACATATCACACTAATTTCTCCCATCACTCATCCCAATCTCCACACTCAGAAGCAAGCAGGATTCAGAGCAACGCTGGAGGTTTGTTTTCCTTGAGCAAGAGTCGAGGCCCTATCTGAAGTTCCTCCTTACAGATGGAAACCACTGAAACAAAACTCCTGCAGGATGCTATTCCTCGCCTTCAGCAACTGAGCACTGAAAGACTTCTCAAAGAATTTCAAGCTATTTTGCAGATACCACGTCTCATGCATCTGCTTTGTGTGGGATTTTAATACTCTAACCTATGACTGCAAATCCTATTTGTAAAATAAACAAGACCCAATAAGTCTCATCACTGACAGCAGATTTCCAGCAACTGCGATACGAATGACTTAATCTTTAGAAGATGGCTCTAATAATGTTTATTTTGAACAAGAAAGCTCCTCGCTGTGCCTTGTGGTCCCATGATGCGCTCAGTTCTCTATTATACTTTCACTGTGGTTTATTGCTCAATTAAATAGAGACTTATGATCTTATACGTACTTTTCAGAAACTGGGGCAGCACTTATCAAAGTCTTTTTCCCTATTTAGACTGTTTAGGTAAGAATCAGATCTCAAACTGCGCTGAACTGCTCCAGGTTAATGCTGCAGACAGGAAGCTTCGCAGCCAAAGTTCAGGTTTGGTTTTTAACAGAAAAGAAATACGTTTTTTAAGAATAGAGACAACAAAAGCTAGAAAGCAAACAAAGGACCGCTTAATGGCAAAAGCCACCACCATGCATATGAGGACTCCCCTCACTTAGCAGGCACCAGCAGCATCACAAAGACTTGGTCAGATGGGAACCCAGGAGACCAGGCACACCTAAGGGACAGAACCAAGCAGAACTGCGTCCCTGATATTTGTGAGTCAGGCCATGCAGGATTACTTCTAAACGCCCCCAGTCTCCCCGGGTGTAAGTGAAAGTTGGGTGCTGGAGCACCTCTGCAAATTGAAACTTCACAAGAAGGTGATCCGACCCAAGTCAGACCTACAGCCTCAATCCAATGTTGCTCCTACCATACACTTTTCTAATGACTTCCACATGCTTGAGATGGGATCCTCCCAGCATTTTGTATCTATTTTTACAGGTGCAATTCCTGCCATAAAAACTGAAACAAAAAAGCTTCTGTTCTCCATTTTTATTTCAATTTAATAAAGAATGAAGGAAGGTTTCCTCCCGGAGGGCTGTGAGAAAGGTTCATAAGAATTCCATTAAAGCAGCTAAAGCAAGAAGGAAGCACCCTTTTAAAGATCACCCAGTGAATAATCACTCTTATGGGGCTGCAAACTGCTGCACTGCCACTTTCAAAGCCTGGCTTAACAGACCGTAGCACACACAGCCCAGTGGGAAAGGGAAAGCAGCAGGGCTGGGCCATGGAACAAAGGCTGCAGGCTCCAACAGCAGGGACAGGTGTTGTCATTTTACAGATTACACATTTTAAAAGATATCAGCACGGTATGTTTATCTACCACACGATCTTGTTTTCCATTTAACTGCAGCCTCTCATGTCCAGAAGCCTGCTATCCACAGACAAGTTTTCTTCTGATGAACTGTTAGATTAAAAAGGAGAAACGTACTTTCTCAGAAAAGTAATTTTCAGCCTTAATGCTTAAAACGCAACAGATTTTTCTACAGCTTGCAGGTGGAGGATGAGGAGAAGGATGCAGCAGCACACAGGACTTAGCACAGGGCACACAGCAGGCTGAGCCCAAAGCCAATAAAGGGCTCCCTGCGCTCATTGCAAATCTTTTAAATTCATCCAGCATGACAATGGCCAAGTTAATTGCATTCTAGCCATACTTTTCGGTGCTGAGCAGATAAATCAATTTATTTACAGTTGCCATTACAATTAGAAAGTTACTCAGAAGGTAATACTTAATAGGTGCAATGAAACACGATTTAATAAAAAGGGAGAAACAGATAAAGGAACACATTTTGTCAACTTTAGCCTCAAGAACATCCTCCACACAACAAATATGCATGACACTGATTATTTTTAGCTGTCCAGAACAGCCAGGTGGGCAAACAGCCACCTGGCCATGACAGAAAACCCACCCAAACACCCCTAACAAGGCACCGGGCAGCAGTACACTGTGATAGGCATCTCCCACCACAGCCATCAGGCTGATGTCAGAAACACAGCTGACAGATCCCACTGACAGGCAGGAGCCAAAAAAGAGCACCTATTAGAGATGCACTGTCAGGGAACAAATCATTTTTAAAGTTTCAAACCAAATGTGACCTGACAGCAACTTTTTAATTCCATTAGAAGTGGGCAGCATTTGCTGAAGTTGATGCTTACTGAGGCCCATACTTACTGGCTCTAGACTTGGTGGGAGAAAGCAGCCTAGATGCCAGCTTCCTGGTGAAGCCCTATGAGCACACAGTGTTTTCCAGAATATTTTATTACGAGAGATTTGGAACATGCCAAAAGAAATAGAGCAACCAATGTCAGGGGTAAGGAGAGCGAGCATGGTTTACAGCATCTACTGAAGCCCGGCCAGAAAAGCACATAGATCTTTGCACTCTGCATAGCCATACACCTACCAGACCTCACCCACAATGGGCTGCCTCCTACAGCCCACACTTCTTTCTTCAAGAGATGCAAGCTTCTGGCAAATACAAAGCTCTCTAGATCTAGGGAAGCATTTTTCTTCTGCCTGTCCATCTCCCCAGACTGTCCTCACACAACTCTTTCACCTATCCTAAGTGCTGCACTTCCCACCTCCTCCTTTACCTTGGCGGAGGTTCTCTGCCCTCCATGGTCTCACTGGAGTCTCCTTCCAGGATTGGGCTCTGCAGGATGGCTCCTGGTAACTTCAGGTCCCCACTGGCAGTAGTGCCAACGCTTCTCTTCCCCTAGCAGGGCTCTCCAGCTGAAGACTTGAGTCGTACCCGGCTTGCAGCTGCAGCAGCCCTATGGGGTGAGCTGGCTCCTTCTCTCCTGGACACCTCAGCAGGCAGCCAGGTCTGCAGAGAGAGCCCAAGTGCCTGGGACAAGGCGCCGGGGAGGAGGAGCCCCCTGCCAGCACATGACCAGCACGTGGGCAACCACTGGTGGCCAGGGGACCTACTTTGCACCCTCCTGACCCAAAAAACCCAGCTGCTGTGGCTGCAGTGCAGGGGATGCTCAAGTTCTTGGGCTGGGTGAACGTGTCCGCCTCCCAGCAGTTATCTAGAACTCAAGCACGAGTCATTCTTCTGAAGCAAACTTTTGAAATACTGTACCAACTTAGCTCATAAAGAGCATCAGCAACTGAATCTGCTTAACCTTTGTAGATGAAGGAATGGCAAACACTGATTTATTTCAATCAGAAGATACATCAGTTTTCATTTAACCCTTTAGATCAAGCACCGTCAGTAAGCAGCATCTGCCCCTGTGCCTGCATGGGCTGCAGACAGGACACAGACACCACAATACTACAATTAACACTTCTTTCTTCAGAACTTCCTGGCAGATTTCTGAATTTTTCAAGAGCAGGAAAGTTTGCCAGGATGCAAACCAAATATTTGTTGAACTTTCATACTAAACTGCTACTAAGCAATTCCCAGAAATTATTAAAAAAAAAGCCACAGCCCTCTGGCAGCATACATTTTCGGCCTACTGTGATCAAATTTCTTGCATGTACATGGACAGAGATCACTGCCTTCTGCCTTCACACACCCTGCACAGGGCAAGGATGAGGAGAGCAATGAATCCTTTAAGTACACATCATTGCATCCGGATTCGGCATCCAGGCCTCCTTCCCTATAACTCAGTATCACGTTACTCCAACAGCAGGAACGCTGTAACATCCTAATCCAAAAATTCGTTTCTCAGAGCCTTTTACCAGCCCTTGCTGATCTGTGCAGCAGTGATGGGAGAAGCACAAACTGAGCTCCCTGCTCCACCCCTCCAGGAGTGTTCTGGCACACAGGGACAGAGTCACACTGCTGCAAGCTGTATGCCAGCAAAGGAACGCCTGCTTCCACACACTTCTCAAACTTTTTTCTCCCTACAGGGTTAACTTGCCCAGGTCTACGATGACTTTTTTTCTCACTATACAGCAGCGTCAGGAAGGAAAAATAAGTTGGTTCTCATGCAAGTTTTGATAGGCTTCACCAAAACCACAGATAGGAATAAGAAGCGTTTCCGAGTTCAGAACACACAGCTGAATTCTGCAGCTTTGCTCCAGTTGGAGCTACAGTTTCCCGAACAGGAGATGCATGATGGAACCACTCTGAGTCACCACAGACACGGATAGGATCTGCCAATGGGCTTTGGAGTTCCCTGCCTTACACCACCTGTAAATCAGCACCTGTGTGCACTCAGGCTCAATACAGGGGCTGTACAGAACTGCTCAATGTTTTCCCCACTCATCTTCCACGCTATTACACAATAAAAAGCTACTGGAGCAATAGGAATAAGTGACAGTACTACGTCAAGAAACAGAAACTCATTTGGAACATTCCATAAGGAAGATATTTATGTACCCAGATTAATATCACAGCCATGCTATGACAGAACTGCTGCATTTACATAACTTTCTCCCAGCACACCATTCCCAGCTCTAAGCCCCTTCGATCTCCCTAAGCTGCTTTGTGAGCTGCTTCCCTTCCACCCCCCCATGGGGTCCTGCATCCCTCCTGCCACAAGGCACGGCCCTACAACCACAGCTGCCCTCACAGCTACAGCCTTACAGTACCGCAGGTCCCATTACAAGCAGCTTTGCCACTTTTTACACTGCACTAAGGACCTTGCACAGCATCACCAGGGAGCAGCACAGTCAGCTCACTGACTGCTCCATCCAAAGGGCAGAACAAGATGACACGACAGGGCTCTGCACGTCTGGGTCCTGTTTTACACAGCACTGAAACACAGGTTTGGCTTCAATAGCATCCACCTCCACAGTGCAGTGCCATAAGATCCCACCGACTTCCTCTCCTCCATTTACAACCAGGGACTCATGCTGGGTGCCCTTCCTCACACCTGTAGCTCCAACAGCCACTACCAAAGGCTCCAGCCACTTGTGCACCCTCATGCTCTCCACGCTCCAATGCTGCTGCTCATGGCCAGCAAATCTTAGAAGACAATTTCCCACAGTTAAGCTCCACCCCACAACTGCAAAGGCAAATGAGGGTTACTCTGCTGGTTTAGTTCCTAATTTATGAACCACTCTAAGAGAAAACCCAGTTCCCTATTTCAAGGCTTAATGAACACTGCAAAACAAGCAGGTGGGAGCAGGGGAAACACAGCTGGGCAAAGCCTTCGGTCTCAGGGCAGAACAAGGTGTTTTAACAAGAAAAAAAACACTATTGACAAAAAAAAAAGGCTAAAAAGCATTAAAAGTAATTAGCTAGATAAACAGTTCTACAGCGCAGCACTCCTGTAACAACTTGTTTGGAAAAACAACGGAATTGTTTGTGTTTTTTATACTCACAATGACTCCTTTTTGTGTACGCACACCAATCAGCGCCCATTCACACCGTTACAAGTTGCTGGGTTTGACATCTGCTTATCACAGAACCACAGGACGGTTGGGTTGGAAGGGCCCTCAAAGCCCCCCCAGCCCCAATCCCTCCGGTTCTGGCCGCCCCCAGCTCAGGCAGCCCAGGGCCCCTCCAGGGATGGTGCAGCACCGCCGGGACCTCACTGCAACAACTGTCCCCGCATATCCAATCTAAATCTCCCCGTCACAGTTTAAAACCACTCCACACGTCCCACCGCTAACAGACCACGCACAAAGTCGCTCTCCCGTTCATCGGCTCCCTTCAGGTGGCGGAAGGCCGCAGCGAGGACTCCCGGAGCCTTCTGTTCCCCGGGCTGCCCTCCCCAGCTCTCAGCGGAGGTTCTCCTCCATCACCGCGGTCTCCTCCGGCCCCGCTCCGCCCGCCCCACGTCCCCCTGGGTCCGGAGTCGCGGCTCGCTCCAAAGCGCCCCGTTACAGCCGCGCCGCTTCCCGCGGCGGTCAGCCAGCGGCCCGTTACCACTCAGAACCGCGGGGCACTGAGGGCCCGCAGCGCCGTGCGAGGACACGGGCTCACATCGCAGCACGGGAGCAGCGCGGTGCCCGAGCGCGGAGTAACTTCGGCCGGGAAGGCTCGGGCTCGGCAGCTCACAGCCCGCACGCGGCCGGGCAGCGCAGCTCGGGGCCTTCGGGCCGGGACAGCACTGCGGGGCCCGGGGGTCCGGGCGCCCCGGGGCAGCGGCAGAGCGAGGAGCCCGAACGGCACCCCGAGGAGCGCCCGCACGGGCACGGCGCTGCTAACGGCCGAACCGCACGGCGGCCCCGCGCGCTGCCCCGCACGCTGCCCACACCGTGGATCCGGGCGGCGAGAGCCGCGTTCTCCCACCCGCAGCGCTATCTCCCGCCGGACCCGCTGCCCTCCCCCGCCCGCAGCCTCCCCCCATCCCTACCTGGCTGCGGTGCGCGGGGCGGGCTAGCGGTGCAGCCCCATGCTGGCCGGCGGCGCTGCCCGCTCCGTTAGGATGAAGGCTGCGCCGAGCTGCCGCCGCCTCAGCCACGCATCCACATGGTTACTGCGCCCCGAGCGCGCCGCCGCGCCTTATATAGTCGCGCGGGGCATTCTGGGTAGCGGAGTCCCGGCCGCGCCGCGCGCCGCGCGCTGGAGGCGGGCAGCGCCCTGACGGGACTACGGCTCCCAGCGTGCACCGCGCCGCGCCCACAGCCGGGCCGGGAGCGCGGGCCCGCCGCGGAGTTACCTCAGGGAGCGCTCTGCCAGGCTGGGGTCCGTGTCAGCGCCACGGGCCGACACCGCTACTGAGAGCAGGGAGCAGCAGTACTGAATAAGCGATGCTCGCTTTTGTTTATTGTAAATACAACTATTTGTTCTCAAAATATTCCTCTGGAGATGTGGTTCGTGGTCACACAGCAATTTTCTGCCTGCTGTGGGGTACAGGCAGGAACGTCCAGAGCTCAGCTGTGGCACTGCGGGGTGGGAAATGTCCCCGCACCCACCTGCGGCCTTGGTCACCTCAGGCAGTGTGCAGTGCCCGGCCTTGGTCACCTCAGGCAGTGTGGCAGTGTGATGCCCACTGCCAGGCCTGCTGCCCTGGAGCTGCAGGAGCAGGCCTGGTCAGGGCTGCCAACGCGCTGCCCAGCGTGCTGCTCCTGCACCGAAATGCTGTGAAGAAGTCATAACGGTGCTGCTAAGCACGGATGTGCAAAGCTGAGATCTGCCGCTTAGAAACTGAAGCAGAGGTCGGCGGCGGAGCTGCGCTGTTCCCATCCCTGGCTGCGGTACTACAAAGCCGTTACTCATCAGAAATTTGGCAGAGTAATGGTGCCTAATATCGTTAGGTAATCCTAATGAATTCCCATGTAATCAAATCTAATCTCTGGCAGAGCTCAGCAGCCAAGGCAGGCAAGGGCCGGAACGCCGGGTGCGTGTAGGCACAGTGCTTTGGGCAGCAGTGGAAGGACAGTCATTGCAGCCAACATGAGGAGCTGTGCCTGTTGCTATCAGCGTGCAGAACTCTGTTCTTGGTGCACAGAAGAGCAGCAACAGTATATGAGGAGTTGCATGTAAAAAAAGCCGAGTCTGGGGGGATTCCCACAGAGCCTGCCAGCGTGAAGCTGGCGTGCACAGGAGACAGCAGGGGTGACCTGTGGATGTTCTGCTCCATCCCAGTCTGCAAATCACCAGTTTGGTGTCTAAAGTGTTACAGGCACCCCTCTTTGCTTCTCCTGCAGCAGTCGTTGTCAATCTCCTGCTCCTTCTGCAGCCTCTCTGGAATGTCAGAGGCTACGTTTTCTCTCACAGAACACCTTTGCTGGGTCAGTTCTTCAGTGACTGTAGAGGATGTACCAATGAAGGCCCTTCAGCCACAAATACTGACCAAGTCATGCAAAGAACCTGCTAGATTTGAAGGGATATTGGGAAGATAATCACAGACATTTCCAACACAAGAAAAGTTTCCATTTCTCTTTGAGATGCTGTTGCAAGCGCAGTGAGTTTAGAAGACTCCTATAATCTTACAGCTTTAAGAACAGATAAAATGGTAGGGCAGCCTGGAAATGACAGAATTCAAACTCAAAAGTGCTGTGGAGTATGGAGAGATAAGAAATAGAATCCTATCAGATCACCAGCAAACAAGAGGCTGGGCTTAGGTTGTGTATAAATACAAAAAAGGGTCCAAGGAGCCAAAACTGTTCAAGAATTCAGGGAGGAAATACTGAAAAAAAGACTAAGTAGTAGACACCACCTTAATTTTAAGGGTGCTGTAATACGGATGTTCATCCCAACCATCTATGTGATTTCTGTCACAAGAAAACACCTTGCAGTGTTTTGTTGTTTGTGTATGTGATTTTTAATTTTTTCTTTTAATGCTGCCTAATCTACAATTAATTGTTGACTTGCTTGGACTATTTCAGTCAGAAAACACTTCAGGCTGCTGAGTTGGTTTGCGTACTTCTTCCTCTGCTGTTGTTTCAGCTGCACAAGCAGCAGCCAGGGAAGAAGAAGAGGAACAGAAGATATATCAGGCAGCCACCAGGACTGCAGGGATCAAACAGGCTAATTTGCACGTGACCTGTCTCCATGATGAGATAGATGATCACAAAAGCTTCCAGTAAGAGTCTTCTATGCTAGCACTGCAGCAGTAGGAGATGAAAAACATTAGCAACACAGAGGAATGCTAGGCAACACCTCAGCTTTTCAGCTAAGTGCTGAAAAGTCCTATTTCTGTAATATTTTAAATAACAGTGAAACCAGTGTCTTAATTCTGGAGCACAGTGTAATCAGTGAGAGCAGAGAGAATAATTAAACCCTGTGCAGAAGAGATTAGCTGCCTGTGAAGTAATGACTTCGGAGCGCAAAGATGATGGGTAAATGACACCAATAAAAGTTCTCAGAAGTCCTCCGGATTAGAAGCTGAAAGTTGGATGCTATTCAGAATCAAACTGTCATTGCCATTGCTTCATTTAGTCTCCTGAGAGAACACAAGAATATAAATCTTGCCGATGGAAGTACAGAAACAAGGCAGAAAAGAATTCTAGGAAAACAGGCGATGAGAACAAGTAGGCATGATACATCAGAAAACTGCCCTAGCTGATGGAATTGAGCTGGTTTTGACACAGCCAGAATCCCACGGCTTTAATAAGGGCAAGTTACCTTAGCAGACTGCTTTGAGTTCCAGAAGACAGTAGAATTTGGATACCTAGATTTTGCTGCCATTTCAGTAAATTGCTTTGGAAATTTGAAAGGAGAAAATAAGTTATAATTACTTTGCACTTTCATAGATCTGTTGCTGCGTGGGGATAGGATCACTGTTTCTGCATAAAAGGAATGTTTATGGTTTCTGACCCTGAAGCAGCAAGGGTGACTTGATTTTATAATTAAATTTGTATGCTTTTATTTTCCTGCACTCTGCTGATTTTCTGAGTACGTCACAGGGCAAAAGGGACTAATGATAGATAATTGGAATGCATGCCTGTGAAGACTCCCAGCACTGTCATTTTAGCACACAATAAAATTTCATAGGGCCAATAGAATTAAGTAGTGCTCCTTTGTACAGATACAAAAGAAAACAAACTAAGAGAGCCTTCTATCTAGCCATGCTTTTTGCTGCGTAGTCCCCACCTGTATGAGGAAAATGATATTAAATATATGCAATTAACATCCCACATAATGAGTAAAGATTTCCCTCAGTGTAGTGGAGGACCCAGTGGATACATTCTGCTGATGGTCCTGAACAGAAATTTCCACACAAAGTAAAGATTTTCATGTTAGACACCAAAATCTTCAAGAGCTGCAGTGATCTACAGGAAAAACTGAAGAAAACAAGGTGCTGTTCTCTGATGCAGAAGGTGCAGAAAGTTCAGAACTGAGACAAGTCCATCACCATCCGACCGGTTCAGGATCCGCCTCAGGATCCATGCCTTCCCTGTGCAGTGCACACAGGGGGATACCAAAGCAGGACTGTGGATTTATGGCACACAGGAAGGCAGCTGTGTGCACCTGCTGCTCCCCCAGCTTCTTAGCAGAGGGACGGTGAGTGGGAATTGCTGCTGCTCTGATTGCAAAGTCCCAGCCAGCCGAGCTGGCACAGAGTGGGGTGGCAATTTATATCTTGCTACTAGCAGCAAATTGCTGCCTCTCCCAAGGGCAAAGTAGGAGGCTGTTATGCATCCATAAAGTATTTTTCCATTCCTGACCCACTCAGCTTGCACATTAGCATGTTGCCATTTGCACCCAGCACCTGCAAAAAGAGCCCAAGGACTGCAACAACAGGGTTTGATGTTCACTTGGAAAGAAAAGTTGGTTCCTCCCTTTCCCCCTCCGGTTCACAGTAGTGTTCTTGCCACAAAGACTTCTTGTACCACACTTGGTAAAATCCATTTTTAAGCATGAAACATCCAAGTCCCAGGTCAGGGACACAAACACACGAGCCCAGGCAATGTAACATTTTTTTACTTTTTCCTCAGCCCTTATTCTGAGATGATGCTCACTTGCACCGCCTCCCGTTAACGAGGAGATGCAGGCACGCTCAGTAGAAGGCTCCGTGCACTTCCACTTTGCTGCTGAACTCATTCAGACTAAACGCAGCACACTGGAGCCTTACACCCGAACCTGTCGAAGTCTCTGCCATTTATGGCATCTCCGTGCTGCTGGCGCCCTCCACCTCCAGCTTCTCTGCGGCAGCTCCTCTACAGGTAACGGACCCCGCTGAGGGGCAGTAGGAGCTCGGTGGGCGCCGCTGCCCCTTTAAGAGGCGGGCGATCACGTGACCACGGCTAGCACGTGGTCTTCCCACCAACATGGCTGCGCCCGCAGCGCTCCGCCGCTTGTTCCTGCTGTTGGGTGCGGGGCTGGCGGTGACTGCTGGCGCCGTGAAGGAGGCGGCTCCCGGCGGGAACTGCGGCTGCGGCGCTAGTCGCGGCCGTGGGGATGAGCGAGAGGCAGCGGCGCGGCGATACTCGGCGGCGGCCAACGGCGGCGGGAGTTCTGGGCACGGGGCGGTGAGCGGCGGGCGGCGGCTGGGGCGGGAACCTGGGTGCTCTCCGAGGGGAGGGCGGGAGGCGAGGAGCCGCGTTCTCAGGGCGTCTGTTGTCCGACCGCGCCCGCACCGAGCCCCGGGAACCACGTCCCGCACTGCCTCATCTCCACCGTTCTGAACATCACCAGGGATGGTGACCCCTCCGCTCCCCGGGCAGTCTGTGCAGGGCGTCACTGCTCTTTGGAGAAGAAATTGTTCCTGATATCCGGTCTGCTAACATCCAGTGCCCTGCTCCGTGAGACGTGGTCGGTTATGGGAAACGGAGTGTTGAAGGGAACGGATCTTGGCGTTTCACTGTGGGCCTCGTCATAAGGCTAACAATCTCTGACTGCCCGGCACAGTGGATGATGTTTGTCGGCCTCTGCTGTTGGATTTCTGCTTCGGTAGTTCAGCTGTGATGCTTCTTAGGGATTAGTTCCTTGGCTTTAGCTTCCTGTGCTTCAAAGCTGGATGTTTGTTAACGGCTTAATTAATGTTATAGGCGTTCTTTCTGGGTGCGATATTGCTGCAGAAACATGTAATGCCACATTCCACCGTTCTTTGCAGAAGAATGCTGCCAGACATCTGAGCCCTGCAGCCTGTGTTAACACCAAATGTGCTGATGTTATCATAAAGCTGACAAGGGAAGGTCCTGTTTCCAAACAGGAGGTGGAGCTGTGAAATGTGCCTTCCTAGAGGCTGCTAGTTCTATGGAATCAATATTCATGGATGTCAGTCTTGGATGGGCAGTCTGTCAGGATTTTTCAGGTTTGGAAAATGAGTTCTCGATTGTAAAGAATGAGTTAATATTTCAGGTGCTTTCAGACAGTGATTCACTGGTGAGATTTCAGTCTTGCTTTGAAGACTATTTTAGCTACAGTGCATTGGAAAGAGGTTAGAAGGAAGTGGTGAACTCTGTTCCATGTTGTCATTCCCAAAGGCCTAAAAAATGTAAGCAGATTTATCCTGAAGCCCTTTTATGGATTCTTTTACAGGCTATCTGTAAGTGCTCAGATCCTTTGTAGTGAAGAAGTGTAAATGAGGACACAGTTAGCTTTAAATGTAGCTGATTCAAAGGAAAAGTATTTGTAGTGCTTCTCGTAACCCTGCTGCAAGTTATGTGAATTTAAGTGTTGTTGGGTGAGACCTAAATGAAAGAAGAACTTGGGAATGCTGGAGGAAAAAAAAAAGCAGACAGATAATTCCTCCCTAATGCATTCCTGTGTTGATGAGTTGGGCAGTGTCTTGGCAAGCTGCCTCCTGGTAGCATCAGTCCTCCAAACGTTGCCTGGGGAGGTATTACAGAGCAGTCACTTGTAATTCTAACAAAGGCTTCTGAATGGGACTGGGAGTGCTATTGTGTATTGTGGGAATGGCTGTTGGGCAAGAAATAGCTTGATCCACCTGTGGTCCTCTGGGGGGTCTTGGGAAAGACATGCTGCATTGGGACAAGACCTCTGAGGCCTTTATCTTCTGAGGAAAGTGGAAGGAAATTTTGTTTCCCTGGAAAATGGCTGAAAGACACTTTATTGAAGCAGTTCTTTTGCTTTTGTTCTTTATTCGGGAAGGGCAGTCATCCAGAGTGGAATATACTGATGTGAAGCTGTGTCTTCTCTTTGGCCCATGTTGCTGCAGGCGCTGCCTGCCTGCTAGCAGTGTGACTAATGATCAAATGCTGTAAGTGCCTCTTGTGAAATGAAGGCCCATAAGAAGTTGGTATGCAAACATGCATGCTGTGCTTGTCCTCAGAAAAATGCTTGACAGTTCAGTAATCTCAAGTTTCTTTTTCCAGTCTTCCTAGGAATTGAGTAAAATGTAAAACTATTTATCTAAGAATAAGTAAAAATATCTCTGTTCTGTATTGCTTCTTGGCTTTTAATACAGTGGGAAAGCATGTTTTTGCTCATTTATCCTGGGTGAAAGTTCTGCGCTGCCCAGATTAAACATAGAAAGAGCTACAAATGGGATTTTTGCTCTCAGTTTAAGTTCTGTCTTACTGTTCCCTTCAAGCAGATGGTGACTGAGATGTCAAGGCTGTCATTTTCTTGTGCTGTTTTCTGTCAGGTGCTGCTCCGAGCACAGGCACCTACAAAGATGAGATAGAGGAGGAGTAAAACCAATAAGAGGCTTTTTAGTCTTACATTTTAATAACTTTTTGATGTTAACTGTTTCCTCTGTAGATGGTTGCTATTCCAGGAGGAGTGTTCACTATGGGCACTGATGAGCCTGAAATACAGCAAGATGGAGAGTGGCCTGCAAGAAGAGTCCATGTTAACAGCTTCTATATGGATCAATATGAGGTCAGCAATCAGGAATTTGAGAGATTCGTGAATTCTACTGGGTACTTCACTGAGGTAAGGTGGAATTGTGTAGTCCCTTCTCTTTGGCCACAGCAACCCCATGCAGTGCTATAAGCTTGGGGACGAGTAGCTGGATGATTGTGAAGAGGAAAGGGATCTGGGGGTGTTGGTTGATGCTCGGCTGAACATGAGCCGACAGTGTGCCCAGGTGGCCAAAAGGGCCAGCGCCATCCTGGCCTGCATTAGAAATAGTGTGGCCAGCAGGAGCAGGGAGGTGATCATCCCCCTGTACTCAGTTCTGGTGAGGCCGCACCTCGAGTGCTGTGTTCAGTTTTGGGCCCCTCACTACAGGAAAGGCATTGAGGCCCTGGAGCGTGTCCAGAGAAGGGCAACGAAACTGGTGAGGGCTCTGGAGCACAAGTCTTATGAGGAGCGGCTGAGGGAGCTGGGATTGTTTAGTCTGGAGATGAGGAGGCTCAGGGAGACCTCATTGCACTCTACAACTTCCTGAAGGGAGGTTGTGGTGAAGAGGGGTTTGGCCTCTTCTCCCAGGCAACGAACAGGACCCGGGGAAATGGCTGCAAGTTGTACCAGAGGAGGTTTAGGTTGGACTTAAGGAAGAACTTTTTCTCTCGGAGGATGGTCAGGCACTGGAATGGCTGCCAAGGGAGGTGATGGAGTCACCATCCCTGGCAGTGTTCAGGAGGCGTCTCGATGAGGAGCTGCAAGATCTGGTTTAGTGCTTGTGGTAGCAGTGGCAGTGTGAAGACAGTTGGACTAGATGATCTTATAGGTCGTTTCCAACCTTGTGATTCTGTGACTTTATGATTGTTGTCTACATTGAGAAAAACCCCATCAAAAACTTAACCTCTTCTTTTTTGAAGGACATCACAATGTATTATTTGATTGGGATTTGCATGCTAGAATATTTTGGATGTAGGTAGCAGAGAGATGGAATCATCTTGCCTTGTTGCCTAGGAGTCTATAAGGATATCAAGATAAATGCGTACTGTAACTTTTAGTGTCTCGATATCTAAAATAAAAACCTTTTTTCCAGTGTAACTGAGGCAGCCTGGGTGAAACTAACAGATGGCTGAAGATGCCTATACAGATTTTTTAGAAGTGTAGAATCACAGAATTGCTCAGGTTGGAAAAGACCTTCAAAATCAAGGCCATTTCCCTTGTCTTGTTACCAGTGAGAAGAGACCAACCCCACTCTTGCAGTAAGCACTTTCAGGTATTGGAAAAGAGCAATAAGGACTCCCCTCAGCCTTCTCTTCCCCATACTAAACAGTCCCAGTTCCTTCAGTTGCTCCTTGTAAGGCATATTCTCCAAGCCCTTCACGAGCCTTGTTGCCCTTCTTTGGACCTGCTCCAGCACCTCTTTGTCCTTTTTGTATGAACTGAAAGCAGTACTTAAGGTGGGGCCTCACCAGTCCCAAGTACAGGAGGAGGATGACTTTCCTTTTTTAAAACCTTTGGGTCCTTGAACATCTTTGTACCAGTACAATAACATTATTAGATCTTTTTTTTCCTTATTTAAAAGGAGCAGGGGTGGAGAGATTTGAAAAATTATGTGATTGTTGAGGAATCTGCTGGCTAGTTCATTGCAGCTACTTGATAACAAGCTGAGTGGTAGGAGGTTCTTCTGCCTAAAGAAGATGTAACAGCAAGTATAATAATGGTTTTGTGCAGGGTACTGGGAACAATGGAATAAGAAAGAATATGCTAAAGTACTTGGAAGAAAGGAGCTACCTGTGCATGAGGCGCTGATCTTTCCTGACAGCTAATTGTTCCTACACAACTTTCAGAAAACCCTGTCAAACGTTTAGGCAAATAAAGGCATGGGTAATGATCAGGTCTCAAAGGAGACATTTTACTGAGTTCTTTTGATAAGCTGGTTCTCATCAGGATTCTTTTAGATAGAAATAGTACTTTAGATAAAAGCTCTTCTTCTAAGTTTTTGGCTCAATTATGAAAAAAGGTTGTGTAATGATTTTGAGTTTGAACAGAAATTGCTCGTTGCAAACAGCAATATGTCCTTGAATGTTAGATTATTCATTGTAACATGTTAAAGCAATTGGGGCTATTGGAACTGCATTTTTAATTAACAGAAGTAAAACAAACAAACAAAAACAACAACCATTTGCAGAAGCTCTTTGAGCAGCCATCTGTCCAGTGGCTTTTAAGAACAATGACATCCTGTGATAAATGCTACCTTTTCCATTCCAAAACAGATTCTTTGAAGAACAACTCAAAGTTACTGTTTGAATTTCCTTATTCTTGATAGAATAAAGCTCTACATGTGACTGGCATCTTGAGAATAATGTTCCTTCGATAATGTGATCAGATCTTGTTCTTTCCATAGGCAGAGAAGTTCGGAGATTCCTTCGTGTTTGAGGGAATGCTGAGTGAAGAAGTGAAGGCTGAAATCCATCAGGCAGTGAGTAATGTGGCAGAGAAAAGCCTGCTTGGAAGTCACTGGGGTAGATGTGTTGGCAATTACGGCAACAATGTTTAAATTATGATCTTTCCAAACTGCTATCTGAAAAGGTGATGTATGGAGGAATTGTTAAAAAATCTGTTGAATCCCACTTGCCTGGCTATTTTTCTTTCCAGTTCTCTTCCTCTAAGGCAAGACAGTGGTCTCTGTTCAGACAGTGGCTGAGCTGCTTGTAAAGCTGGAGGTGACTCAATTTTCTTCTTTAGGAGAAATGAATATTGGCAAAAAAAAACCCCACCACCACCACCAACAAAAAAGCCACATGAGTTTGGTAGCTAAAAAGGAAGGGAATTAGTGCATGTTATGCCAAACAGCTGAGAGCATCCAGGGTTTTTGTTTTGAGTCATTTTCACCAAAATAATAGGATTTTCTTTGCAAATGGATGGTGTGGTAGCTTGGAGTGATCAGCACTGATAGTTTTATATAAACTAAATTCTTGGTTGAGAGAGTATATTGGTTGAGCTTAATTTTACTTAGAAGAGACTAATTGAAACTTCTGATCTCTGTAAGTCTGTGCTGTAAATGACTGTGGCAAAAATGTGGGATTTGGTTTCCTACTGCAAGGAAAGAAAGGTCATGAGAATAGCTTATATATTTTTATTGAAGGTTACCATTTGTGTACTGTGAGTTCTGAGATGATTAAATTGCACTAGCCAAATACTAGCATCATTGGTGCTGAATGATGAATAAATGCAGCTGCAATCATCCCAGCTCCACAAGAGAAAATTCAGCTGTTGGTAAGGAGGAATTCTTTTTCCTGCCTTAGTTCCACAATTCAGAAATCTCTAACCAGGCATTCTGTTGAAAGAAATAAACAAACAGAATTCCAGTGTAAGTTCAGTCCTGGCTACTGGTGTAAACAAACACAGTGTTGGGAGCCACTTAGCTGGGTGTGTCAACCAGATCCTAAAGTATTGCCTGTAGTGCTAACAGAGCAAGCATTATGCCAGAGAACTGGAACAGAGCCCACACTGGTATTTTTCGGCTGCCTTTACTTTTTTAATGAGCATTTTCTGTACTTGTTTAAAGTAAACTTTCCAGGAGCTGTTTTTTTGCTGTGTTTTTCAGTATTTCTTATTAGGTCATTCTGCAAGTTACTGGCATAAAGACTGTCTTTGAAACAGACATGGAGAAAGATTGTACTGATTATTTTGGTGGAGTGCTTTGGAGAGCAGTGACTGCCTGCCTTGTTTGGCACTTCTTCGTGCTCTTGCTGTGGGCAAACTTCTGCTCTAAAACGCTGTAATGTTGTGAGAAGGTAAAAAAGTAAATGCCTTTTTTCCTCCTCTCATTTGCTTGTCCCCTTACCAGCTGCATACCATCTGACTTTTGAGAAGGCACTTGCTTTAGCAGGGAAGAGGTGTCAGAAGGCAGATCAGTGGTGGGGCTGAAAGGAGAACTTAGTGTCTGAGCATGCAGCTTAGTCCTTTGTATAGAGCTGTCACAGCTCTGTCTTTTTGTTATTCTAGGATGCATTTTCTTTGAGAGATTATAATGTTGAGATTACTGTACAGAGGTTGGTGGTTTTCTTTTTTTCTTTCTGCCTGTGACAGCACAGTTTTTAGACCAGAACAGGCAAGTGTTTTTCTGTTGCAGGGAAGAGAAGCGTCATCTATGTGGATGTGACTTCAGAATGCAACTCAGACTGCTTCTCAAACACAAGTTGTGTGAAGGCAATGCTTATCCCTTCTTACTGAAACTAAAAGACGTGCGCTGGCAGTTTGCTATGTGTTGTTTTCAAAGAACACGTTGCTATAGACAACTGGCAAGAAACTAAAATGCAGAAGCTTTCCAGCTACTGTGCAGGGATTCTGAGGGCTCTGCAGAAGCAAATCCTTCCTGGAGATCTGCTGAACCACCAGCAGAAGCACTGGTAGCCTCTGATTTGCTAGACGGCCCCTGAAATTTTTCAGGTCTACTAATACCAGCTGAGGGAAAAAGATGAAAGGAATCTAACTCTATTAAAAAAAAAAAACAAAAACGAAAGTGAACATATTTTAAAACTTGGCAACCACAGTGTGACTATTAAAATGTGATTAGAAAAGGTATAAGCAGCATGAATTTTGCTTCAATAAATTGTCATGATCAGCAATAGAGAAGACTAAGGCTTCTTTGTCCAAGTGTACTCAAGTCAGCTGGTATTGTAAAGTGTGGTATGTATCTTCTTGATCCATAACCATAATCATGAACATTTATAGCTTATTTCTGCTCTTCAAGTGTCATTAGTACTGCACTAAACTGATGGGGAAAAATGACTCTATTACTGCTTTGCCTCAGTGGCTTAGTTGTGGTTTGAGGCTGTTCTCCAGCTGAATGCAGATGTGAACACAAGAAAAGCAATAGGGGTGTGCATTTTGTGAGTAGTATTTCAAATGCAGGGGAAAAATTGGGAAAAGGTGGAAGTGAAGGTATTGAACCAAATATGTTTGTGTCTGACAGCTTGTGATTACAGTGGAGCATGTATGTGGGGGGGGAGGTGGGGGTGGTATCTGTCTGGGGTTTTGCTCTATTTGGGCACCTAGGCTTCTCCACGTCTTATGCTGGACAGTTTTGTTGTAGTCCCTGAAAAGAAGCAGACAGCTACAGTAGCACAGAGGTGGGGCTGTGAAAGCTGATGCAGGAGCAAGCCAGCTTAGCACGTAGAGTAATTGTTGGAGCTTTGGGTGTGCGTTTCCTGAAGGTGAAGTCTCCTAGATATCCACTGCTGAAGAATGTAGGTTGGACCTAACCCTTGTGTGGAAGGAAACAGTAAAAAGGGGTGTAGCAACCAGTAACTGAATTGTTCTAGGCTTTTGGAGATGCAGGTTTTAGTTTTGGCCTCTTAAGTTTGCTGTGGTAACATGGCAGAGAGTAGAAATGTAGAATGATCACAGATAAAAGTGATGCTGACAAAACTGGCATGGACTTCTTCACTTGTAGGATTTTCTAGGGAGAGAGAGGACCTTTTGAAGCCAGAATTTCTTGCATGGGCTTGCTTCTTTTGATAGCTTCATAAATTAAGTTTTTGGACTTGCAAATTAAAATCATCTGATAATTTACTGCATCTATTACATGTATTAAGTCGTGGCCTTTCTTGAATACTTGGTCTTCAGTGTAAATGTCCTAGAACACAAACTAGAATTGCCAATAGCTGGGCAGTCAGGGCTTTTTCTTCCTTGTTTTTGGAGGAGGATGGGAAGGTGGATGGAGAAAGAAGACCTCTCAAAACTTAGAGATGATGTTTATTCGTGTGTTATGATGAGACTGTTTGCCTGACCGCTTATCTCCCCGACTGAATGAAGGAGGAAGTGGAGAGGGAAAATCTGTGGCCGGTGCTATTATTTCATTTGTAAGGGATTTCAGTGCTTCCTAGAGTGAAGATCATGAAAGCTGTGTCTGCCAGATGAGAAGGCAGTGAGGTGTACTTGCCCGTGAAGGGATTTAAGAGCTCTTGCAAATAATTGCAAGAGTTTTTGCTTGCTGTGCAGCTACTATGAAAAAGGTAAACAGAACAGCACTTAACAAGTCTGGAGCACAGAGTATGTCAAATTTGCTCACTGGAGAGTTGTGGGAACATTTTAATCCTTGGCTTGTGAAAGATAGAATTAATTTTTGCCTCTAGGCCAGATGGACTCTGCAATGAAGAGACTGAGTGCATTCAAATCTTCATTCTCAATTTATTTTCAGGTAGTAATTAATTTACAGCCTGAGAATGCAATGAAATCAGTTTGCTGGCAGACTTGAGCAAGCACTATTAAATCGGAGTTTTCTCAGTTTAGAACTATTGGACACTTTTAATCCCTTTTTGTTTGGAATCTCTGCAGTAGTCTTCCTGTACAAATGTACTTGTTTATAGCAGTATCTCTAGAAAATGAGGAAAACATTGTGCATTTCAAGGATTAATTTGAAATACTCCTGTTTGCAGGTAGGACAGCATTCCCAGCATTCACTATGGCTTTGAGAAAGTCAGCTTAAAATAACTTGCTTACCTGTGGTGAAGGGGAAAAGGGGTGGGGTTATTGTATCAGTTCCTGATACTGTTAAGATGTCAACATATGTTCTTCTTAAGCAGAAGCTGGTAATCACATCCATTGGTAATTTAAGTCACCTCTACTGCAGCTGGCTCTTGCTTTCAGAGGAAACTGAAATCAAAGGAAGAAATGGGTGAGCTGCTTTCTTGCAGGCCTCATTGCTTCAGAAATCCCTGCAAGGAGCTGACGAGGTGGAGCTGTTGAACTGTTGGTCTCCATTTTCTTAAACTGTTCACTCGATCTTGAGGCTAAAGAAAGAAGCTCACAGTTCTCACTGGAAATTAACCACTAATATTGGTCTATCTTTATCAGCATAAACTCCAGCTTTAAAGCTGGGTGAAGCCTGTGCCTTAGGCTGTAGGTGCATCTGTGCATGCCTCTTTCTTAAAGCTTATATTCACTTGGAAGAAATGACCAGCTGGAGTGCAAAATTAGATGTTGGCTGAAAAATGAGCTTCCAAAGATGGAACTCACCAGGAATATCAGCTTCTCAAAAGAAGCTTCTCTGGATTCCAAAACTTGCACTTAATCAATCTCACTGGATTTTAGTATCAAATAATTTTGGCTATTTTTCTTGGAGAATTGAAATGGCATTGAAGTATTATACTATTTGAATGAGATTTGATAACCTTTCCTTATGTGAAGGCAAATGTCTCTTCATAAAGGCAGAGTGCTCTTTTCCGGTAAAATATGAAATCTTTTCACTAACTGACTTAAAATATATTTAATTCTATAAAACTGCCATGCTTCATTTTTGCAGTGCTGCAATTTCAAACTTCTTAAAAATCATGCAAACAATATCAATATTCAGTATTGAACATCTAGCCTTTTTGCTTCCATTGCTGAGCTCATATGGGAAGCTAGAAACCTTAGAAGAGTGAGAACAGATTCTTCTTTAATAACAGCTTTTGGTGGAGCTTGAGATTTTAACCGATATGCTAAATAATGTAAGACCTGTGCTAACATTACAGGTGCTGGTGATGTCCTGGATGAGTTATCAGGGGGGTGGGGGAATGCTTCAACTATCTGCTTCCAACTACTTCACTGAACTTAATTCCCAATGTGGTGGAAAACTTGACAATCAAGTTTCAGTTCAGTTTATGCACATAATTACAGAAGGTTTGTCCTGTTGCAGAGTGTTTTCAAGTACAGGTATGAATGATAGCTGCATATGTAGAGTCCCTGCTGCAGCTACTGTGACAAGCTGGAAAAGATCTCTTCTTTGTCCTGAGCCTTGAATCTCTATTCACTTTCTCACTATTTACATTTGTGATGTCTCCCTGACTCAGTTACAGCTGTTTCAATTTAAACACAAGCCTGTTGCTATGGGGATGAGTACTGCATAGAAATAGGTCATGATTGTGCCGTTTGCAGTGTGCTGATAAAAAGAAGAAGCACTGGGCTGGCTGAGGTGAGCAGGGAGTGTGCATCTACCAAAGGGCTTTGCCTTGTTTGGAAAATGGCTTTTCAATCAAGTGGGAGCCACAGCACAGCTCCACCGTGTTTAGACTGCCCCTCATCGTGTGATGTATTCTGAGCATGACTGCAAATCTTTGTTCCTTCCACTGGTTTTCCTCTTATCCTGAGCAGGATGTGAAGTGGCAGCAAGCAGCCAAAGCGTTGGTGGGTGGCTGTCAGCCCCGAGCAGGGCTATGCTAACACGGCAGCCTGGAATAACTGCTGCCTGCTGGTGTCTGGCACTGCTGGGTGCTGATCCCAGGGCTCAGCAGATCCACTCAGAGCCACAGCCCGCTTTGCAGGCAGGTGCAGGTAATGCTACCTGCACACAGCAGGAGGCTCTGCTGCAGGGGAGGGAGGTGCTGTGATAATATGACCCTGGGAGCTGTGTGGAGGCAGTGGGAGACATCCCTGCCCAAATCTTAGCCAGGGGAAGGTTTTAAGGGGCATGAGGAACATATGCCAATGCTACACAGATAATAGGTGTAATGGGGCTTGTTGCTCGGGCCTAACCTAAAGAGATTTCTGTAGTTTCTGAAGGGAAAATGCCAGTAGCTCATCTGTTACTCAGTATGCTCTAAATTTTTTTTTTTTAACTGCTTGCCCTACTAAAAATGTTACATTTTCTATCTTCTGTCTGCCTCTTTCTTCAGTAGTTGATGAATCAGCTGCACGAGGTTTAGAATATGGCATAGAGGAAGAAAAGTTAACAGATTTGTGTATCTACATCTGATGATGAACAAATCTTCAACCTGAAATGATATTCTTGACTGGAAAACTACTTCTGCCTCGCAGTAGTGAAGATGCCCACTCCACTGGGTGTATTTCTCAAAGATAATGCTTCATAACTTCCCTGCTTCCAGCCTATGCACATGTTTTGTAGCTAAGAGAATGCTTTTGCAAATTAAACGTGTACAGTGCTTCTCATACATAAATGTGATTAGAAAGTAAAATTGGGGCTGAAGTGAGACTTGAGGTGAGGGAAGGCTCCTTCCAAAGTGGCCAGTGCTGTGTTAGCCCCAAGATCAATACAGATGCTTTAGTGGCTGCTGGCTGTGGTTGTTTTATGTGGGATATGTTCCTACTGTTTCTGCCAGGAACATGGTGTAATGCTGATGATGAAACTGACTTTGCTGATGTTTCCCTATCCGGTAGCTTTTGGAATTTTTCTTCAAGACAATTGTGAAGTTGTCAGAAAGTCACCAGTTAATGGAGCAGTTAAAGTGAGGATATCACAGCCTACCTTGATAAGAAAATTGAGTACTTAAAACTTCTTAAATGTAATGCAAGCTGATAGTGGGAGTGTAGGTTTCAGCTCAGCAAATTGCTTCATGTGAGTGGAAAACTCAAATAGGTTGCAGTTACCTATTGATCTTCACGGTGCTATCGTATGTTCTTGTTTCTTCAGTGCTAAGAATGATAAGCAGAACAGTGAGTTCTTGAAGTTTAATCCTTAAGCAGAGCTGGATAATGCCACGTTTCCCTCTTCAGACCAGAATGAGCACTGAGCTTTTCTGCTTCCAAAATGCTCCTTGCTACCAGAACTGCACCTTCCTTATGCATCAAGGCTGCTGTGCAACACCAGAGCGGTCTCGTTCAACCAGTCCTGTTACAAGTGATGGCTATGCTATAAAGAGGGAATCGGTAGACCCCATAGCCTCTTCTAATTCAGTATCTCTTCAAGATCTCTTCAGCAGCATTTGCTGCTGTTTTTTCAAAAGGAGTCTCCTGCCAGCCCACAGAGCACACTTAGGAGTGAGAATGCAGAGCGTTATGAAAGGAGCTAAGCTCATTAGTGGGAAGGGAGAGCTTTGCTGTGTTAAATGTGATGTTGTAATATTACTAATTAGCTTTCCCGCTAATTAGATTTAGAGCAATTAAAAGCTTTGCAGACTTCTGAGAAGTTTTTGAAAGGGCTGTAAATTTCAGGTACATGACTTTCACTTTTGGAAAGAGCATCCTGGTGCATGCTCAGTGCTGCCAGTGGCTGACTTAAATTAGTTTCCAATTAATTATTGGAGGCTGCATGTAGTTTATCACTGTTATCAGTGTCCTAATACTATCAGTGTAAGTTCTCTGAAGATCTGGGTGTTCTGAAGGCATTGGCAGCCATTTGGTGTTCAGTTCAGCAGAGCCAGAAACAGAAGGCGTGCACACGTAGTGCTCTCATGCAGAGAGACTATATTTTTTTTTCTGTTTAAAATAAACCATTCTCATCGAAAGCATCTGCTTTTTCTTTTGCATAGTGAAAACGTTTTCCAAAATTAGTCTTCTGTAGTGCAAGTCTTTGCAGTCATTTGCAGAGATTTTTCTGAAAAGTAGTGTCAGGCTAAAATTCTACTCCTGATATTTTGTATTTCAGTGAATAGAACTGTGGCTCTCTTCTGTTTCTGTATGGTTGTCAAATTTTGACCTGAGATTTCTGTCCTCTCTTGAGTGGCAGACTAAAGTTCAAAACAGGGAATTGGATAAATCAGGCTGGTGTTAAGCCTGTTATCTGTAGTATCTGATCAGCAGCTTGGCCATTCTGAGGCTTCAGATAGTGTTATGAGAGCTAAGTATCTGAGATGAAGGAAAGTCCCGTTTGGGGTTTGAATGCTCAATAACAAAGCTGTAGCTTCTAGTGAGAGATCAAATACTTTTCTTCCCCCCCCCCCCCCCCCAAAAAAAAAAAAAAACATGAGGGCCTCTAATTGTAGAGAGGGTCAATAGTTTTGTTACATTCTGAGCTACAGTTATTTGGCTGATATCAACTCATTTCCTCTTCATGCTAGGGAGATCAGAAAGCAAGACCTTTAAGAGATTTTACTGCTTTGTAACTTGGAAGTAAACCTAGTAGGCGAAATCCTTAAATAAGTGTATTCCATGAATACTTCCTTGGTGTTGGAAAGCCAAATTGGGGATTTCTGGTCAGAGAAGTACTGGATGTTTGCACTGTTACACAGCATTCAGTTTGTGAGCTTGATGTTGTTCAGTAAGCCAACTTTTAAATAAATACATAAAGCTTCACTTCTGTGTCTCTCCCATCTCCACCTTCTGGAAGCTGACAGCAAGTACTTCAGATTCAGTTAAATTAGCTGGGAAGCAGAAGCGTTGCAAGATGTGTGTTTTGACCCTTGTTAAAGGATGTCATCAGGATTTTGTCTTAGTTATTCTAAAACATGGAGTCTGGGGAGAAAATAATTGAGATGAAAACACTCTGTAGGCTAAAGCTGTTTCTTATCCCTGCAGTATGTGTCAGACCAAAATCAGCCAGGAGGTTAATTGGTCTGAATGTACTGTGGGAATAATATCGTGAAAGGATCGAGTTAAACTCTAATATTTTAGATGGCTTTTCAACCACTGCCACCCGAGATGCATTTGACGTATGCTTTCAGAAGAATTATACATGAGAATCTCAGAGAGGACAGGCTGGTCTGCCTCAGGAAGTGTGCTGAAGGCCGTGCCTTCCCAAGGAAGAAACCCTGGCTTAAATCAGATGTGCAGGTGAGAAAATCTGGGAGGGAAGGAGAGACAGCCAGGAGGCAGCACTGCAGGGAAGTATGCTCAAGGTTTTGCCTGCCTCTTACTAATTTTTTGGGATGTATTTTCTCTGTGCTGACCCATACCTTTGGTTATTTTCTGGCCAGCAACTTTGTAATGTGGATCCAGTGATCACCTTGGTTCCTCAGAGGTAATTTGGAATGTAGTAGATAAGCTAGCTACAAGCAAAGCCTTGAGCATTGAGTTAAAGCTTTACAGCCATTTGTCACTGGATTTGTTTTTTCAGTATAGTCTTTAGCTGGGAATTCAGGGCATCTTCCCTGTCCATTTGTCTCCTTTCAGGTTGCAGCTGCTCCCTGGTGGTTGCCTGTGAAGGGAGCCAACTGGAGGCAACCCGAGGGTCCTGGCTCCAGCATCCTCAGCAGGTAATGTGTAAGTGGCCATTCTGTTATGATACACACTGCTTGCTGTAAATATGCCTGTAAACATCTTACCTGACTTGGGTGCTTACTTAGGTCTCTGTCCTCATTTTTGACCTCTTAAATTACTTCTCTCACTAGGCAAATGACAAAGAAGTTGACACTAACTGCTTAACTAGTTAAAGTTTCACAACTGCTGCTGGAAATAGCCAGGCTCTCTAGCCTAGATCTAGTGGATGTTGGCATGTTTTTGAATCCCCTAGGGACAGAGTTAGGTTAGTGTAACATCATCTGATGGCTGAACTGCTTAGTAACAAGTCCATTGTCTCTTCTCCAAGGGCAATGAAAGAATTATCTGAAGCAAAAATAGAGATAATATCAGGAGGCATTGTTAGGGGGAGATTGAGAAATTGAGGTCACAGTCAGCACATAACAGCTGGAAAAATGCCATGCAAATCTTGTCTTGCAAAAGTATAGTGCAAACCTAGGCTGGTACAACTGGTAGTGAACTTTCATATGAAAGCAATATACTGCTTCCATAGGTGCAGACAGGCTTGTTAAAACAAGGCAGAAAAGAGAAGTGAATAGGAATTCCTCTGGACCAGTATCCTCAGCTGTGGATTGCCTAAAGAACACAGAGAAAAATACTTTTTTGTTAAACTTCTGCAAGTGACTGCTTCCTGGATTGAATGCTGCAAAAGATTGTGTTGCTATCCATCAAAAACCCCACAGCTGAAAGCAAATAACCTGCAGCAAACAGAGGAGTGTACAAGGAATTGAACAATGACCTTATTTGCCATTAAATTGCAATGTATATTTACCTATCAAGTCTTAGTTACTTGTTAAGATACTATTAAGCCAGCTGAGAAATGGGTCCTGCTGCAGTCTTCAATTACTTTTGGTGTCTTCCTTTGGGATTCTAAGCATTTCCCCAGAAGGCAGCAAATCAGCAGCTCCTTGCTGGCTCTTTGGTGCAGCAGGTTCCTGATGTGAGAGAGTGCAAGCTATACCAGACTTGTGCTGTTGTAGAGCTGCACATAAAAGCATGTTCATCGTTCTGTCTGATGGCTGCGTTACCCATCCAGCACCTACCAGTAGCTCCTTGTTGTTCTTTAAATAGCTTATTTTCTGTAAAAGTAATCTGGTAACTTGTCCAGTTCTAACTGAAGCTGTAAACTTTCTCATAGTGTTTTGTGGCCTCTCTTCAGAATTTTGTGAAGTGCCTTTTCTGCATTGCTGTGAGACTACCTGCTTCTGCTGATGGCCTTGTCCTGTTTGTTTTGCTCTCCAGGATGGACCATCCAGTTCTTCACGTGTCCTGGAATGACGCTGTAGCATTTTGCACGTGGGCAGGGAAACGATTACCGACTGAGGCTGAATGGGAGTACAGCTGTCGAGGGGGCCTTGAGAAAAGGTACCTGCCACAGATGTTTCTTATCTTGTTTAAAACTGATAGTTACTAGATAAGGAAAAGCTGAGAGGTTTTTTTTATTTCCCTCCATGCCTGTCTTGTATAGTGTATGCCTCTATGGTAAATGTAACACAGGCTTTTTCTGAACATATTGCTTTATGTCACCTAAGATGTATAACAGAAAGTGAATGCAAAGAGCGCAGGAGGCTGAGATGTGATACAAAGCCAAGGCATAGGACTGCTGCTATTGCAGGAGATGGAAGATAAAAAAGGGCTTAGAGCCAAGACTGAAGGAGTTGCAAAGGAGCTTGAGAAGTAACTACGTGTGTTGCTTCACAGCATTACAATCAGTGGATACACCTTTTAGGTGACCATGGGCTTTGGGAGAAGGGGAAGACCAAGTGAGCAACAGTTTTTTGTCCCCTCTATCCTGTGTCCTGAACTGCGTGCTGCACATGGCAGTGCTAGCAAGGGCTGCCTTTCCCTCATTTGGTAACAAAACTGCCCTTGTAGAAGCCTTATTATTCTTTAAAGCCTTTGTGCTTTAAAGATATTGGTACAAATGGAACTGGAATACAAACAGCTTCCCCAGAGTAAGGTGGTGAGTAAAAAGGTGGGTAAGGTGTTTCATTTATTAAAAAGAATAAAATGAGAGTTTGACAACTGTTTTTCTGTCTTTTAATAGACTTTTCCCATGGGGCAACAAGCTTCAGCCGAAAGGTCAGCATTATGCTAACATCTGGCAGGGAGTGTTCCCAAGTAACAACACTGCAGAAGATGGATACAAAGGAACTGCACCGGTAAGAGTGTCTCAAAGTGAATTACCATATGGAAATTAACTTCCTAGCATTGAGGTCCATGTTTAACATAATGAATGTGGATGTTTTCCATTTCTGTACTTTCACCTTTAGATTTTCAAGTTCTGGTGTATTTCACTGCAGGCTTGAGTATTACCAATGGATACGTTTTAAAAGTTTAACTGAAAAGATTACCTGCATTTTAACTTTCAGTCCTTCTCAAACTGAGCCCTTTTCCTCATTTCTAAGCGCTTTTGAGTCAGATGCTGAAACTCTCTCATGCCTCTACTTTTGGCATCCCCGTTTTTTAGCTCTCATTTTTGGTTAGGTGTTCCCAAGCTACAAAAATTGTACAGTAAAATAAATGGAGCTTCCCTTTTTGGAGCCTGTCCATTATGGCATCCCAATGGGGATATTTTTTTTCAAGATAGGAATATGAATTAAGTGGCAATTTAAAAGTTTAATCAGTTAAGAAGTCTGTGCTTGGATGAGCTGACAGCCATGTCTTGTTTTTCTTAGGTGGGAAAGGGGAATCTAGAAGTTGTAAGAATAAATGCACAGCTTAGAATGCTGGTGCTATGTGCTGTTCTGCTGCTGCTGTTTGTCAAACAGTGCTCCTCTTTAAAGGATCAGTCAGCAAAATTGATGAGAATATGCCAGGTGCCATAATGGAAACAGTGCTGAGAACATCGGGGATCATAGCTGTTCATTCTTTCATTCTGTTTTACTGAAGTGGAGTAAGCAAGTGTGTTACGGTTGTGCACTGCTGGTTTGTCTGTTTACGAGATGTGAAGGCAGAGTTCTTGGCAGAAATCAACGTACCTTCAGCAAACTGGTCATCTGGTCATTAAAAAGCCTTATTTCATGTGGAGTGGTTTAAAGAACTGGCAGTTATTTGTCTTGTATAGGTCACTGCATTTCCTCCCAATGGATATGGCTTGTACAACATTGTAGGAAATGCCTGGGAGTGGACATCTGACTGGTGGGCTGTTCATCATTCAACAGACGAAGCTCACAACCCTGTGAGTATATTACTGGCATACATGAGGGCACAGCTTCCTCTTGCTACTTGTGTTTGGTTGCTGATTAGAAACCTACTGTTCTTTGCTCCTCTTTGTATATCACACTACAAGTCACCAGCACTGAAATAGCAGTGCAGTAGTGCAATTTCATTTTTTTTTTCTTGACCTCTGCCATTGGTTAGGAGTTGAATGCTTCCAAACTGACATCAGGTGAAACAAGTAAAGAATTTGCCAGTGCAATGAAATAAATGGGAGGGAGGATGTTTTGCTACAAGCTGCACTATTTATTTTTTTCTAGGTAGAGAACAAACCATCCTGGATTATTTTAATGGATTCTACTAGCTCACTTAAGCTGAGCATGTAATAAAGCTGATGTTTATGGAGAGAATTAGTTTTCTGGGCTTTGAAGGGGTTAATCTTTGGTTATCTTTATGGCAGCAAGTGGAAGAGGCCCAGCAGGGTAAGCTTTGTGTTTTGGTTTTCTTGCACCATATCTCTCAGCAGATTCAAGCTCTAATGTTACATATCCTCTCTCATTTATCTAGGATGACTAAATCTGAGAAGTGAACTGCTCCACTCTCACAGAACTTGTTTTGTTCAGATACGGTTATCTGTAATGAGAAAACCAGTTAAGCCTCTCTGGGCAGGAGCTATCTGTTTCCTGCAGGATTTGAGTATCCCCACACTGTGGTCTTGTACATATTGTCTTTGTCTGGTGTGCTGGGCATAATCACAGCCCTCTGTGGGAAGTCAGCAGCTGGAAGCAGCTTGAGGAACCTGCTAAACTTTGCTGGTCAGTACATTGCAGAGGTTGACATTCTGCTGTTTCATCAGGATGATGTTACCAGCACCTTCTTGGGTCTAATTGCACAAGATCTTCTAGCAGTTTCAGTGCACTGATGGAGACCTCTTACTGTACCAAGCACATTGGCTGACTCCAGGTTACTTGTATCCTGGGAAGACGCCACAAGTTTTTTTTTTTTTGGTAGGTTAAGCTATGGATCAGATGGTGCATTTACGTACACTTCTCCAGGTGACTGAACTGCTTTGACTATAGCTATTTTCCTTGCTTTTTTTTTAAATTGGACGGGCTATTTTGTAACTTCTGTTCACAGATAGTCTTCAATAGCTTAGCAATAGCTGAAAGCAAACAAAGAAACAAGATGAAGATGAAGCCTTGAATAGTTAGAAGAATGTAGATCTGGATGAAAGTGAAGAACAAAGCAAACTTTCTTGTGTCAGAGTAGATGAGTATTGATTTGGTGCAACCTGGTAAGTCAGGGTAAGAGGAAGCAAGTAAACAGCATTGAGCTTTTTGTTCCAGACTGGTAACCATGGTTTGAGCCAGGAAAGCTTCTGCTTTTCTCCTCTCAGTGTCTGGACCACAGCACAGTGATGGGCATGTGCTACCTCAGCAGAGCAGGAAGGACCCTGCACCCACCCCTGCTCTTTCAGAGACAAACAGCATCTGTGTCCCTGGGAGAGAAAACACAGGTCTGGTAATTTGCAGCGTATTGCAGTTATCCCTGTTCTTTTTTATCTGTTGCTCACTTTAACAGCCACTTCAGTTTTGGCCACTTGTTTCTTCCTGCTGTACTTATAATGCTGGTAGTACTTCTGCCTTAAATTAAGATGATGGTGGGAATATCTGTTATATCTGACTTGAGAATTTTGCTCTCTATTAAACTTAAGAGGATGTGAGTTGGCCTGGATTTTTAAATTCAACACAAACATTTCCCAGATGCTTTGGAAAGGATTTAATTATTGGGTGTTAATAATTGTTTTTAGTGTTTTCAGTTGTAAACAAGTTGTCAGGATATCGTGTCTGAGGCCCCCTCCAGTGCGAGTTCTGAAGAGTTCTGATGAAATGGAAAAGGAAACTGAATCTCATAATGTAAAGACTTGTCCCAGAATAGCCAGGCTGCAGTATCTTCTGAGACATTAGTGCTGTAACTATCAGTGCCAACCTCCTAAGTCTCTCCAGAGTACAGCTCAACATAACCCATATATGGAGTATGTTCTTTTTGCCTGAAAGATAGATTGATTCAAGAGGGTCAGAGCTTAGTGAAAGTTTCTTAACACATTTGGTACATCTAATGTGCTGTTTCCAGATCAGCCCATATGGCTCTGATAGGGAGCTAGGTGATGCACAGAGCCTTTGTAGAGGAGCTGAGCTGCATACTGGAGGAGAACACAACCACTGGCTGCTTTTCAGAGAAGATCCGCAGTTTCTTGATGAACTCTTCACCTTCAGTGATGTGAGAGAATTATCTGCCCAGGGGATGCTGTTTCACAGTAGCATAGATTACTGGAGAACACCGTATGAGGTTAGTGCAGTGGTAAATCATATCAGTGCTGTGATCTTGCTTCAGAGGCTGGGGGAGGGGAGTTCAACTTAACTTCTTTGTTATCAAATATCTTCTGCCAGGCAAAAATTGAGTATCGTAAGTTATTTGTAATTAATAGAAAGAACTTAGGCTGTGGCCATTTTCTTTAGTTCTCATGCTTCTTCAGTATGCTGTCCCATCACAATGTGCTCCAGCAGTTAGAGCTGTGAGCCCCCCTGACCCTCAAGTAGCACACCTCTCTTAGTTTAAGAGTCACTTTAGAGCTCCCAGCTAAGACCAAAGCTCTGTATTTGAGTTTCATTTTGTAATGGGAAATCCTGTTGAACAGCTCCATTGTGTTCTGGCTTGTTCTCGTGGCATTTTTAGGTCACTTTTCTTACAGCTGGGTGTACACTGACTTCCCTGAAATGAGATTAACAGGTTGCCTGAGTTGATTGTGCCCATTAGCAACTTATCTGAGAGTGGGGTACAGTGCACCCATATGCACTTTTTTTGGAAAAGCAGCTTCCAGAGATGTTGAAAAAGAGGAAACCTGCCCCAGGGGAGCAGCCAGGCTTGGAAACCAGCAGACACAGTGTGTGGGTGTGCTTTTCCTTGGATATTTGTAGGATGTTAAATGTGGGAGTAGGTCAGTTCTCCTTCTGTCAGATTTCCTATAAGCCTTTGCAGTGAGTGAGAGATGTTCCAGGGTAAGGCTGGAATGGGGAATTTGCTGCAGTAGCTGCATTTTGTTGGTCAAAGCCTTGTCCTTCATGCCTTGCAGCAAGCACAGCACCCTTGTGATACATCCTGGATGCATGGGCTGTCTGTTGGACATAAGTAGAACAATAATTGGCAGATTTTATTTTTCAGCGTTTTGTTTGTTTTTAACTTATTATGGTACCTTTCTGTGGTCTGTCTTATATAATTTCCATGCTCTGTGGCAATGAATTCTTTTTTTCTAACTGCTAAAAACTGAGCTAATAACTTTCTTGCAACCTGCATTTGTTGGTTATATGTAATGGTCTTAGCAGAAAATACAGGCTTTTTTCCTTCCTGTATTCCTCTTTTTTTTTTTTTTAATAAGATTTTGTGTAGATTTAGATATGATTTATACATCCTACCATCCAGTGAAAGCCATGTCAGCTTAAGCCTTGAGTGAATGACTCTTTGAGGCTTGGAGGTGATAAGGAAATGTTTTGATTGCACACCAATGTATTGTAGACAGAAATAAAAAGTCATGCAAATTAACTGAGAGGCTGCTCAGTGGCTGTGCTGTCTTCTAGGTTTGCCTTGCCACTTCTCTAATAAAATGTTTTTTCTTGATCTTGTGCTTTTATAGGACATATTCTTGTGGCTTTGTCCTGAAAGTAGATTCACAGTGCACATGGATGCTAAAAAGCTTATAGGAATGCTTGATATCAACTGTAGGAACATGCAGTATGGCAGGACTCTCTACTATTAAGCAGTAGATGAGTGCAGTAGTAACTACTTCACAGCTAAAAGGAACCACAGGGGAGAATTGCTCACATGCTCAATAAATATGCAACAAAGCTAGCAGAAGTGTTATCATGGGAGCCCAGTGTCTCCTTGAACTAGTGGGCCATTATTTGGAGTTGGAATTGAAGAAGAATGGTGAAATAACTTTGTTAAAGCAATTCTAGAGCCAATTTCATAAGCAGTTAAAGTAAATCACCTACATTACACTGCAAATGGACATGCAATTACAGAATTGTTGCTCGTAAGCACAGTGCTTTCTGCAGACCTTTTTAGCTGTCACAAAGCTGCATAATAACAGATCTAGCACGCAGCAGTGGGAGCTGTTACAGAATGTCTTGCATCACAGTCACTAGTTTGTGCTTCAGTCTGCGCTTTGGACTGGGAAGGCAGTAAGCACCAAGTGCTGAAGATTACAGCCCCTCATCTGACTGGCCACAAATGGTCCATGGATATGTTTATTTGACCCACTGTGGTGGTGCCATGGAGTGGTGGGACTGACGAGAGTCTCATATTTCACTGATAGTGCAGGCTGGTAGGTGAAAATACGTGATCCTGGGAGAAGTCATAAACTACAGAATCTTAACTGCTTTAAAGCTATTTTGGTTTGGGCACAGCTGAAGGTTTGTTTACTCAGAGCACCTTTGGATGCTGTTCTCCATCTCCCTGCTCTCACAGCTTCTTATCCTTCACCCTATGATTGGCAATTGCTGTTCCTGTGAGTGCTAACAGTGTCCTCTCATCTGCAGAAAGGGCCCTCGTCGGGGACTGACCGAGTGAAGAAGGGTGGATCATACATGTGCCACAAGGTACTGTGAAACAGCTGACTGCACAATTAATTGTTTACCCAGGGGGTCGTTAGCACATTCCACTTTCTACTCCCATTCTCTTTATTTATGATGGTATAACTCTAACCTGAAGGTACTGGGCAGCTGGTACTTGACCTCACCAGAAAATTGAAAACATCCTGTATAAACCTATATGGATGTTTCTTTTTGTTCTACTGGTTAGTACTTGTTTCCCTCTGGAAGGAGACACAGATGTCTGTGTGGCAAGGAGGAAGTAAGCATAGATAATGTTGGCCAGAAAAACTGAAGCTCCTCCAGCTCTGACTTGCAGAATTTTCGGTTGCATGGGAAACTGAAAGCAACTCGACCAAGGTATGCTTGTTCAAGAGATTCCAGCTCTAGATAAGTGTATCTTTATATAATGTGGAGCTCAATATGAAACTCAGTGTAAAAGATAGGTGACCTTTCATCATCTGAAACTCAAAACCTTTTTATCATATCACCGGGGCCGACCTGACAACCTGGAAAGTACCACAAACGTTCAGTGCAAATTTTAACTCTGTAGATTTCTAAGCCTGAAATGTATGCAGCTGGCTCTGAACACACACACGATGTCTTTGGTGGGACAGGAATGTGGCAGCTGCTGGTGCTTCTCGTCTACCATGGGCTCTGCGTAAGCTGTAGGGCTCACTCTGTTCAGTCTCATCTCACTCCATCCTAGAAGGTGGTTTTTGATCTTGGAGGACTCCTAGCCCTGAGCTTATTTTCCAGTTAAGAATTGTTGAATTGCTGTTGTCAGATTGGTCAGCTGGGAAAGGAGTTGGGTTGGCACACAGCCCTGTGTAAATGTGGTTTTAAGAAGTAAAGAAATACAGAGAAGCCAAAAGCTTCCAAAGGATGAATTACTGATGTGATTGCCAAGCTGTGTACTTAACCCAAGTGTTGTCATAAACATTTTCTGATGTTGGGGAGAGTGCTGAAGAGTTCAGTACTGGAGTTGGTAAGAAATATTACTACATCCTAATTAAAATACTTACTTGCTGTAAGAAAATCATCTTCTCTAGAAATCAGCAGGAACTCATTTTAGTTTGTCAGATTAAAAATAAAAAATACCACTTTTCAGGATGGGTAACTGTACTCAGTGATCTTTCCTCTGGAAAAGATCCTTTGGAAGTACATCACTTGACAGTTAAATATTCTTAAAGAATGATTCTTGACCCACGAACAATACAAAGTGTTTGGAGAGGGATGGCTGGGAGATGATGACTGTTTTGGCTTGATGGCTGATGTGAAATTCTTCCTGGAAATCTGGGTACAGCCACAGAGCAATAACCATTCGTGTTATTTTAACTGTGAGTGGGAAATATAGGATAGAATCTACAAAGCTTCTTTCACGAACATAAATCAAGTATTAAACTGTTCACGTTGCACTGCAGAAAGCACCCGGGCATTTCTCATTGTCATTAAAGCTGTTCTGTTCCTTTTTCCCTTTCAAAGTCTGCAGCTGGGAAACCATCCTCATAATTAAATTAAATATTTATACAGTGAGATCCCATTTTCTACACTGATTTCCTTCTTAGGTGAAATCAATGTCAGAAGTTAATTAGTGGTTTTGATTAAATTAACACTCGAATAGACTTATCTTTGGTGATGAATAGTGTGACCCATTTTAAAGGCTTGTGAAGATTCTGGTCTGTCCCGGTGTATTTTGTAGGTGATAAAACTAGGCTGAGTATCAAGACAAAAATCCAAGTGCTATTAGTACAAGGACTTTTTATTGGTTACCTGAAAATCTACTTAGACTTGCTGTTCTACCTCTCAAAGCTGACAAAGAATCCAGCAATCACCTTCCAGCTTCCAAATCCTAACAGTTTGCTGTTGAAATTGAGGGCTGAACCTCTGCAGCACGAGGTCAGAGCAGCACGCTGCCTTCCTGCTTAGGCCAACAGCTGCTCTCTGCTTGGTGTCAGTATCGGGGCTTGCAAAGAACGGGGCTTTGAAAGGGTGAGTGACAGCAGGACAAGGGGAAATGGTTTTAAGCTGAGGGAAGGGAGATATAGGTTGGATGTCAGGGGGAAATTCTTTACGGAGAGAGTGGTGAGGTACTGGAACAGGCTGCCCAGGGAGGTTGTGGATGCCCCGTCCCTGGATGTGTTCAAAGCCAGATTGGATGGGGCCCTGGGCAGTCTGGTCTAGCATTAGGTGGAATGGTGGTGGCCCTGCATGTGGCAGGGGGGTTGGAGATTCATGATCCTTGAGGTCCCTTCCAACCCTGGCAATTCTGTGATTCTGTGATCTCCTTAGATAGAGAGAACTTGGTGCTGGCAGAGAGGAACGTGGTGGTCCAGCTGCCTCTGCAGGGCTGCATGGAGCACTGCTGTCTGCCCGCTGTCATCTTGTCACTGTCCTCAGAGCTGAGTAGCTGAGCCCAAATTCCTGACAAGATTTGGATTTGAAGGAGGGAAAAACCCAACAACCAACTGCCAGCCCTTCCTTCCCTCCCCAGCACTCTGTTTTTTAATTCGGTTGCTCCAGAAATGTGGTTCAGATCCTGACTGTGTGCAGCTGACCCAGCCTGGGGGAGATGGCACTGCTTGTTAGAGGCTTGAGCAGAGGGGAGGGCTGAGAACAAAATCCCTGAGCCACGTGTGTTGAAGTGGGGAACAGCTTGGATGCGTTGTGCTGGGATGTCCCACAGCTGTACAGCTACTGCAGCCCTTACTGGTAACAGCACAACTGTTCTTCCTTGCTGCAGTGAGTAACTGCTTCTGGGCAGCCTAACCTAACGTAGCTATGCACTGAACCTGGTTGGTTTTGTGGTGTTTGGAAATCACCACGATTAACGTCAGCTAATTAACGATAAATTACACTGAATAGCATTTCTTTTTTTTTCCTTAGGAGCATAATGAGATGAATGTGCACTGAGACATGACCAAATCTGCCCAGCCAGGCAGTGTACAAAGCACCTCCCAGTCCGGGCTGTGCGTGTTACCATAAAGACTTCTGGCCTTGCCTTGTTCATTGGGATCTCTGCAGTGCAGTGCAGTTGAATCACTTTAGCAGTGGTATCATTTTAAACAAATACTTTCATAGCCACTGGTCCAGACTATATTTCAATTACAAATATCCTTTAAATCTTAACCATACTGGGGAAAAGCTTTTTTCTGGTCATTCTTTCCTCTTTTTACATCTCATTCAGCAAAATGCTTTTTGACAGCTGTCAGCACCTGGTCACTTTCTGTTGGCCATCAGTATCTTGATACAATGAAGGCGTTGATGGCAGTCACTTCTGCTTTTGTTGGAGCAGGATGCATTATTAGTGCCCTCTGATGTTATCAGACATTTGGCCATTCAAACTAGTTCTTGTATCTGCTGCAATTGCTCTCATTATGTTGATATTTACTTTCTTTCTAGCACGGTGACATCGACCTGAATTGGTTCACTGGTCCTCCCAGCTGCATTTGAAATGATTTGCTCTATCACTCTTAACAAGCTTTTGCCTGAAGTAACACAAGATGAGACAGGCTCTGAAGTGATCTTTGTCCTTCTTTCTCTCTAGTCTTATTGCTACAGGTATCGTTGTGCAGCCCGCAGCCAAAACACCCCTGATAGCTCAGCTTCAAATCTGGGGTTTCGCTGTGCAGCAGATGCCTTGCCAGACCCACAGTGACCAGATGGGCTGCACTGAATTCAGGGACGATGTATGCAGTGTTACCTGCTGATGAGAAGGGAAAATCTTGTGCTTAAAGTTCCTGTTGGACAGGAAAATTCCAGCACTCACCAACACTGCTTGAAGCTCTGTGTGCCTTTGTTTGGGGAACCTGGCCTGGACTTTCTTCATGACCAAGCTTCTTAGAGGTGCTGCTTTCAGTGGGAGTAGCCTGGAGTTACACAAGCACAAACGTGAGCAGAAACATGTTGACAGTGTTTTAAAATGTTAACTTTATTTAGTAGATTCTTTGGAAAAGTTCTTTAATAATTAAATGTATTTATGTATCGTTTGAATCTCCACTCTCAGATCCGATAAACGAGGATTTCATAGGGTCCTGAATAGCTTTAAAAGAAATCTGAAGCTCTTACTGCTTCCATAACCTTGTAGGAGGCATACTTACCATTTAGAAGACAACACAGGGGCAGTTAGTGCAGCTGGTGTATTGCATTCTAATGGCAGTGAAAATCAAATCCAGCAGTGTGCTTTTTCTGCCGCAGTGCAACTGCTCTATAGGAAGAAGTGCCTTTTGCAACTGGGGGTGGGGATAATCATCACCGTGAGGATTAGAAATGTATGTATTTGAATAAAATATCAAGCATTTCTTCATGCTGAAAACTTTCACTGGTGGAAAAATACTGGTAACTTGCTTTGAATTTCTCCTGGCTGGGTTGTAGGCTTACTTTCAGAACTTCCAAGCTGCCAATATGGCATTAGAAACTGAGGCTAATGAATGACTGCTAGAACAGAATTCACTCAAGTCAAAATACGGCAAATGGAGCTACAGGCCACAAAGTCTATTAAGACAAATTAAGAAGCTGTTGTCTGTTCCCCAATACAAAACAAACACCCCAAAAAAACAACCCCTCCTTGCTTAAAAGAATAATGACAGCAAGGAGAAGGGGGTATACTGAGAGCTACCTCATTTTGGGATCTGAATATATTTCAGCCCTGTCACAAAGTGTTCTCAACTACCACTGCTACAGCAGAGGTGTGCTTGTGTTAACTGGAGCCTTCACAGGGAATGTCTGTGCTGTCAGCTCTGCCCCAGCACGGCTGTCCTCCTGGACCTGTTATGCAGCAGTGGTGCTGACCTCTATCAGGCTGTGTGAGTGCCTGTGTTAAATGGATTGAACTCGGCAGTCTTGTCAGATGCTCTCAGAGATAACAGTGAAAAATGTGATGGATTAACAGAATTTTCGCATTGATGACGCTCTTTCCCAGCAGTGTTTTCTTTGCAGTAAAGTAGGTGCGGGTCAATGCAGTCTGAGGTGAATACAAACCCGTGCCCTGCCAGCTCTCTCTCCACTTGGTGTTCCATGCTGGGAGGCACTGGGAGAGCATCAGGGGAGCCCTTCCCTGAGCATCAGCCTCTGGGGCAGTAGGAAAGTCATGCGAGCAGTGGAAGAAATCATTCCAGAACATGTCAGCATGGTGAAAGCTAGGATTCTGTGGCAAATATTTTGTATGCTAAGGTCATTTTACCAGCATTAAATATTTTAAATCTGTGTATTAGAAACATCTTTTCTTGTTACTCTTAATAAAATTGATTCCCCTTTTTAAAAGGCATAATTCTGCCTTGAGAAGAAATACACTTGGTAAAGATTCTGCGGAGTTGCTTTTGGTTTTTATTCTGGAAAAATGCCTTGGAGTAAAACAAACAAAACCAAAACTGTATACAGTTCTGCATAGTGGAAAGTTCACTTTGCTGTTTAAAAACAACTTCATATCAATTTTTTTTTCAGTTCCTTGCTAGGGCATGTTTAGGATTTCAGTCCACAGCCTTTAGTCCAATGCTAATAGCCCTGCTGTTTACAAAAAGGTGTGCTATGATGCCTTATGGTTTAACAGCAGCAAATTATTTCACGTTCTTGCTGGGCCTTTAGTGTGGTTGTTTCTAACAGCCCAGCAGTTCCTTGTTGCTCTGTGGGTGGAAGTTTGTTTTGGCTAAGTAATGTGCTCAGCTCACTTGTTAGAAACAGCAGCATGGGTGGGGGCTGGGCGGGTAGGACTGCAGGGGCAGACGGCAGTGAGCTCTGATTTAAGGCTGCTGGTGCAAGGAGCAGGTATTGTTAATGTGCTTCTCTGTTCTGGGTTTTGAATTTACACTTCCTTAACTACTCAACATCAAGCCAAGTATATATTCATAACAGGAAGCTAACACACAGTGCTGTCATCTTGAAAACCCATCTAATCTTCAGGAACAGGAATATAGGAGACAAACCCTATCTTGAAACTTTTTCCAGGAGGAAAAGAGGAAGCAGATTGGATCATCTACTCCCACATCTCCTGTCTGGGTGGCTGCCACGATGCCCTTGGGGAGAAGAAAAGTAGATAAGCCCCTAAACATGACGAGAAATCTTGCAGTCTAAGCTGTGTTCTGGTTCCTAGTGAAGCGTGCATTGAGTCACAGAACCACACACTTCTGTAGAATCAGCCCAGAGGAAATCAAGCTGCTGCCCACGCTGTGTGGGAATGGTACCTTTCACAGCAGCTGCATTCCTGTGGGAGCCCTCTGCAGTGACAGAAGTGCAGCTACAGAACGCTGCCCAGCTGCTCTCCTGCAGCGCCGCAGGGAGGCCGTGCACAGCAGCACGTGTGTGCATCTCTGTACAAGGATAACAAAAAGATGCAGTAATTATTTCATTGCTGCAGGAGGTAGGCGCTGCCTCCTTCTGTTTGCCCCCGTAGAAACAGAGAAAACAAAACAAAAGCTCCTATCTTCTAACTTCTCAGTCTGTTGTTTTCAGATGTGCTTCACTTTCCAACTTTAATCCATCTCAGAAGCCAGAACAGCAGTGCCATGCTGCTTTGGACTGCGCTCTGAATTTACTTTTTAAGCACAAAATTACAGTGCTAGGAAGTAACGCAGAAGCAATGCTTGCTATTATTGCAGAAATCACAGCAGATGAGCCTCGAGAAAGAAGTGCAATCATCCCATCTATCTAAACCACATCCATGAGCCTTCTGTGCACTCTGCACAGAAGCTAAACAATAACAAAATGGAACCAGTCCCTTAATGAGGAATTTTGGCAAGCTGTTTCATGTGACTGGAAGAGGAAAAGCAGGTGGGAAGCATTTAAGTTAGTCATTTGGGGCAGGTTTTTAACATCTGTAGGAATTGTGGTTGGTGGAACAAGAGAATTGTAGCAACTCGTTTTAAAGATTTATTTCTTACAACAAGATTTAAGACACCTAATGCCTCTTATTGCAAATTCCAGCATTCCTTTGTCTCTCTCACTCCTCTGTGTGATTCCCAGAGCTGTCTGCTGCTGTTACCACAACTCCCTTCTCCATACCTGCGTTAGTGCTCATTCTTTCTGAAAGCTTTAGTACAAATTAAAGACATAATTTATTAACACAGGGTAAGCTGTCAGCTGAAAACAAGAAGAAAGCACCAATCCTGGATCAGCAATCGAGACTGGAACACCCTGAAGCTCTGGTGCTCCTTCTTAGCAACCGCCTTGCAAACAGCCTCTGGGATGCTGCACAAAGGTGGTCTCAAAATCTCATGTTTTCAGCTGTAACTCGAAGCCTCGCATGCTTCTTTGCTGTCTGCAGAGTTTGATCTACGTGCACTTTAACTGCTGGAGAAAAGGGCATCGTTATGTATGGCCAGGGAGCCACTGGGAGCTCTGCAATTGTGTGTCTGCAGCGGGGAACAGGGAGCCGTCCCAGGGCAGGAAGGCAGCACAGGTTTGGGACCCACAGAAGCACGGCTTCCTCAGCACGTTGCCTTCTTCTGCAGTTTTTTGTTCCCCCTCAGTTGGCGGTAAGTTACGGAACCTCCCAGAATAATCGTAGCAAAGCTCCTCTCCAGCAGAAATATCGGCGGCAGCGAAAAGCGCCAGCCTGGGCACCATGGAGTCAACTCGGACGGGCACCATCACTAAGTTGGGTTCACAGGAGTGATTGAGGAACCGGCCCACGTTCCCGACGTACGTGGGGTCAACGAAGGTCTCCATCAGCCGCCCGTCGTGGAGGTGCTCCCGCACGGCTATGATGTAGTTGGGATCCCGGGCCGTCTGGGCGCGGCTCCTCCTGCGTGCCTCAGCGAAGCCCAAAACTTCCCCGGCGTACTCGCAGACAAAGCTCCCCTCGGCTATAGGCTCCAGAGCGCGGACGCCCCAGCCTTTCTTAGCCGTCTTGAACACCTGGAGCCGGACCCGCAGGCCCCTCTGCACGACCCTGTTCCGACAGCCGTCCCCGCAGCGGCACATGGCGTTGCACTCCAAGAGCGGCGCGGCGCAACGCAGGACGCGGCCGCGCCGTCCGAGCCGCACGCACGGGCAGGAGCGGGCGCTGCAGGAGCGGGCGCGGCACAGGCAGCCCTGGAAGGTCACCTCGGTGGGGTCGATGGCGCCGTCCGCCCCAGGCACGCAGTCCGGGCTGTACTGCGGGGAGAGCGGCGCTCAGAGCCCGCCACGGCTCTCCGAACGGCCGCCCGCGTCGGAAGGATGGCGGACGCGCGGCTCGGTGACACCGACGCCCCCCGCGGGTGAGCGAGCTCAGCGCCGCGTTCCGTCGCCCTGCCGACGCGCCCCACCTACCTGGAACGGCGCCGGACTTTCCCCGGGCGGCCACAGCGTCACGGCCACGGGCTCCAGCCCGCCGCTCACGTCCCGCCCGGCCGCCATGTCGTAGTCCCGCCCTCGCCCCGCGCCGATTGGCTGCCCGGATCGCGGTCGCTCCGCCATTGGTTGAGAGGATGTGGCACCGCGCAGGCGCTTTGGGAGCCTTGTGGGCGTGGCGCGGGAGGAGGGCGCCATCTTGGGGGCGTGGCGGTGCCGCCACGTGGGCTGGAGCTGCTGCGTGTGCGGGGCGGTCCGTCGGTCCGTGCTCCCGTTCTGATGGCGGTTTGTCGTTCCGAGCTCATTTTGGGTGTTTAACCGCTAGCTGTGCAGGAGTGATTTTTCTCAGGAACGTGGCATGGAGCGCCAACAGCAGAGGGGCTCTGGTCTCGTGTCCGTGCCCGCTCGGCTGCTTCTCTCCCTTCTCTGCTCATCTTAGGGTTTCTTTAACCGCTCTGTTTGTGGTCGCATCTCCGTGCCGCTCTCCTCAGCTCAGCTGTGCGCTTTCCTTTGATTTGAGCTTGTTTTCTGGTAAGCGTCTCCATCAGCTGTGCAGGCACCTTCTGTTGGTGCAACGCTGTGTCTGTCGGAACGCTGATCCGCACGGAGGGCAGCACAAAAAGTCCGCGTCCCGTGAGGTGGGGCAGAGCAGCGCCGTGCTGAGGGCAGCGAAGTTCGCAGGCTGCTGTCCGCACGTGGAGGCGTTGGGTTGTTTCACCACGTGGTTCTGCGGGTAAAGCGCACATCTGGTAGGGTTTGTTCACTGCGTTACAAACTGTCAAGTTTTAAAGGCTGTTGGTGATGCAGAACAGCCGAAAAGCACTTTGATTCGACACCTGCCATCTACTGCTGTTGGGCTCCAAACGTCAGAGTGGCAGAACATAAATAAATGTTCTGTAGGGTGTTTGGGCATGGGATGGAGTGTGTGGTCCACTGATAGATAACGTTATCAAACAGTACATCCTGCATTATCACACACAAGGTAGTTTGTGTGGATGAGTGTTACGCAGTGTTAATTTTGATTGAGAAGTCAGGTTGTTCATCATGTTAATGTGGACTGCTGGCTACGCAAATATCTGTGTTGGAGTGGTTCTTTCTGGTGGTTTACCACTAATTCTGTGGTGTTGTGCTGGTTTCAGACACACGTGTTGTGCATCAGCCAGATTTCCAGTCTGCATGAAACCCAAATCAGTGCAGGCGTAGAGGAAACTGTACAGCTTGGTCTTGGCAAACACTGGTGAGAAGATGAGCACACAGAGGTTCTTGTACTGAGTGAGTGAGGAACTCAATGCACTCCAAGGCTGTGATGTTAATCAGGTTTCGTCGTGCTGGTTGGTATCTCCTGAGAGCGGCTGGGATGGAACCCAGCTACAAACACACATGGGCTGGGGCTGATGAAAGCTGCTGGGCTGTGAGTGGAGGGCTGGGTAAGAAATGAACGTTTTTATCTCCGTGATGGATCGTGGGACAAATCCTTCCAGCCCCTGTCCTGTGTGGTGTCTTGGTCTGCAGTGTTTTCTTTGTTAAAGGGTTTGACAGTAAGAAAAATGCTGGTTTGGGGTTTTTGTTTTATTTTTTAAAGTAATGTTTGGTTAATATCTTACCAGGTGTCAAAGTGCTGATTCCATAATATTTATGCTCTCAGAAATACGGTGTTTTGAAGTCTTTTTTAAAAATTTGTATTGTTGAAAAATATGTTGCAAAAGAATAAAAATGTCCCTTATCTTATCTTATCTTAGTGCTCCAGAACTGTACTTGGCTTTAAATGAAATCCATAACTTCCTTACGTTGGTATGACAACAGAACACATTAGGTTGAAATTAGAGTAAGAGTATAGATGAATGTTAGCTGTATGTGCAGAACGGCTCAATAAATCACTGAGATTTCTGATTAAAGAAGAATAATTCAGAATGACAGGCAGTGAAACAACGCTTTTAAGAGGGGAGGAGCAGTATGAAGAAAGAATTATGTGTGTTTAATGCAGTATTTCACTGTGATGGTAAATCAATTCCCTTTGTCAAGGTGCATGAACAAATTTATGAGCGTTCGTATCTGGGGCAATTAGTAAGTGATCTTCTGTAGGACTAAGATATCCAGTTTTGCACCGTAACCTTTAGATGCAATTTATCTCAGAGACTGGGTGCTTAACACTATCTAAATGTTCCGTCTAAAGGAAGAATGGAAAAGAAGAAAGAGGTGATGTGGAGCTGTGTGTGTGAGGCTGCAGGTGTCATCTCAGCTCCTGCCTCAGCCGCTCGTTTCTGTGCTGAGCTCCTCTGCAGCTCAGGGCTGGGACCGTGGATGCAGGCAGTGAAGTCCTGCTCTCAAATGATGGCTGCAAGGCAGAAATAAAGGCACTAGATAGGGAAGTTGTGACTGAGCAGCACGTCTGGGTTTTGTACAGAACTTTGAAGGTAGTCTGTTCAGGCATCACCTTGCTCTTAGTAGCCAGTTTCATAATGTTGCTTTTCTTAGTTGTTTTCCCTATGGAAAATATAAGGCTGCAAAACTAAGGAGAGGAATCTAAATAATACATAACTTGGTCTTTCCTGAAGCAGGTAACTGGATGGGTTCAGAAGCGATATGAGGGTCAAGCCAGAGAAACAGGTGTATTCTTTGCACGGACATTCTCTGGGATACGCACAGACGGATGAATGGCTGTTTCCCTGAGAAGCTGGACGTGCTTCCAGCACTGAGTTCTCTGTACCTCTGCTCTTGGGCAAATTGCTTTGCCCCTCCTGTTTCAGTGAGCAGGTGCAGCAGCTCTGAGTGCAGGAGAGGAGCAGAGAGGAGCAGTTTGATAAGGTCAGCATTGCTGGTCGTAACCATCCGCAGTGCGCAGCTGAAACAACACCACTGGATTGTGTGTCCAGATCATCTCCAGCTTGCTGTCATCCCTGCTTATTGTAATGTTGGCTACGTGGAAGTAGCAGTCCTGTTTTTCTTGAAAGGAGGTTTGTAGTTGGATTCTTCCTCTCCTGGCATTTCTAAACTTTAATAAAAAGTTCACAATCAGCTTTTGCTGGACCAGGGCACTGTAATATTTCCTATGAATGCTAAAGCTGTGGTGGGTTGGTTTTTTTCCAGGGCTTCAGTTTTTTTCTTGTTGCTGTGACCCTAAACCTGAGGTTTTCAGGTGTTCCCTTTAGGTGCAAGTGCCTTAGGTGTGAAAATGGGCAAATGCAGGTACTGAGAGCGACTCGCTGGTGTTTCCTTTGTAGAAGAAATAGCTCTGGCCAAAAAAGCCAGGCTGGCTGCTGGACTCACTTCAGTCTCTTCCTGGGAGAGAGTTTTACTGGGGGTGTTTGAAGAAATCCTGCAGGTTGGGGTGAATGCAATAACAACTCCTTGCATTCATCCAGGCTCCAGCACCAGCTATTAATGTTCCCCATGGGTGTTCTCTGGCTCTGTTAAGGATCTAACAGTGAGATTTCCAGACATAGAAATAAAATCTCAAGCTATAAATGCGAGGATCCTGGGGAGTTTCCATGTAGGAGGTTCCATTTTAGGAATCCACCAGTGAGCATCCTTGATCCTGCCTTTCACACAGGCCTCTGTGAAGCACACAGCCCACATCACAAACTGCTGAGTAGGCAAAGGTGAGGACCAAACATTGTTCCTGTCTGAAAAGCTGTTGAATGGCTATGGAAGAAGCCTGCTCTGATTTTAGGTTAGCATTACCTGACTTTAATTACACTTGGTTGTTTAAATGAGTTTGGGGAAGCAAAGAAAAAGAGACTTGGTTAGGCTGTCCCATGGATGATGCTGGAGTCAGCATCTTCCTCACAAGCACTGCTTGGACTGACAGCATCTGCACTGTAGTAGCTGATGGCTATGTTTGGGGTACTGTGTTTAACAACAGTATTTCCCTAATATGACATTGTTATGTGGCTTTTCATCTCTCCTCCCAATGTCTCAAAATGCTTCTTGCTGTTGGCTGTTTCTCTGATTGTGTGGCTGGCAATGCATTACATTCATTTGCCAATGAAGACAAAGCCTGCCCTCGCTCACTGCTGCTGTGTTCTTTTTTAAATGAAGTCCTCTTTTTTTGCTGCCTTGTGCTGTTTTATTGTCTCAGTTCAGTTTGTGGAGGCACTGCAGGGATGGGGAGGTGAGAGCTGGCTGTCCAACCCAACCTGTTTGCAGAGCTGGTGTAGGGAGATCCTCAGCTGCTCAGCTTGTTATCAGAGTGCAGTGCTGCTAGAGATGCTGTGACACACATTAGTAAGGTAATTATTTATCCCAGTGTTGTTCTTGATGCTGGCAGGCCTAATGAGATGGTAAGCTGTGAGGGGAAGCTTGAAACCTTGGCCTGGCAGTTGTGCAGCATTGCTGTTATGGACCACTCACCCCAATGACATTGTATGAAATATGGAAAAATGAAGAGCAATCTCACTTTCAAAGTCTTGCTGGTGACCTTTAAATTAGGGCTGGGAGTCTCATCATGAACTGCAGCTGCAGGATACATAACTTACTTGTTTTCCTTCTCCTCTGAAAGGTTGTTTTCGATGAAATTACCACTTATTACAGAAAGGTCAAATTCGTATAACCACATCTCAAGTAAGCAGGCAGTGACCTTGTTTCTCTCGGTACACTGCTCACAATTCCATAATTCCGTGCTTTTTTCTAACAACCATGCTGCTGTTGTTCATTTAAAGCATGTTGCAAATACACACGTTTTATGGGCTGGCTCTGAACTGGTGCAAATTATTTCTGTTCACTCGAATGGAACAATGGTAAATTACACCGGAACAGGGCTTGGTGCTTTGTAAGAGTTGTTCTCAAATTGATCTCTGTCCAGTCTCCCTTGAAAATAATGCTTGAAGACTGTTTTCAGCGTGTTGCTCTGTGTGTGCTATTGTGCCCACTGAGATGTCGGCGTGTGCTGCAGAGTAACTGAGGCTGGTGCATTTCAGTTGGTATGAAGTGTTATGTGGTTATGGAACTGATGGATAGCAGCTGTAGGAGCTTGTGATGTTGTTGGATTTCAGACTAAGGTCTGTTATAACTTTGGAACTTGGGCTTGGACTAGATTTAGTTTGATAGCGGAGGGTGGATGGTGATAGGACAAGGGGGAATGGTTTTAAACTGAGACAATGGAGATTTAGGTTAGATATTAGGAGGAAGTTTTTCAGCCAGAGGGTGGTGAGGCACTGGAACATGTTGCCAAGGAGGCTGTGGATGCCCCATCCCTGCAGGCATTCAAGGCCAGGCTGGATGTGGCTCTGGGCAGCCTGGGCTGCTGGTTGGTGACCTGCACATAGCAGGGGGTTGGAACTGGATGAGCATTGTGCTCCTTTTCAACCCAGGCCATTCTATGGTTCTACCTAAAGAACTTCTTTTCCCAAATGTTTCTATAGATATTTCAAAACCAAACTGTTGCACAGAAGGTTTTCCTGCAAGGTGTCCTGCCTGTCTTTGGAAGGAATTGGCTCTTGCAGGAGCTGAGCTGCTGTCCTTTGCGGCTGGAGGAGGTGAGTGATGGTAGGGCAGCACTGCTGCCAGCAGTGAGTGCTGTGTTATGCTCAGCACTGGGTTGGGCCATTCCCTGTGAGCTGTCAGAACTTAAAATCCTGATGATGTTTTCTGAGCTGTTAGTTGGAATATTTCAGCGCACTTTTAGATCCCTAAAGTGCTGTATTACACTGAGTGTAAACACTGTACATCAGTTACTGCTGCTAACTATTTTCTCTGACCCCCATTGGAATGCACAGGTGGCATTAGGCAGTGCTCCTGTCTCTGTGTGTCTTTGCTATACAGCTCTAATTGCTGGTTTGGAGTTAACACGTCTGGGAGTCCCGCAGCTCTGTGTGTGTTTCCTCCCCCAGCTCTGCCAACACGAGGATGGCATTTTGGTCATGTGGAAGAAATCCTGAATGCAGGACAGTGGTAATGGGCCACTCGTGTCAGACAGCCCTAAGAATGAATTGATGTGTTTGGTGGGAAGCAAAACATGGGATTCAAGGCAGTTTTTCTAGATGTTTGCCTAACATAAAGTCCTCATCTTAAGAGTCGGGGAGGGGCGGGTGCAGTCCGGGCTCTTCAACAGGACTTCATCCCCTTTCGCTTTGGCTGGTAAGAGAAGCACGTGTGTACGTACTTCTATCGGCTTGTTCAGCTCCCTTTGGAGAAGTTCCTTCTTATCCACACGCGTGCCGGGAGGTGGCGGTGCGGCTCCGGCGCAGCCCCGCGGTGCCCCCAGGGGCGGCCGTCGGTGCATCCCGGCGCCGGTGTGCGTGAAAGGCTTCAGCCGAAGCTGAGAATCGCTTGTTTAAGAGAGCTGCTTCTACAGCAGGTATCTGCAGGGCAGCAAGTGGTACAGATGGGCGCTAAAATCTGAGGCGGCTGCCGTTGTCTGAACAGAATTTATAACCGTGTAGAAAGTAAACTGAACTCGGGGGTCCTTCGTGGCACTGCTGCTGCAGTTATGGCTGCGGTTGTGCTCTCAGGGGTGGCTGATGTGGAAGACACAAGTTGATTCTTGGCCAAGACGCAGTGGGACCAAAGTCCAGAGAGGGCTGGGGCTGAGCCTTCGTCTGTGTCCGTCAGCTCACTGGAGCCTCCAAGTGATGTCGTTTTATTTTTGAAAACCACACATCAGGACTTGAAGCACATCAAAAAAGCAGCAAAGCACTGCAGAAGAGGCACAGGGCACAGGTGACTCTCCAGGGCACGGCCAGGTAGTGCCTCATGCAGGTCCTTCCCATTGTTCTGACCGCACTGGAGCCTGCTGCCGGGCTTCTCCCCTCCCCAGGGCTCTGAAGCAATCCTGGTTTTCCCTCTGTGTTCGAGCCAAAGGCAGGAGAAAGCGGTGGGAACCCTTCCATTGACACCGGCTGGCTTTTGGTTCAGCCTGTTGTTGCAGAGGAGGGAACATAATCTTCAGCATTAAACATCTTTGTAATTCATGTTGTGTTCTGGGGGCTTTAGATCAAATATTGACTAAATTCTTCTTTCTTCTTAGAACTGTGCCTTGTGCCAAGGAGCATGCTGGAGCTGCTGTGCATTATCACGTGGAAACTTGTGTACAATGGCCAATCTGTGTTCCCACTTCGTCTAAATAAATGGTTGCTTAGCATCCAGAATCATCCTGCTTGGGATTATCTCCCCATATGCCAGTGTTGCAGCACTGAATGATGTGGATGTGCAGGGAGAGCAGAGCCTTTTGTTGTTAATGGCTGTACAGGGGTAGCTGCGATGATTTTGTTTTTGTAATAGTTGGCCAATTTCTGGAGACTTGCCCAAATAACTCTTGGTTTGCTCCAGAGATTTTTAGCTCGTGTGTTCACAGACCTGTGGTCACAGGATGCCAACAAATAAAGTGGATTTTTATCAGCATCACAAATCTGCTCGATAGCAGAGTATTGAGAAACTTTTAAGATTAAGGAAAAGTCATTCCTATTGATAAGAGGACTGAATGCAATTACCAAGGCTCTGTGTGTTCTGTCAGCATGCTGTGTAAGTTCTTATTTTTTTTCGACCTCGCTGGTTAGCCTGAAAAGTACTTTGCATGTTCTGTACATCCACGTGTTCTCCTGTGGTGCATCTCACTGTGCCTTGGCTAAACTGTGTTGTACAAAGCGTGATTTGCTCACAGCAGTGAAATGAGCTTTGTGTCATTTCCCTGTTCAGAGGGCTTCCAACATATCCTTCTTTTCCATGCACACTCACAACACTGTCTACGCCCCATAGGGTTTTGCCTGTCTCATTTCAGAACTTGTTGCTGCTGACAGCAGTGAGGGACAAAACTCACTTGACCCACTTAGGGCACAAAACCTGCAGAGCGTGCACTGGCTGAGGCCCTCCTTGCTGTGTTCTGTGCTTTGATTCCTGCCTTTGTCCTTCCATCTGTTCATCTCTCCTGCAGCTCCCTGCACCAAGGCGTGCTTGCAGGCTGCTGACGGCTGGTCCTGCTGTGCCTGCTGCTTTAGGGTCCCCACTCCTTTGGGGGCACCCGTGCCAGTTGTCAGTGCTCAGTAACTGCTGGTTTCTGGAGGGTGACAGGATTACCCAGTGTAACAGGTCAGAATCTGAGTGCCAGTTTCCTTTAGGTAAGTTCATCCCAAGCTGTAAAAGTAGAATACTGCTCGTATTGCTCAGAGGCAGCCCGTTCTGCACTCATAGTATTTGCAGTTGCTGAAATGATTGATAAGAAAACTCTTCAAAGAAACCGTTAAGGTTTGGTGCTTTAAAAACAAACCCAGACTTGAGGGGGAAAAGCACAACCGTAGCATCGAGTTCCTTTGTGATAAGGTCTATGAGATTTTTCTCAAATAACGAGTGGGATGTGAATACATCAGTTCAAAGAAATGTGCAAATCTCTTCTGACAAACGTTGCTATCGGGAGGCACTCGCTGTGTCTGCAGGCATTGCTCTCCCAGAGGTGACCCCAACTTTGCTTCCAGGTATCATGTTTTACCTCCGGCTGAAACCATGATGGGGGAAATAGGTTTTCTGCATGATCTGTCCTGGGAAAATGTCACTAACCAATCTGGAGTAACAGTGGGTTGCCAGCAGTTGGAGTGCCCTCAGGAGCATGCCTGGAGGTAAGGAGAGCACTGCTCAGTAGGATTCTGTGTGAAAGGGAAATAATTTCTCTACATAAAATAAAGGAAGATAAAAGATTTTAACTCTGGAATTAAATCTGTTGTGCATCAGTCTGGGTTAGTAAAAACAAATGAAGTTTTTAATGATTTCATTTCAGATAAGCTGTTGTTTACGAAAGCGGAGGGGTGAGAATCCCCTGCATGGCACTGCTCAGTGTGTGCTGCTGGGATTGCCTTCTGTACTGCCTCGGCTGCAGGAAATCTGTGACACCGAGCATCAGGGCTGAGGCAGAAATCCAGTATGGGTGGTGGGGAATTGATGATGCAACCCAAGGGCGAAGCTCCGGCCCATTGAGAATTCACAGTGCTTGTGTTTTGCATAGCGTGTAGTGATTCCTCAAAGGCATCTCGAGCAGAATGCTATCAGCACGGGCTGCAGATACATTGCTGTTCTAAGGAATACTGTACCAGCCAGATAAGTTGTCAATACAATTTTATCTCTGCAGTTCTGTATGCAGTTCCTATCGCCCCGCTGCTATCTGATGGCGGCTCTCGCTGTTTGCATTCATACCTGGTTCACTGTGGAAGGCAAATGTGGTGGGATACTGGCTGCAACATAACCTGGGCAGTGTCGTCTTTGAGAGCTGTGGATTTGCCTGGGGTATCCGTGACCACTCCCTGTGTCTTCATTTACTCCCCTGGCAGAAGGCAGAGCTGGTCTGCTTCACCACGTATAGCAGCAGAAAGCTGGGAATAAGGGCAAAGCCTGGGCTCAGAGGTGTTCTCTTGGTATAAATTCCTTCCTAATGTCCTTTTTGGTACGAGTTTGATTTAACTGCTTGAGAAAGAAGCTTGGATATTGCTCAGCCCAGGTAAAAATAGCCCCATTCTGTCATACTCCCTATTCTAATAAACCTTGTGCTGTGTGTGTGTTCCATGGCATAGCAGAGGTGACCTAAGAGGCTTGTGGGGAATAATTCATCTTCTGCAATAATGAGTTTTCTCTTACCCTCTTCACATCTGCCTCAGGTTTTTGCTAAGTTAAAAGTGAAAGGTGTTACAGATCAGGCTTGAAGTTCTGCTCGCTCTGAAGGACGCTGCCCGCTGCGTGGCCAGACACGAGCCCTTTCCTTTCCCTCCGAGGAGATCCTGTTAGGCCAGGAACCCATTGGCTGATGGAGATTAGAGGTGTACAGATGTAAACGTGAGCTTCTGTCTGTGATCTGTGGTGTTGGATGCGCTGAAGACCAATACAGGACACAAACTTTGTAATTCTTTGCATTAGTGAAAGTGGAGGTATTCCTCTTCCCAGCTTTGCTGTAGAGAAATAATGTGTTCTTTCTTACAAAAGAAATTACGAAGGGAAAAGAAAATGTTGCTGATCAAATATAAAGATCAGTGCAATTTTTATTCCAAGTTCTCCTCAAGTAGCTGCTTTCTGCAGTCAGCTAAGGAGCAGTGTGCTTTCCTTGTTACAAAGCTGATCTGCAGGAACTTCACCCCGCGTGTCCTTAGAATCACATACCTGAATTCCTTCTGCAAGAAGAGGGAAAAACCGTTTACCTTCTCCTTCCTCCTCCTTCAGTAATGCGTTGCTCGTACAGGGAGGCACGCAGATGGCTGCGTGGTGTGTGCCTCCTTACTCTTAGCCACAATGATTTCCAACCAGAAAAAAAAAAAAAGATTTTTCAGTTTATTTGTCAGAACGATCTCCAGAGCTCTCCTCCTCAGCCCTGTGTATCCTCCTCTCTTCTCCTCTGTTTTGCTGAGGGTTCCTCCCAAGCCACAGAGCAGGATGTGGCCATTCTTTACAGAGGAATGGAAAGCTCAGACCCAGGCTGGATGTGGCTCTGGGCAGCCTGGTCTGCTGGTTGGTGACCCTGCACACAGCAGGGGGTTGAAACAAGATGATCATTGTGGTCCTTCTCAACTCAGGCTGTTCTATGATTTTTAGAACAAGTTTGTCATAGTGCTCAGTGACATGTTGTTTTCAGAGCGTTATGTTGTGGTTTGGAGCCCTTCTGCTTCTTCAAGGAGTTTTCTCTGTGTTGCTGGACAGGTCGGTGTGAGCAGTTTTAATCTGCAAAAAGATAGTTATCTGAGTTCAGATTTGCATTTCTAGAATGCCATGCTTTCAGAAAGCTGGGCGTGTTGCAAAGCAGCACTATGATGGTTAGAGAAGAAAGATGATAATCTTGAAATATCCAGCTATAAATATAATTGAAAATAAAACCTCGGTGTGTGGATTTAACGAAGAGGATTTTTGTTTAGTCTAGTGACTCCATTGGTTTAAAGACCATTTCCACGTAGCCAGCAAAGATTATGCCCCCAGAGCAGATGTAGAGCTTGGAGTCCTGCTGAGGTGAATCGTCTCTTCAGAGCTTGAGTTTGAAGGCAACATAAAGAAGGAAACAGCTGGAGAAAGCTGAGCGAGGCTTTTGGGGGTCAGCTTCCTACAGATTATTCTCCTAATTGCTACAGCTGAGCTCACAAGAAGAAAGGCTGAGCCAGGGGGAGGTGTATGGTTGAAAAATATGGCCTTTCTGCTGGCTGATCATTGGCGTTCTGCTTCTTGTGCTGTTAGGATTGAATCTTTGCTTCTGAATTTTAGCAAGCTCAGATGTTTAACAAATAAAAACATTCTTAATCACAGTCTCTCCTAATGTTTCAGTGTCTCAAGGTATATGCTGTTCTAATTGCTGCTGGCTAAGAGGAAAATGTAAAAACCAAGACCCAGCCTCCATGAGAGCTGGTAAAGATTTACCCACTTCCACCTCTTTCAGTGCTATTGGGCAGCAGGTTGGGATGTTTTTTTGTCTTTTGCCCCCTCAAATGGGCCAGTTTGAGTTTGTCTCATCGGTGCTTTGTGCCCATAACTCTGGTTGGGAAGGCAGTGCTATCAGATCTGGGTTGTTATCCCTTTGCACTTAGTAAAGGTTGCAGACTGCCCAGCTGTACTTGTTGGAGGATTAAGAACAGTGCATAAGGGCATGTAACAGCAGTTCTCTGGGCTGAAGCCAGTCTGATTTGGTACTATTGCTCTGGGTTCTGGTACGAACCTTCCTGCTCTAGGTTCAACTGTTTTGTAGGTTATTGCTTCCTTGGATTTGAAGTCTTCCTCCATGCTGGAATTACATTCCAGCCAGCTTTACTATGGGAAAGTACACTCATCCTAGCTACAGGTTCTGTGAGTTAGACCCCCCCCCCACTGGATTGACGTATGTGGTAGCAAATACTGGGGAGCAAAATGCATGCAAGTGATACCAGTGTTACCAGGCTGCCTCAGCTGTGGCACAGCCCTTTGTATGGGTGCAGAGCTGTCTCTGTCAAAGTGACTCAGTGAGTTTAGGACTACAGGATTCCCCAGCTGTGAATCCTGCCTGTGGGACGTGGAGCTGCCAGAGCTGTGTATGTGCACAGGGATGCTGCCAGGGGAGAGACACCACTGCCTGCTGGGTGCTGGCCTCATCTGTGGAGTTGAAATCCTCTTTTCATTGCTTGCAAGGGAGCTGAAGCCATCTTACATGCCTCCTGTAGGAAGCCTGAGCCCTAGGCTTGTAAGGGTCGTGGAAGTTGGGTTTCTTTAATTTCTTTCAAACAATCTGTTTTGTGCCTTACCTACTTGAGTTTGTTGTTGGAGGAATGGTGAAGTTTCCCATCGTCATCCATCTTCTGCTTATCCATATTTGCAAGGCCTGGCCTGTCCCAAGCACACCTCTCAAGGACGATGTTGCTGTGATGCAGCTGAGTGCATCTCCTGGCTGCCCAACCCACTCCTGCACCCAGTGTGCTGAGCTGCTGCCAGCTGGGTTTGGGAAAGGAACACGGAATGCTTGCACAGAGTAATTGTTTTGGTGATGGTACTTTCATTGAACTCAAGAAAATGGGTGTACAGTTGAAATAAGCACGAGCGATGGTTGGCTTTGTTCTTTGAGATGGATGAGCTCAGCCCGTGTGCTCTCGGAGCAGTTTCAGCCAGCTGCCACCAATAAATCCTGCCTCCTGAAGAGGCACTTCAGTGAAGATTTAATACAGACTTCTGGAAATGGTTATTGCACTCAGATGCAGAGAAAGCTGAGAGCTATACCAAAAAAAAAAAAAAAAAAAAAAAAACCAACCAAAAAAACAGTTATAAATCTGAGCATACTCCTTTTTATTTTATTTTTCCTGCTTGCTTTTAAATCATGAGATGGTGTAGATGACTTCAAGCTATTGTAGGGTAAGAGGCAGCCTAAAGAAGGGGTAGCATTTTGGGAAGCTTTGAGCATCAGCTGCTCTTCTTCCTGTCGCTTACTAAAACTGTAATGCTGGGGTGGCCTGGAGAGCAGGATCCCTTTGTTCCCTTCCCACTGCAGCAGCTGTTGTAATGCAAAGCCCTGCTAGAAGTAGATCCAGGTGTGGCTGTTTGTTTGTTTGTTCTTAATGGTTTTGTTTCCTGCTTGTTTTTAAAGGCTACTGTAGCTGTAGCCTCTTCCAGGGATTAAGTCCTGTTGTATACATGAAGTTGGGATTTGCCTGTGAAAGAACTGGGAGCATATGCAGATCCACAGGCGTGAGCTGTGATGTGGAAAAGCTGTTACAATGGGGATTGCTCATGAGGAAGGGAGAACTCCTGGCCCTCATCCCACTAAATCTGTGCCCGAGACTTGTTAGCACAGTTACGTGCTAATAAAAGCAAACTAATGTATTTTTATGTAGAGAACATTTAGCGTGCCCACTGGCATCCTACTTGTGTGTGCTGCCCTCTGATCGCTCGGCTGCTTTCACTCTGCCTGCCCGTCCCAGGTCAGACCAGAGGCAAACCCAGCTGCCTCCCTGCACAGTGCCCTTGTGGGGCCACACGGGGTTGGCTTTGCAGAGCTGAGATCCTGCTGGTGGTAAATTGTCAGGAGGTCTCAGAGGCCATATGTAGCCTGAATTGCATCTGTGCCATTTTGTAGATGTTGTGTCACTGGTGGCTTCGGTGTGCCCACAAAGAAGTGCTCTTGTATCCCCTATCCTTCCCTGCTGCTTTCATTGTGTTTATAACGTGGTATTCCGCAGCTAGATGATGAGTGTCTAACTGTTCTTATGTTAATGCTTGGGTTCAATTCATTTAAAAAACTGATAAGAAACAGCATTTCATGTCTTGAAATAGTGGAGGTACTCAGAGAGCCTTTTGTGTTCAGAACAGACCTAATAGCCATATCTAGCTGGGAGAATGCTTGAATAACTGCGACTTTTAAAAACGTCTGTGCTGCATGCACCAGTGTTCAGTGGTCACAGCGTTACACGTCAGGATAGACCGCATGAAACGTGAACCAGGGGAGGATGGCAGAGGTGATATTCGCTGTTGCAGAGTCACAAAGCACTCTGTGGCATTAGGCAAAGCTCCTGCAGCGTATGCAGCTGTGGTGCTCCCAGGTTGGAAGGTGGGAGTTCGGGGAGGTCTAAGAAGCTTTGGAGCTGGGGCTGTGGCCCAAAAGAGATGGATGGCAGAACGTGTCAGCAGCGGTGGTGGATGCACTGTTTTGGGAAGTCCCTGACATTCAGTCCTATGGGTTGTTCAGCAGCATGCTGTTCCTGGGAGTGCCTTTGGATATTAGCAGCTCTTCACCACTGGCTTTTCTCCAGCAGTTCTCCAGCAGAGGTGCTGTGGTCAGGCCCAGCCCAGCACATATTGGAGCACTTTGGCCATCGCTGCTCTAAGGATGCTTTGATGGATCCATGGCCCATCAGCAGTGTCTCCCCGCCTGCGCCCGGCGTTGGGTGAGCTGCGGCCACTGGTGCAAATCCCTGCCTCAAAGGGATGGTCAGGTTTCTTGGAACGTTTGTTTGGGGAGCCTGAGGTGACAGATACCATTTTCTCCTTCCTTTGGCCTTCTGTTGTAGCTGTGCTGGGTGCTGGTCCCTCTTCACCAGTCTTCATGGCACATTTGCTGCGTATCTGTGGGATTGAATTGTACAAATAGTTTAGTCAGCACTGAGAGTCCTGAATACACATCGTTAATTTCTTCCAGTGTGGGATTTGCGCTCAATTCTTTATTTTCCCACATATCCAATAAATATTCAAAGCACTGGGCTAAAGAGTATTCTGCAGAACGAACCTCTCAATCTTTTTCTACTGGAGTTGTTCTACTTAATAGGAAAAACGTGTGCTTTAAGAGCAAAGTGATAGGAAAAAATAATTACAGTGGATGGCGCGGAGGACTCCTGGGATGGACAAAGTGAGACAAAGATATTCTGGATTCTAGTTCTGTCTCTCCTGAATATTTATTTATGCAAAAAAAGAGCAGGTTCAATAGGAGATGCAGCCCAAGGTCTTCCTCTGAAGTGCTCTGGAGATTATCTTGGAAGCAGTGTCAGCTGAGGAGCTGCAATGACAACCAGCTGTGATCCTAGCTGGCAGAAGCACCGGGCCCTGCAGTGGGCACCATCCATCCTCGTGCTGTAGGGCTCCAGGTGGGCCCACATGGGAGGCTGCAGAGCTGCATGCTGAGCTGGTGGGGCTCCATGTCCTGTGGGGCTGAGGAGCTGAGGCCTGGCTTCTCAGACCCCAGCGAGGTGAGGACAGCAGCCAGGGCTCCTGAGGGGCTGCCATGAGCTCACTGAATGTGACTGATGCTGAGCTGAGCAGTCACATCACATGTGAGGAAAGAGGTGCGAGCTCTGATGCCATGTTTTCCTGTTCCTTTATCCCAGACTGTGCTCAGATGAGCCTTTAACTATTTCTGGTTCATCTGAATCCCTAAATCTCCTGTTTAGCTCCAGCCCTTGGTGGGGGAATTGAGAGTTTTATCATTCGTTTATGTAAGCTTTTGTCACTGAATAGTTAGATTTATGCAATGTAGTTAAGTCAGATTTAGGGGATGCTGTTAACTCGGAGAGAATGACCCAGGGGATGGAAGGAAACTTCAGCTGAAGAAACATTTTATTTCAGCCTTGGATGAGTGTTATACTAAACAGAGTCGTGCACCCCTAAGAGGGTAAAGAATTACAGCAGTGCCTTTCTGGCTGTAGCATTAATGATGTTGCTCGAGTGTGTTCTAAATTCTATGTCTGTAATTGGCTGGAAGTTGTCTGCAAACATCAGGTTGCTGCTTTCTGACCGTAGCTGGGCCTCTGCCCCTCAGGCTGTGTGGAGGAAGGTGTGAGCAGCTTGTGCCCTTCAGCAGGAGGTCCTGATGTTGTTGTCTGGTTTATCTGAGCTTCTCCTGTGCTCTTGCAGACAACCCAAGGGGCTCGCTCCTGCTTTGCAGGAGTGCAGCAGTGTCCAGGGGGAGCACAACCAATGCCATGGCCTTAGGGGAGGCTGGGCAGGAGCGGGGCAGTGTCCTCACCTGGGTGGTGATGGTGGGAGCACTGGCAGTGTGGGGCAGAAGTTGGGATTATTTTAAAAAGGCTATCCAGGAATGAGCTTTCTTGTGGACCAGGGAGACAAACGTGCTCCTTTGTTACACTCCACCTGGAAGCTCGGTAGGTAGATGTGTGAGTGAAATGCAGTGAAGGATCACAGCATAAGAAGAATGGTGAGGGTTTTGGTGTATGGCACTGCTCCTGTTTGAGAAAACAGTGGGGATGTTTGCAGAAATCAGGTGTTCTGTGGCTTCCTGTTCTTCACCAATAGCAGGCTTTGGCATCTCATGCTGAAAGGGACACAGGGCCGAATTCCCAAGCCTTGAGCATGCTCTTACTTGGGATAAATCCCAGGGGGAGAGGTGTTCCGTTTGTTTCTCTCTGGCAGGCAGCTCTGTGAGTGTTGATGTTAATCTTTTCTGCCTGGATCCAGATGGCATTTCGTGTAGCTTTATGTACCAGTGGGTGAGCAACCTCTGGTGCTGCGTGGGCTGCTCATGTGGATGCTGGTCCTTGGCATGGTTTTTCCTTCCTGTTCACTAAATCCTTTCATTGATTCTCCTTAAATCCAGCCTTAGGTGCACAGGTATTACTTTGATGAGTACAATAAAAGAACCTAAGAGACCAAAACCCGTCTACCCCGATCTCTGTGTCTTTGCAGGTTTCAAGTGTTACAAGCATGCTAAGTCTGAATTAAATTATTGCATCTCATGCAATTGCCAGTTTAGGCAAGCATTTTAGGCATTGTATTTTACTTTTGCTCTGAAGAAAAGGGAAAGATAATTAGAGGAGTGTCTTTTTTTTTTTTTTTTCCTCAGGATAAAAATCAAACAGTATCAGTAGAGCTGGACATGCTATGGAGGAACTGTGCTGTATATATATTCAAGACAGTTTAGAGTCAAATAGGGTAAATTAATGAATTGTATCAAAAGGAGCTATGAAATTCAAATCTGTGTGGAAAGATTATAATCTCATGACTGTGACAGAAGTTGCCCTCGCATCACGCTGGTAATGCCCGTGAAAAGCTAAGTGAGATTAGAAAAGCTGCACAAGCAGAAAATTGACAGCAGTTCTGTCTGTGTTGGCTGGATGTGGGGCTGTGGGTGCGGGGAACTGGAGATTTTCTATCTTGCAGACTTCTGTTTTTTGGAGCAGAGTAAATAACCTGAAAGGCTGGAGCAAGTCTGTGAATCCTGCACAGAGGTCGGCAGTGCAGGTGGCTGCCGTGAGGGTGGGCTGTTAGATCTGGCTCTCCTGGTAGAAGCAAGCAGTCCAACACAGGAAAGCTTTTAACTTCCACAGCCTCATCTGTTTAAAAGGAGTTTTAAAGGAGCACTGAGAGTGTGGTGCTTCCAGGCAACACGGCTTGGGAAGGACAAAAGCTGTCAGGATTAACAGTGTGAGTGAGAGAGAATCGCCCAGGTTAACTTCTTCACAAAACAAGGAACCAGTCAGAATATGTTCTGATTAAATGTAAAACCACAAGATACGCTAAAAAGGTTCTGATGAATTGACAGCCATAACACAAAGCACTCTGAAAGCTAAGTCTTTAACAGGCTGGCGCTCGTCCCGTTTTTGTAGTTAATGGGTAATCAATAGTAGAATAATAGCGATCCAAGTCATGGTCGAGAAAGTGATGTTGGAGAAGAGCTGGATGCAGTGTGTGCCTCGGTGCACCGTGGGGCAGCTCTGCTGGAGGGAATCACCTGAGCTGCTGTGTCACAAATGGGGGTCAGCAGAGGACGGTTTGAAAAATGGGTCAGGTATGAATATGACAGGAGCAGATGGCAGAACTTTGGTGGAAAAGGAACTTAAATGTGGACTGTTAACTATGACAACAATCTGCCTTTGAAATCAGTCTTGGTGTTTTGAGTTGAGGGAGGCTTCCAGTGGTCCAGCTGATTAAGTTTTGGTCCCGTGTGGGTCAGTGCCTCTGAAGCAGGTCAGGAAAAGGAATGAATAGTGCAGTGATAGTGTGACTGTGCGTGTGTTACTGCTCTACAGAACCTGCCCTTTCTGTTCTCTGACCCGCTGTGCCACTTGTGTCTTCATTTTAGGCATTGTATTTTAAGGTCAAGAAGACCTACCAGCGATATTTGAAAAATGTGTGCAGGCAAGGTAATGTTAATTTGAAAGCATGTTTTCCATGAGATTGAGTAGGCAACTCAAAGGCATTTATAAATTCTTTGTTCTCATGCATCTTCATTCACTGGAACAGGCTGCCCAAGGAGGCTGTGGATGCCCCATCCCTGCAGGCATTCAAGGCCAGGCTGGATGTGGCTCTGGGCAGCCTGGTCTACTGGTTGGTGACCTGCACATAGCAGGGGGTTGGGACTGGGTGAGCATTGTGGTCCTTTTCAACCTAGGCCATTCTGTGATTGTATAATCTTCTCTGGACAGGAGGTGAATGCTTTCCACCATTTGAAAGCATGAGCATCTTCAAATTTCCTTTGTGTGTACTCTTGTCCTGCTTTCATCAAATGTACTTGGTGCTGCAGGCAGCCATGCGTGGTGTTCCCTACCTGCAGGGCTATCTCCAGGAAGGCTTTCTTACACAAGCAGCAAGAACAGCAGAAGTAGCCAGAGTACTGCAGGTACTTGCATTTCTGTCAAAAGGACCACAAAATTAGAGCCTTACTCCTGGGTACGGTTGTGATCTAAATGCTCAACTTCCTGTCTCTCCAAAATGTTGTGCAGATCTGGACATTTTTATTAAACTGCTGCACTACAACACTGACAGCATGCAAGAGCAGCAGAGCCAGAGAATAAAGAGGGCAAAGCAGTGCAAAGCAGAAGAGAAAGCCCAGTTGCAGCTCGTTACACTGCTGCTAATGATTGGGCTGCGTAACCACTGCAAAATCAATGATATTGCCATCTTCTGCAGCCTTCTGCTGCTGGAAATGGGGCTGTTGGTGCTAACTGTGTTAAGGTGCGAAAAACAATTATGAAGTTTCTACTTGGAATAAAAAACCTCGTTTGGCTCTGGAAGGTGAGCACCATCTAACGTAGCAAGCTGCAGCCCTGTTGGCAGCAGAACTGCATTCCTGTGAATAGGTGAACATCTCTGATTCTGGAGAGTGCCATGGTAGGTGGGAAAAACAAACCAGGTGAGAGGCTTTCTCCTTCAGGGTGTGCTGGCACAGATATAATTGACGTGCCCTCAGGTTTCTGATAGCCTGAGCTTGCCAGTAAATTGCTGCTGTGAGGAATGGCTCATAATAATTGGCCAGCTGAAATATTTCTCAGTGCTCATACCCACTTTCTCATACAGGAGAACAATCGGTAGCTAATCCTGCAGTGTTTCCTGACTTAATGGGCACCTGCTCTTAAGCACCATGCCTGTGCTGATAATTAAGTCTAGAAGTAAGCAAACTTTTTGTCAAATGATGGAGACTTAAAAAATTGAAAAACAAAGGAATGGTCCTGAGTGACGTATGCTGTGTATAATCAGAATAAAGAAAGCTATCGTATTTTGTATTCTAGTTCCATCTTAAAATCATCTCCCTTGCTTGCCTAAGGCTAAACTTGAATATTGCTACTTCAGGGTAGCATACTGGTGATTCAGTCTGAGCAGGAAAGAAATAAAAATGAGAAAAGCTGGTGGTACACGTTAGGAAGTTGACATGAAACCATATGACTAATTTTAGTTTTAAAATATTTATTTTCCTTCTCTTTTTACCTGACTTGAGCCCTCCCACACAAAGCTAAGTGAGTTTGACCTAACGCAGCATGGGTCAGCTTATTTTAAGGTGGAAAAAGTCATCAGCTGTGTCCTGTGGAGGCCTTGTGTTGAAGAAGGCAAATGAGGAGCCTGCAGATGGGTTTGGCTGTGTGCTGCTTCCATCCTTCTTGGAGCACTGGGGCTGGTCCGTGGGGGCAGCTGCATGGCTCTGTGGGGCAGCCATGGCTCTGTGGGGTGGCTGGGGATGGGCTGGGATGCAGCTGAAAGAAAGCATTTGTTGCAAAACTTGCAAAAACGATGAGGTTCTCATGGCGCAAGCTTGAAGAAAAAGCAGGTGCCCCAATCTGTTGAATCCTCTGGTTACCACTGCCTCCTGCTGTGCTTGTGGAAGGAGTCGAGAGCAAAATGCTGGCTTTGCTGACTCATCTTGGGAAGCCTTTCAGCTATTTTGATTTCCTTGCAGCAATTGAACATCCCATGTTGAAATATCATAAGGTTGAGTGATGCAGAATGCAGAGTGTGTGGGGATCAAGGGGGGGGGAATGCTCACCTGCCTGGGGCAGAGGGACCTGGGGGGAGCAGAGCAGCATTCTGTTTTGAGGATGGTGTCCCATTGCAGTGAATGGTTCTGTACTGTTTTGGCAATCTTTGTCTGCTCATAAGCCTTATGGAGCTTTTGAGAATGTCTCATAGCAGTTGTTTCTGCAGATTTTTCTAGCTTAAGCCTTTATGTACGAACCTTACAATAGAAAAGTATGCTTAAAGAAAACGTTCCAATGCTTTAAAGGTTTGCACCGAAGTGCTGTTATTCACAAGAACATGAGATCGTGCAGATGTTCGATAGGCTGGGTACTGCCAGCTTGAGAACATCACAGTGCTTCTCTTGTCTCAAGGAAGGGCTGTGAGGACGTGTGAGGACCCGCTGCGTGCTGCTGGGCTGCCCTGCAGAAAGACAGAGGGACACGGCCTGTTGGGAATGGAGGTGGGCCAGGCTGCGCTCCCTCAGGTGCTCCGCCACTGCTGAGGTTGAGTGGAGGTGAGAAGAACCCTAATAGAATTTTCTTGTGGCTTTCGTGGCTTGCTCTCACAGCAGAGATTTTAAAGCGAATCTCATTAAATATCTCTACTGGATACATAGCAGTAAACATACAAAGCAATGCTGTTATTCTGAGCTGGAACTTGTCTTACTCTGTAGCTCTGGTAACGGCTCTGCTTTGTGCCAGACTTAATTTCAAACAGCAGAAACTTTCATTTCCAGAATTAAAACCCCAGAAGACACAGAAGCGTGGTGTCTGATGTGCTGATTATTTCAAGGTCAGGCGAGCGATCACGAATTGTGCCACTGTCACTCGTTACGGTAATAATTTCATCTTGACGTGAGGTTTCTTCACATACCTCTCACAGCAGAACACAGAATCCAGTTGCTGATCCTCCAGAGCCCCTCATTCATTCTGATGCAGGGCACTCGTGCCTGAGCCACGCTGGGGTCTGTAGGTCCATGCACACAACTGGGCTGGGGACCCTGCTTCTTGCTGGCTGCTGTTGGGAACCACCATAGGAGTTGAACTGTAGGATTTCAAATGAACCTGAAATTGAAAACCAGTTTTGGAAATAATATTGAATTCAGCTCTTCATGCTTACTGCTGAGGAGAAAGTGCTCTTGGGGTTGTGTTGTTGAAATGTGACAAAATGCATGTTGAGGTAGGAAAACAACAGAATAGGGCTGAATTTATGTTGATTTACTACTTTTCGTGTCAATGGGAAACACTTCAATGCTAGCATTTATTCAAAAGGTTTTTGCCAAGACTTTGAGCCTCGTACATTAATAAGAGTCTGTAACAAGGAAATCAAGATACACAATGTGTTTTTCATAAATGAAATCATTGGCTTCTTTAACCGAAACTTTAATACATGCAATACATAATTGCAGTGCCTTATAGGAATTTCTTAACAAGAGCGTTTTTGAGCAGCCACTAAAAAGCAGCAATCAGTAATAACAGTGAGGGCATTAGCACTCAGACCAGAGTAAAAGCATCATTAAAGTATAAGTTTTAAGGTACACTACTTTAAATTTCCCTCATTACACGTGCAATTAGGGAATAAACAATAAAGCAGGGATTATTTTTCTGTGATTTCTTATCCTAACTACCTTTCAAAAGTATAAGTAATGTGAAGTGGGATGAGCTGAAGTGTGGTGAGCAGTTCTCTAGAGCAATGGATGGATGGATCACTTCTTGCACCTACCTGGCAGGGTCCGCTCCTGGTGGTGGCAGAGCTACCTTTGTGCCTTTTGTTGTACAAAGATGAGATGTTAATTAAGATAGTGCTCACCAAAGGGCTGATTTTAATATATATACACTGCTATTGGTGTATACATTTTGTAATCCATCATTCTGGCTTCATCTGGTTCATATTAGGTATTGATTCGGCACAAACAGAAACTGGGGAGAAAACGCACTATGGCACCAGAATCGTTTCAGCAAGAATAAATGGTGTAAATGAGTTTTTAAAGAAGGTGAAACGTGGTTCCTTCTGTGCAGTAGGATGTTTTGTTTCCCTAGAAGGGAATAATTCAAACTTCAACAAGGAAATACCTGGGTGGGTTAACTTTTTCCTGAATGACAGTAGTTGTAGAAGGGCATTCAGGAGAAAGCCTTCACATCAGCATAGTGGTGCTCCTGGCACTGAGCTGCCAGCAGGTATGGGAGAGAAAAGTCTGGCCTTATTCTTAATGCCAGCAATACAATACAGGCAAAGACATCAGCTTGAGAGCATCTGGAAGAGAACAGGACAGGGATAATAGTAATTGTGCTGCATCTTGCAAGTGTTTTGGGAAGAAATCCACTTTGGAAGTAGCACGTTAATGAAAAACTTTACCATAAACCCTGAGATATGAAAACTGATGGAAGTGTGGCCTCAAAAAAGGTTTTGTTTTGTTTTGTTTTGTTTTGTTTTTAAGCATTACACTGTTAGTTTGCCCTGAGTTTTGTAAGAGAACTGTTCTGTCATGGCCTGAGTTGATGATTGATCACCTGGTGCAGGGGATGGCTGGCCCAGGAAGCACAGGTGCAAGCAATTACCTCTGCTTCCCACCTGACTGGGTGGGACCCTTCATGAGCTCCCTGGGCTCATATAGGAGCTAACCTCTGGAAGATGAATGTCTGCTGGGTGAAGGCTGCTTCCTGAGAAGGAGTGTTCTGTTGCTAGAGACCTGCTTGCCAGTCAGGTGAGTTAACTTTTTTCCTACGTATGGTTATTGTTATTCCTAATTATTCCTAACAAACTTTGCCTGCTGTTGCAAAAAATTTATCAGAAGCAATTTCACTGCTTCCGAGGACCAACACATGGCTACATATTTCATTAACGCTAAGACTGGGCCTTGCAGATCTCACCTAACAGCCTTTTTCTAGTCTGCAGGAAAAAGAGGTCACAGAGCATTCAGCATCTCCCCTGCAAGACCCCTGTGTGGTACTGAGCAGCAACGTGCCCACGTGTGCCTGGAGCTGCCCTCTGCCTGCAGCCTGCACTGCCGTCACTAAGGTAGGTTATTTTGTAGTGATGGAGAAATTTAGGTGATTTCATTGCAGATAACGGGATACGTTTATTTTTCCAGCTAGTCATGTTTCTGTGAGATTTTTATCTGGTAATTGTGCTTGTGCAGATTGATGCACCTGATCCTGCTTAGCTCGTGATGTCGGTCGGGATTGCTGTGCTAGGAGGTATGATTGACATGCTGGGTTCTTAGGGATCACCTTCAGCAAACCCAGCACCTGCAGCAGAGAAGTAGGAGCTGTGAGGCAGATATGAGTCTATGAGTGCAGTGTAACCACAGCAGTGTGGGGACATAGGGCAACTGTGTGGCCAGGCTGCAGAGAAGCTCTGTTCTGTAGCTCAGTTAGGTACACAGCTGCATCTGAATTTCCACAATGTAATATGTTAAACCTTCCTAACCTCTGAAGTACAGAATGAGAACAGTGGAGAAGGAGCAAGCAATTAAAGGCAAGACAAACATACCTACTTGTCATAGGAAGGGTTCAATACTTTGTTTCTCTGCTAAAGGGGAAAAAGAAGAAGAAAAAAAAAAAAGAGGGATATAAGCTCAGGTAGTAACTTTAAATTAGCTTAACTTGCTGATACCTTAAGGCTGAGCATTAGTGAATTTAATTATGGGAGCCAGGAAAGGCATTAAGATAGCGTTAGGCCTTAAACTGAGCCCCACGAGGGAATGAAATTAAAGTTGGTTTGTGCTCCCTCTCTATGCCATCCTGTCTGTGCAGTGCTGCAGCCCTCCCTGCTCTGCCAGCACTTCATGTTGGCTGTTCTGTCCTTCTGGTCAACATGTGAGCACCTGCAGCAGCTTCACAAGGCACTGGGGTGCTTTGTTGCTGTTGTTGGGTGGGATCTAACGCTTGTTGTACCTGCACAGTCACGTGTTGGCACAGACAGGAGGTCAGCCATAGTGGCACCCATAGTGGCCCAGACTCTGCCCAGGTTGCTGCCCTCCTTCATGGACGTTCCTCTGCTTTGCTGGGGCTCCAGCAAGGAGCGTTGAGGCCTTTTGATGCCGTGCAGGTGGCTGTTAGTCTGGTGCATAGTTTGTTCCTGCTTTGCTTTCACCTTCCTGCTCAATTGAGTCTATTATTCATCGCTCCTTTTTCTACCTGAGCTTTGTATTTGCTTTGCGTTTTTTCAGAGAGGCTCAAGATTAAGCTGAAGACCGCTTTTATGAGGAGTCCTCGTTTGTAGTCAGTTTGCTGATGAGTTCTATAGCATTAAGGAGTTATTTAGTATTGACCTTTCTCGTGTTCATTCTGGATGCTTGCTCTTCTCCCATTCGCTGCTGTGGAGTCGCACACCCCTCACCTCCTGTTCTTAACCTAAAAGCAATACCTTGACAGGGCGTGTGAGATTGTGTTGAAAAAGGAAAACAATTTACTTGTCTCAGGTTATGTCATCTTTTCTTTTGGTTTTGGGTTGGTTTTTCTTTTTAGTATTCACTATTTATCTTTCATCTGATAAAGATGCAGTAGCCTTTAAATAAAAAAACCCTGCAGTTCTGATGTATTGTGTGCTGCTGCACTCCAGAGGAGCTGGAAATGTTAAACCTGCAAATACAGAAGGGTTTTGAGGAATAAAAGAGGTTTGAGTCCTTGAGCCCTCGAAAAGCCAAAGAGCATCAGAGAAGTGCATGGCTGTGTTTGTCACTGAGGTGCATACCTGAGGCTTATCATTGCCATGTGAGGATTGGCTCCATGCTGAGCACAATGGCAAGGTCCCATCCAGTGGAGCTGCTCTGCTCCACTGCTTGAGAATAATCGATGCATTCTGGCCGTTTGGATTTCTCTAGGAAAGAAACATAGATAACTAAGCAAATGACTGTTATTTGTATCACAGTGGAATCAACAGTGTCACACAGATGACTCTGGGTTCATGTATTTAATTATACTAAAAATGTAGAGGATAACAGACTGAAACAAAAAGATGCTGCTGCTTTCTGCAGTTTTATGGCTTTATCTGGTACGTTTAGCAGCCCCATAATCCATACTGTAGTCTCAGCTGTATGTCAGTTGATATATTCCTTGTTTTATGGATCACTGGAAGATAATTCTGTTGTTTTCCATTGGACCTGTAGTAAATATATGTCAGGATTTTTCCGGTGCTGCATACTCCAGTTTCCAGCTGCTATATTAATTTCTGTCAAGTGCTTTGGCTTCGTACTTATTCTAGAGATGGTCTGTTTTCATGCTGGGTTAACTCATTAATCCAGATCCTATTTTTTCTAAACTAAAAGAAATTATTTAAAATGTGCATTCGAGAATATTTCCCTCATGTCTTCTCTACCACTTCTAAAAGAAAAGAAGCAGCCCTCTTGCAGTGCCTCGGAGCTGATGTAGTGCATTTGCTTTAAATGCACACATGTGCTTTGTAGCTTTTAAGGCTTGTGACAAAGCGCAGCATTGAGCTGCAGAGCTGCAGCAGGGTCTGTCTGCAGAAGAGAGCTGTGCACTCCAATCCCAGTCCTGTATTTGATAAATCTGATATTTTTGGCTTGAGGTAAAAAGACATTTGGGGCTGATTTGGGAATTTGAGATACTTCACCTTGATGATGTGCCAATGCATTGCCTGTATTGTGCAGCTCAGGGAGCTCGTGGTTCTACCTGGAACTCCTGAGCTGTATGCAGCAGCATGAGCACCCTCACAACACAGTACAGTGCTACATCACTGTGTTTTAACATGCAAAAATCCTGGCAACACAGCTAATAGTTCACCGAGCAGCTGTGCTGTGCAGGTACCAGCTCTCCATCAGCAGTGGCACGCTCACATCCTGCTGAGTTTCTCTTGGGATCTTTCCCAGTCACGAATGTTGCAGTTGTGTTCTGTTTTGGATGGGTTGCTGTCTCGTTTTGTTGTTCTGTACATCTCTGAGACTGCCAGGATGGACGTTTCAGGATTTTATTTCTGCTGTGTGTTTTGGAGGTCTGCTGGTTAAAAGCCTAGAAAATGAGGTTTATTTCGATGTCACGGAAATGCAGAGAAAATGGGAAGTTGTTTGAGATTCTCTTAATTGAGCTCTTTCCAATTCATTGAGAAGAAGTTGGTGCCAATTGCTCTATAAATAGTAATTCTGCTCAATAACAGCAAGTTTCTCATTGAACCTACAGGTACATTGCCCATGACCATCAGTCCCACCCCCATTTTATCAGTCCAGGCACCTATCAGGATGCTTTGGAAAAGCAGCCTGCAACGTGAGACGCATTTTCTCCTGCTGTCTTGCGACCAAAGGCAGAGATTCTCCGTCTGTCTGCAGCAGTCCTTGTGCTGCTGTCCCCTTGCTGCACACTGCCAGCCCATGCCAACATCCAGAGATGTGTGGGTGCCCATCCACGGAGGTGCCAAAAGCAGCCTGATCTGCTGGGAGCACCCAGCCCATGGCAGGGCTTGGAACTCAGTGACCTTGAAGGTCCCTTCCAACCCAGGCCGTTCTGTGAACACGTGAGGAGATGCTGGCACTCTGGCTGGGCACTGCTGGGGCTGTGCACTGCTGGGGCTGTGCTCCCAGAGTTCCTGCAGCCCCAGGGGCAGAGCACAGCCCGGCTGCAGGTGGTAGTGCTGCGGTGCTGAGCCCAACAACTGCCGCCAAGCGGCCTTGCCAAGCTCACTGACTTGTTTGTCTGTCTTCACACGGGGTCTGCATGCATACTAAGTAGTTCCTCTATGAAAAATCCTTGAATTCCAAAGCTGCTATTCACAGTAATTGCACTTTAAGAGGAAAGAAGGGCATTGCGGTTTTGTTCCTTACTTTGCTCTCTACACAGTGTCTTTTATAACACCTAAATAAAGCTCAGGCACTTGCCTTGCTTTGTAGTCATGCTTTCCCCTGGTAATATTTTTTTTTTTTAAAAGACATTAAAACATTATGACATTAAAAGCATCCTCAGTCTGTGCAGGTTCTGTACAAAAATGGAAGGGTGATCGGAGGCAGAAAAAGGTAACACTTTGAACAAGGGACTTTTCAGCTGCTTGGTGTCACCAGGGACAGCAGGACAACAGCTTGGACTAGGTATGGAAAAGCTGATGCTGTCCCCCCTGCACCAACACCTGCACAGCACAGCCCATGTCCTTCCCCTGGATTGCAGGTCACTGATAATATACTGCTAAGCCTTTCTTGCTGTAGTTGAAGGTGGTTATTTATTGATCTGCTCTTGGTAGCTGGTAAAATGCCAGCTTTCAGCATTAGCTACTGGCCTCGTTTTATTTAAACCTTGTAAAATTTCATCGTTTCTCTTCAGCAGTGAGAATGTGTAAATGTTTCTCCTGGAATAGTTTTGAATAAGGCTTTTGACCTTCTTCTGCTTTAAACCTTAGAACTCTTATGGTTTCAAAAAGAAGCATGAGAAGTTCCCTCGGGTGCCCTTCTTATGGCCTTCTAGAGTGATGGCCAGTCTGTAACAGGGCTGGCTTGAAGGGATCATTGTGACATTGGGAGCAAAAATTAATAATTACTAATAGCTCAGACCAAATCTTTGGTTTTGAGATTTCTTTTTTTGTTTTGTAATTTATTTTTATTTTTGTAGTGGCAACAAAACATTACTGTTTGTCCTTAGACAGTAGTGTGAAGTTTGTTGTTTGCAATACCTGCATACTGATGGCTCTTGCAGTGCGAGAGAAGGTGCAGAAAGACATCTGGATGGGGGTTGCTATTTTGACACAGGAGTGTTGGAGAGCACTGCTGGGTTTCTTTGTATTACCTGCAGAAATGGAGACAGATGGGGCAAGAATTGCAGAACCTATTAAAAATCAACCTTCCTGTGTTATTAATATTCCTTTTCCACATGTAGATATCTCTGTAGTGATAAAAGGAACACTTACAGAATGTTGTAATGAAATATCCTGAGTGCTGTTACTATGAGTAGGCTCATTCTATAAGTAGGCCATTCCATGATTCATTTATAAGGAGTTTCTTGAGTCAAATTCAGGAGCATCACTTCTAATGGACAATGCTGAGAGCTGAACTGGTGGGATGCATTCATCCACATCCCTGCTGTACTTGTGATAGTGAGAATGATGATAAATTCCATTTAATAATTGCCCTAGCTAATATTACTGGTGAGTTGCAATTGCCATTTCAGTGTAATTCAGCTTCCACACATGGCAGGTCCTAATAGAACAGCAGGTTCTGTGCACTTTCTCCTGTCTTGTGATGCTACACATTTCTCTTGGTGAGGTTGATTGTAGATTTCATTTGGGTTTAGCTACTGAGAAGTGCTGCAGCTTTGATAGCATGGAACAGCCTTTGGAGCAGATTGTGGAGTAGGTTTTTTTTTCTGCTTTATTTTTATTTCAACTTTGCTGGGTGTTTTGTTTGTCTCTAGATCCTGCAGTACTGCAGAAAAGGCACTGGGTCTCTGTGTACAAAACAGAGGCACCAGGCCTAATGCTGGCCTTTCCATTGCTCACATTTATGGTAAGAACCAGACAGATCCAGGGAGAAGAGGTAGTGTAATGTACAACAGCAGATTTCAGCGGGGTCTAAGCAGATGGAAGCAGGAAATGAGGAGCAGTGACAAACATGACATGCCTTGTATTTTTTGCAATAAATTCATCTGAATGCCGAGTTGCTGTGTATATGTGCAAAATCTGTCTCCATCTAATTTTAGGGCCGCAATTTATTTTATTTGGCATCTATATAGCTGTTGGCTTGCCCCCTGTGGCTGTAGGCATAAAAAATACTTTTTGCAGTTTGTTTGCTGTTGTGTATTTCTTTGCAGCAATTAAGTGTTTTAATTTCTTTTTTTTTTTTTCTCCTAACAGTTGTTTCTGGTTTTAATTCTCTTGTGTCTGACCCGTGTGCCTTTGCTGCAAATGTTACCACTGCTGTGCATTGGCAAGGGAAGTTTCATTGGTGCCGTGGTGGGGAGGATGAAAGCTCAGACTTTGATTTGGTGCTGTTTTGTGACAACAGTGTGGCTGCACACAAGGATGGTGAGCAGTGGTGAGGTCAGAGCGCTGCCCAGGTTCCATTCCCAGGCTGTAGCACCAGGCCTTCAGACCCAGTGCCCTTCAAAACCAGTGATCGTTATTTTGTGGCATCCAGAGCTACTTGTTACGAATAAAATGTTGAAATTCAGTAGTGCTAATCAAGAGCCAAGTAGTTCTGTGCTATATATTATGAGCAGTGAAAGATGAGAATTGTGAAAAAACGTCATGGTCATGGGGAAGAAGTCCCAATGTAATGGGAATTGAAAGTAATGCTGACAGCTGGCTGTGTTTACTCAAGCAGGGAGTAGGGAATGTGGTTGTTTTTGAAAGAATTTGTGTTAGGGGCATCTACTGATGTACTCCTACATGGACTGCACAGAGAGGCTGTAAATGCCCCATCATAGAATGGCCTGGATTGAAAAGGAGCACAATGCTCATCCAGTTCCAACCCCCTGCTGTGTGCAGGTCACCAACCAGCAGACCAGGCTGCCCAGAGCCACATCCAGCCTGGCCTTGAATGCCTGCAGGGATGGGGCATCCACAGCCTCCTTGGGCAACCTGTTCCAGTGCCTCACCACCCTCTGTGTGAAAAACTTCCTCCTAATATCCAACCTAAACCTCCATTGTCTCAGTTTAAAACCATTCCCCCTTGTCCTATCACTAAGGCCATGCTGAATATGGCTCTGGGCAGCCTGATCGAATGGTTTGCAACCCTGCCCATGGCAATGGATTGAAACTAGATGATCTTTAAGGTCTTCTCCAACCCAGGCCATTCTACGTTTCATGCAGGTACAGCTGCTGAGGAGCAGGCTGAGTCCACGCTTACTGCTGCTGATGGGACTTGGCCTGAAAGGTTCTGCTGGGAGATGGGTGCAGCATGAGCCTGGCATCCCACCGGAGTCCCGGGGGACTCTGCATGTGCACGGTCTGTGAGGCTGCTGAGAAGGACCTGTCTGGAGCTGGAAAGCCAGGAATCCAAAACAAGACTTTTGGGCATGTTCAGAGGTGTGGTTCAGCCCCCCCATCAGAGGTCATCAGGGCTTGTTGTGACAAACCTGAGTGTCAGGATCAGCGTGCTCTGCATATGGGTATGCAGCAGGAAATACCAGTGGCAAAGCAGCACGGTTTACTCAGCTAATTCCACATTCCATTAGAACAAAGTGAAGAATGCTGCAGATTGGGAGCATGCTTTCATACCAATCAGTTCTCAAATTATTTTTCTCTTTACACCACCTGTTCTGGCAGCTAACAATAATACAGAATTTTATATTGTGTTATTACTTGAAAATGGAAACAAATGGAACAAGGCTGCGTGGCAGCCATTCCCATTCCCCGCTCTCCGTTCCCATGGCAGGTCTCCATTAGTCATGATCACCAGCAGTGCAGGCTGTGCTGCTGCTTCTCACACTGGTGGGCAAACGTTTGCATTGTAGCTCGTTGACTCCAGGAAATCATAATAGAATTGAGACTGCTTATTGCTGTGACTATTTGCTTACCTTAAGTTTGCAGAGACTGATTGAATCTGCAGATGAAGAGCCCAATATTTTCAGTAGAAGTATTGGATTCATAAATCTTCGGTTCATCCCTTTGTTAAAATTTCATGCTCTGTGAAGAAAAGACTGTAGGTGAGGTAACCAAAATGTAGAACAACTTGTTCAATCATTGCTCCCACTGATTTTCCTAGCACTGAATTACCCTGACTTGGGCAGTGTATGTGCTCTGTTGTGTACAGTGCATTCTCACTGGTAATCCTGCAGTCTGGATGTGGGGTTACTGTCAGCAGAATTTTGAGTAGGAGCACAAAATGGACTCTCACTTCCAGAAATCAAGCTAGTTCCTTACACCTGGGGGCTGTTGGAGGTCATTCTGTGGGTTTAATTGCAATAATGACAGATTCCATTCAACACATGGCCTTGCTGTGGCAGTCTTGGCATGGATGCCTGCTGAACAGCTATTGTTTGTTACTACATCCCTTCCTTGCATCAGTATTCCCAAGGACAGCAGCACAGCAAATTCTTTTTGAGCATAAGTGTAAATTAGAAGCAAATCCTTGATGACTCTGTGATGATTCTAGCAGGCTTTAGTGTAAATTAAAGACTGAATAGCCCACAGGGCTATTGATATTGATTAAATCAGTAACCAACACCAAAGTGGATTTTATTTCAATTCCCAGATAACTTAAAGAAACAATATTGATTTTATATTTTTTTCCAGTGGCCATGACCTGCCCGTTGTGTTCAGAACATTTTTTCCTACTTTGCTGAAATCCTTCACCTTATCTGGTACTCCCCAGTCACTGACATGCTTTATTTTGAGTGTGGGTTCATAGTGTATGTTAAATGTCAGAAGAACTGTTTAAATAGAGCACCATGATGATGTAAGGTTTGGTGCTTGCTGGACCAGTTGTTTCATGCTGAGTGATTCTGGATCACTGCAGAATTCTGAGTGATGGATTCAGAAAAACGAGGTAGGAAATAAGCAGAGAAACAGTAGTATGCTTGGTATTTGGGGTGAAGTATTGTTAAGAAGTATATTTTAATATGAAAAAAGGAGGAATTTTCAATAGTGCCTTAATGCTTTTGAAGAAAATATAATAGCAAAATAATTCATTCGCTTCTATTTTTTTTTATTTTTAAATCAAATAGGAGTTACAAAGTATAAAATCGTGAGAATGCTGGTAACATTGTCCCTGTTTACCAGTCCATAGTGCTAATTTGACCATTGTTCAGCATGACTTAAGAAAAATAAATTTGGATTTGTTTCAGATGTTTTGGGCACTGCTTGCTTAATATGAATAATATGCCTAAGGAAAACTTGCAGTCCGCTGATTTAACCTTAGAATCCAAGCAAGCAATCCAGCAGAACCACAAGAATTAGATTTAGAAACAATTCTGCTGCATACTCCCAATCAACCTTTTTCTTAGAAAATGGTCTAATTAAGACCAAAAATAGCCATTACAAAATCATGTTCCATTGCCATTTCCTTTTGCTTCCTCACTCAGCTCTGCTTGAAAACAAAACCTTGTTCTGACAGCACTGAGCACCAGGGCTGGTGCTGCCCTTACGTGAGGTTTGTGCTCCTCGTGCCTCTGCAGCTTCACAGAGCTGTTTGTTCTGCAGCCACTCGGTGTACGACCTTGAGCAAGGCAGCAAGGGCTAAATTTTTCAGAAAGTGGTCTTTAATTAGGCAAATTTCTGTTCTCTGCTGTATGCCTTGGGGCTGCTTGAAGCAGGATGCTGGAAAAATGCATTTATTGGGCCTTGCTTGTCTGAGAAGTCAGAATTGCATGAATAAAGAAATGTTGTGACCTTGGCTGCTTGCTTTAGAAGCAGTACAAATCAGTGTGTGGTGGTGAACCTGTGCTGGTGATGCAGAGCAGTGGGGCTGGCTGGAAGGACGGGGCTGAGGAGCTGAGAGCTGCCATGTGCTCACTCCCAGGCTCTGTTAGTACTCAGCAGCTCCTGGTTGTCCTTTGGTTCCCCACCAAATGCACCCTGAGTGCAGGAAGCACAGGTCCTGTCAGCAGGTGTGTTGGCTGAGCCCAGCCTCCTTGAGCAGCCGCATTGCAGGGTGCAGTCCCATCATCTGTCTCTGTCTGTGTCCATCTCCTGCTGGGACTATGAACCCACACTCAGAATAAAGCATGTCAGTGACTGGGGAGTACCATCTCCTGCTGGCAGCCAGGATGTGCTGCTCCTCACTAAGCACGTCCCCCAAGTTTGTATCCTCAGAGCATGTGGTCACTTACAGTGTTTGGCACAGGCAGTGGCTGCTGCATTTTATCCTCCCTCATCTCTGGAGCACTTGGATAGGCAGAGGGTTCTGAAATAGGCAAGGAGTGGTTCTCTTTGTTGATTCTAATGTGTTTAACGGTTGGTATGCTTCATAAATAAAGGGATACGCCTGCAACTTGCTAGATCCTCTGCAGACAGAAAGCTAGAAGGTCATTCCATGCAAGTTTGTTGTCTTCTGAAAGCTAGAGCCTAAAATGGCAAGTCCCGATGTGACAAGACAAATACCAGCAGAAGAAAACAAATGAAAGAAAATACCCCAAACATTTGCACTATTTCCATGACTTCTTAAAATTAAATAGTAAAAAAAAAAAAAATATCCCTCATTCTGCCCGGCTGCCACAGAGCAGCTGTGCCAGCAGCCCACTGGTGATGTGGTTTGATGGAGAGCACTCATTGGAAATGTGTAACTGACTGCTGCCAGGGAACTTCTCACAGGCTTTAACTGATGGGGGTCACTCGTGAGCCTGCTGTCTGCTGTCCTTATTTTATGCGTGTAGAAGTTTCCAGTTGTGGACAACCTTTTGGAAAGTCTTGGAGAGCCGAATACAGCTGCAAAATCTGTGGCAGGCTATTTAAGGACATAATAGAGCATACAAAAGTAAGACCTTTCTCCAGGGCTCTCTAATGCCATTATATAGCAAATATGTAACTTTATCAGGGACTATTGTTGAGCTTTCAAAAATTCTATAGAAAAGTTGGTATTTTCTGCTCCTTTAGTAACAGGTCGGTGTGTGCGTGTGGCTGCCAGTTTTATTGGCAGCTTTATTAACTTCCTTGCTGCCACAGCAGTGGCTTTTTTCTCTCCACTTCAGACTATTTTTTTCCCTGATTTTGCTTCTTCGCTTCAAGCTGCACTGCCTCAGAATCCCAGCCCCAGCCAGCACCCTAATGCACTAAGGAACAATGTGAAATGTAGTAAATAATGCTTGAGGTGTGGATAAAACTGTAGCCTTTTCATTTTTTTCTCCACTGTTTAGTCCATTGCATGTGTATTCTATGTTTGTCTGATGAGGAAACATTAGATCTGATTCATCAAGGTAAAGGTGATCTTAACGTTAAATAGAAAGTCTCACTGATTTCTTGAGGCTGCTCATTTCTTAGAGAAAGAGAAGCATTAATGTGCAATAATGAATTGAATTCATAACGTATTAAACATGCATATGCTGTTTTTCCAGGTGAATTTAAATATTGTCATTGTGATATCATCACGACAAATACTTCTCAGGAGAAGTTCTTACTTCACAACATGAGTTAACCAGATGTATTACCAGCAAAGTCCCAGGGATGTCAGCAGTGTGGGCTGTGATTTTCAGCGTAGCATTAAAGAGAGGTTTCAGAAAGGTGTGTGCTGGCAGGGAGCAGGCCAACCAGCCAGAGGTAAAATGATTAATAAATGATTTGTATGTAAGAAAATAAGTATTTCCTGAAATGTCAGTAGCTACTACATAAATATATGCTCCATTATTTGACACTGGAGTGATAAATCCATGCTGTGTGACAGCATTATGGTCTGAGGATTGAGTTGTGATGTCATGGAACAGAAGTTTGACCAGTCGTTAGAAGATGAAAGTGGATCCAGTGCTTTTACAGTAAGAGGAGAAGAAGGCAGGAGCTGTATGCAGGGCTTTCTGGCCTCCAGAATGCTTTTGGATGCCTTGCTAGGCATCCTTGTCCGTAACCACACTAAGAGTGCTGCGTGCTGGATGTGCTTTCTCCTCCATGCCGATGTCATGCACATCCTCCGGTCAGTGTGAGTCAGAAATAATGGAGAGATGCCTTCTCAGCTGGTCACATAAATACCTCATTGCTGAGAAAATACATCATTCAGCTTATATTTAGAGCAAAGCATTCAAAATGTCTGCGTAACACAAATTGTTGAATTTGCTTCAGTTTTCTTGTAGTGAGTGAATTTGAGGTAACCATTTGCTTTCTGTGACAATATTGATTGCTGTAAATAATACTCTGAGCAAATGAAAACTTTTGCTCCAAATAGAAATACTCAGAACAGCCAAAGGGAAGAAAAGCCGTCAGCAAGCTCAGGGCAGCAGTTACCAGTGGAATCTCCGAAAAGGTTGGAAAAGTAAGGCTTAATGACTAGTAGTGATGGGTATCTTAGCATTCTCAGCAGCTATGACTTCGTTTAAATCCGGTTCTGGAAAATACAATTGGTTCCCATGTGTTACAGTGTGACACACAGAAGTCAGCCAGGGTGGGTAAGGATCTTGTGCTGGCCACGAGTACAGTCATTTTCTTCAGTGCCCAGTGCTCACGTATGCAGATTCTGCTGGAGTTAGTTATGTTCTCTGGGATCAGCGGCCACTGGAGTCAGTAGTTACTCATTCTTCCCTTTTGACAAGGATGTATAATCTTTTTGTTACCAGTATTATGTGTCTGGAGCATGCAAATTCATCTTTTGACAAGCGTGGCAGTGGTTGTAAATAGCACTTACACGAGTGCTTTTATGTCTGATTGGGGGTCATCTAGAAGAAAAGAACTTGCATAGGTGGTGTTTCTAACAAAACCTTATTTATTGTAGTGGCAAAGTATAAGGGGGAGTCAATGCTCGCAAATTCCTCTTTGTTTTCTTACAACTGCATAATTTCTTTCTTCCCACTCCTTCACCTTTGTAACCACAACCCTCCTGCCTAGCATGGAAGCACCTCTCTCCAGGACCAGGTAACAAGGCACAGAGGACTGCTTTTATGCATTTAAGGGATGTTCTACCCTAGGCTTTCTGTGGAGCAAGAGCTGTAGGGCACCATGTTCTGCCCTCTGCACCTCCATAAGCAGCCAAAGGACTCTGATCAATGAGCAGGTTCTGTGTGCTCCTCTGCTCCTGCTGGGACACAGCAGTGGCTGGAAGGGATGGATGGTGGGGAGACTGTCCAGCCTCTGGATGGGGAGCTGAGGATAAACCTGCTCCCAAAGCAGGTACCTTCATTTTCTCACCAGAACTGAGAGTTCACACTAAATAAGCAGTCGTTAGGATGGTTTTAATGATCCTGCATAGCTAACCAAGGCTGTCAGTGAACTGGGATTTCTGCTCAAGGGTGAGATGTTTCAGACTAGAGATCGTTGCTGGCGCTGCTGGCAGAGACTGTGGTTTTCAGGCCTGGGCTGTGGAAGTGCTTCCTGAGCTATTCATCTCTGCCCCATGCACAGAAGCCATGTTTTGGGATCAGGAGTGCTGTCTGCCTCTTTCAGGGCACTGGCTGAACTGCAAAGAGCATAAAAGCTTCCCTTCTCTTTTCTCTGGTGCTGCTGCAGTAGTTGGCGGCCGAGTGAATGTGTGAGTGTGTGTGTGAGGGCAGCTGGGCACAGAGGGCCAATTCACAGCCTTGCCAGCCCCTGCTCTGCTTTGTTGGAAAGCCAGGGCCTGCCCAGGAGAGGACAGATTTCCTGGCTCCTTCCTCTCTCCAGCTGCACTGCGCAGAACCTATTAACGTGCATTGACGTGCCGCTACGGATAGGCCAGACACAGGACAGAAAAGCACGAGGAAGCCCACATTGACATCACTTGTGGGCTCATCTTACAGCTTTTAGCAACTTCTCCCAAATCAATTGCTCCCCAAACTTTTCTGTCTCCATCCAAAAACACACGTCAGCTGGTGCTCTAAGTCTGGTGTCGTGTCCCCTGCTGTATGTGTGGCACTGGAGCCTGTTTCTGCTTTCTCGTACAGCTTTGGCCAACTGCTGCAGGTTTCCTTTGGCACGGACAGGCACTGTGATCCTCAGCTGGGAGCCTTTCATTTGGGATTGCAAACTTTGGAGAGAAGGCACTGAAAGAGTTCAGTGTAAAATTAAAAGCCTACTTGGAGAGATTTCTGATGCTGGCCGATTAATAGCAACAATCTCTTTGCTTTCAGTGCTTAATGGGCTGCATTAATTAAGCAAGGGGTGAGTTTGGATGGGAAAATGGAGTGTAATTGTGGGAATCAGCCTTAGTTCTCAAAGTGTGCAGGCTGTCCCTTGGTTTGTGAGGAACATTCTTTTGTAGACACCTTAGACTCTGCTTTCCAAAATGTAAAAAGGCCTTTGCATTCTGAAAGCACCAATGGTTCTGTTAATTTTTTTTTTTCTATGAACCAATTTCATTTGCTGAACAGCAGCACACAGCCCTCACCCTGCGCCCGTTTCATTACTGACTGCTGTTACCTGCTCTGGGAGGTCAGTATACAGTTCTGATTTTTTTTTTTTATGTGGACATGAACATGGTCATGGTATCATTGTGGATGAGTGCTGAAATTAGTGTGGATGTTATTGTCAGGGCTTTTTGACAAATGTCATTTTAAAAGCATTTCTGGAAGGGTTTTTTTTTTTTTTTTTGGAGTTATTGTTTCTCTTCTGACAGTTGGCAAACATCAAAAAAGATCTGCTAAGGAGACAGATGCTGACTTAGTGGGTACACAGTTTGAATGACAAACCAAGATCAACAGATCATTATTTTTCACAGCAAGCAAAGAAGAGCTGAGAGAAATGGCTCATCTTGGTGCTAACCTGTGCCAGGAGCATCTCTCGTGTTCCAGAATGCCACACAACAGGAGAGGCTCTCTTGCACCATTTTGGGGTTTTGCTCTGTTTGATTGCAATTATGTTCTTTTTCCATTTGGGCCACTACCAGTTGGCTCAAAGTACTGCCATTGCAAAAAGGAGACTGATAACCTCATCTGCTCTGATTCCAATCAGTGGTAATAAGTTGTAGTATGTGGATTCAGTTAATAGCAGTGGTAATTCCACATAACAGTCATTTTATACTTCTGTGTGCAGCTTCTGAGGTTTGAGTGCTGCTGCATTGATAAACTCAGCATGTTTTTCTGCAAGTCACTGGAACAGGTTGCCAAGGAGGCTGTGGATGCCCCATCCCTGCAGGCATTCAAGGCCAGGCTGGATGTGGCTCTGGGCAGCCTGGGCTGCTGGTTGGCGACCTGCACATAGCAGGGGGTTGGAACTGGATGATCTTTGAGGTTCTTTTCAACCCAGGCCATTCTATGACTCTATGAAGTCCTGCACTTCTACACAGCAGCAAATGATCTGCTTTTCTGCCTTTCCTGTCCTGGTTACAGCTGTGTTACAGAATGTGAGCGCGATGTGCCACCAAGCCATTGGGAAGTCTGTGTATTCTTTTACACTTTGAACAGAGCAATAGTACCGGCTAGGCTATGATTATTTTTTTTGCTTGTGCTAAACAAAAGGATTGTTGTGTTACTTAAAAAAAAAAAAAAAAAAAAAAAAAGCCTAGTTTTCAAATGCAGGTGTTTAATTGCAGGATTTGGCCCACAACCTGCCTTATTGGTCCCTCAGCTGGAATCTGATCACTGGGATCCCACCTGTGAATAAGGGATCTCCCACATACGTGGCCATGTGCTGGTGCAGGCTGTGGCCATGTGAATCCAATTGATGCTACAGAAGGTCCCCATTTTTCCTCAATCTCTTTTTGCTTTTATTCTTTTTGCATTAAATAACATTTAATTTAAGTCTCCTTAGTATGAGCCAATAATGGCATGAGCTAGCTAGGCTAGCCCCAGTCACTATGAAGGCAAACAGGCAGGCAGTCAGACTGTATCTTTTGACTGAAGCAGAGAAATGTCCTCACTGTGGTCTCATTACTGTCAGTAGGTACTGGAGTGCAGGCAGGAGACCGACCAGGGTGGTCTCAGATTGTTGCTTCTGAGTCACAGCAGTCATTTTCAGCTCAATATTTCCTGAGCACCAGAAGCTTCTAAAAGGTGAGATGAAACTTCTGAGCAGCTCCCATCGTGGGTGTGCTTGCTCCCCCGTTAGAAATGCAGGTTATAGGCCAATTGCTCTGTTGTGACTCTGACAGATGCATCTTTCTCTTTCACTATTGGCTATTAAAAAAAAAGAATTACAAAAAGGCAAAACTGCTGCTGCCCTTCCTCCTTTGCTGGGATCAGCCAGCACAGGCTGACACAAGGCCTCTGTTAGTTCTGAACGTGTTGTTTCTCTGGTGGGGCAGCATTTTTGAACATAACTGCATCTGCTGAAGGTAGAGAATAAGCCAGTTTGCTCTCACTGCCTGTGTGTGACTCTGGGATGTGAGCGGAGCAGGCTGTGCTGGTACTGTGGGAGGAGGGCAGCTCTGCTCCTTTGGCCCTGGGTGCCTCCACGGGGAGTTCTGGTGATGAATTGACAACCTGTGAAATCATGACGTCTGCACCCAATCATGCTGGTGACCTTCGTGCATCTTTCCCACTGCCTGCTGCTTGAATTTCAGCATGGAAGAGGGCAAGAGGAGTTGTTGGTTGCTGGGGCTGGAAATGGCTTTCTGCAAGTAACAGCAGCTCCAAAACTGTGCTGTGTATGGTGAGCACACGCTTTGTTTTCAAGTAGTGAATACCTCAAGGCAGTACAGGATTTCAGGAGAGGTGTTGTTTTGTCATTCCTGGGCTACTGTAAAGACGATGGAAAAGCACTGTGTTTTGGGGGGGGGACAAATACTGTACATTTCAAAAAGAGGAGGAATTCCTAATGCAAAATGAAGAGATGATTTCAAAATGGTGCTGTAGGAAGGAGATGTTTTCTGGGCGTTTAATTATGGGGCTGATCTGAATGGGAACATCCAAATCTATTTTGATGTGATGATTGCAAACAAAGCTAATGCAGTTTCCAGAGGCATCAGTCAGAGTCGATGGGAGTTTGTTTCCCTCTGTCATAAAACTGTACCACGCACAGCAATTAAAGCCTTTTTTTCTGTGACTTGCTGGTACGTCAGACATCAGCACGAGTTTAGCTGAATTCTAAGTTATCTTTGTCTCGTTCAGAATTCAGTAGGAATTTCTGTGGTATGAAGACATGCTGGTAGTTTCACAGCAGATCTTCCTTATGAATATGTACACTGAAGTGCCTCAGCATGCACGGTGCAAACCGTTATGTGCACGGATGGTGTGTTTGCTTTAACCTCCTCGAATTCAAATGCAACTCTGCTCTTCTTGCTGTTGACTCTGCTCCCATCAAGCTCTACACCATCGACAGCATTACTTTACTAGATGTGTGCTGGGGACGTGGATGCTATAAGATGTGTTTTCCTCATTCCTCTCTGAGATTTCTTGCCTTTAGTGGCCTCTGGTTTTCCCTGTGTTGAATATTTTGAATTTTTGTTTCTTCTCATGGTCTCCCATGACAAGACATAGGAGTGTCTCAGTCTGTTTTCCTATAATCACTGAGGGAATAGAGAAATGAGAAGAAATTGTTCTCCATGTTATTCACCCACTGTGCTGTGAGGGTTGAGAGTTTTCAGTGTGGGAGGGTGTTGAAGACCTGAGTACTAGTAAAGAAAACATGGTTTTTTTCCTGATTAATTTCCCCGTATATCTCTTATTTAAGGAAAAATAAGCAAAAAAACAAAACAAACACCTCTTTTTTTCCAGACCAAATCAAACCATAGACACACTAGCTGTGCTTTTGCTCAGATCAGGGAGATGTCAAATGAGATGGCAATGGAGTAATCAAATGGTTTAAAAGAAGAAAGTGCAGCTCCTGGTGAGACATCACAGCACAGAGGAGAAATGGGCTGGGGAGCATCTAGAAAAACAGGATCTACAAACTATTGAATGCCATAGTGATTGTAAAGAATTGCTTATCAGTTTGATGAGTTAAAGTGTTTTTTTCAGACAGCCTGGGAGTTGGAGAGGGAAACTGGGGCATTGGGGAAGAGTAAGTATGCAATTCCTGCATCTGTCAGAGCGATAACAGGGCAGGTGTGTGAGTCTGCCCTGGAAATGCTTGAGCAGACCCTCTCCAGGGCCTGGCTTAGTTCTCAGAAGAACTTGGAGGGGTTCCTTGCTCAGCATTGCGTAAGGGAAGTGCAGGTGGGGCTCTCAAAGCACAGATGGAAGACATCCACTGTGTAATTTCTGATGGCTTCTTTCAGGTTTGAGATTCTTTGTCTGCAAATCAGTAATTACAAGAAATTGCAAGTCTGATGCTAGGACACAGATTCTGAGTAACTCTAAGGCAGCATAACTCCACTGAACTCAAGGACTGCAGCATCTTTTCTTCTGTTCTTGAATGTGGATGAACAGAAGAAGGAATGTGGGGGGAATGTTTTGTTATCATTTTTCTGTAAGTTGTTCTTTTTCCATCTGTTAGTTTTAACATAGTTTTTATGCATTTGAAAGTAAACACATTTTCTCCTGCACAACATTCCTCCTGCTGCTCCAGCGTCCCAATGTAAGTTATAATACATGTTACACCCCGGTAGAAAAGCATTACATTTTTTTTTTCTCTCAACAATTACCAAAGGTTACACCAGGTGCAAAGAGGTTATTTGATTTAATGTTTTAGAACCATTCAAGAGAAAGTGCACTTGTCACTTTCCAAACTGTCTAATGCTGCCTTTGCCTCCAGCAAAAGAAAAGAGGGTTTTGTTTGCACTGCAGAACAGTTTGCTCATCAGCTGTTGCCACTTAATTGTTGACATTGTACCTTTGTATTGCTTTTAGTTCAAGGATCATAAACTTGGTCAGGTTGATTACTTACCAATTAATCTCAAATGGATTTCACCGTCTAATTTAATTACTTATATTTCTGTTCTATGCTGCTGTTACACCTCTTGTAAGGCTTTCAGCAAACTCAATACTGACAATGTACAAGGATGCTGTGGCTTGGCATTTATAAATGTCAGAAATCACGCACGCTTGTTTCAGTTTGGTCTTTGTTTCTGGCTGTCCCAGTTACAGACCAGTCCCATCTATGTGGTGTCCCTGTCTGAACTGTTACATCTTGATCATAGCTGTCTTATGGGGCAGTCATGTTCTGGGCTGCCAGTCCTATTCTATTATCTTCTAGTGATGGAAAAAAAAAAAAGCTACCTAATACCCTAATGATAGGCTCATGAAATTATGAAGCGTGTCGTGCTGCATAGTGGAAGATAATAGCAATGCCAATAACAGCAGTGGAACTTGTAAGCATTTATTATTGGAAAGCGTGAGAACATTTTAAACACAGTTTCAGAATGGGTGGGTGAGCAGCGAGGGCTGAGTGGTTCTGTGAGAGGCGGCTCTGTGTGCTCTGCTGGGTGCTGCAGGCTGCTCCGAGAAGGTCTCTGGAAGTCAAGGGAGACCTTCTCCTTTTTTAATGAAAAGTATGTTAATTTGTGTTTCCATCTGTCTCTATGCCTCTGCTTATTAGAGCAAATCTGCAGATCTCGGGGAGGTAGGGGAGTCACCATCCATGGAGGTGAAGAGAAAGGTGGACATCACGTTGAGTGACACAGTCAAGAGTGGTTGCATGTGTGGTTTGGTGGCTGGTCCAGATGAACTTAGTGGTCATTCTGGCCTTGATACTGTGAAATAAGCCGTTGGCCAATTTTTCTTTAATTAGTATCATTAATTACTTTGTAATTTCATCTGTATCAGTCAGCATGGTGGCCTTGGACTTGCTCATCTCCCTGCTGCAGTGGGCAGAGCTGTGTGGAGGAGGATATCCAGGTCCAAGGGGCAGAGAGCTGTCTGAGAAATCAGCTCCTGTGTGTCAGACTAATGGAGTAAGGGAAGGTGGCAGAAAAATAATTGCGTTCTCTTTGTTAATGAAAGAGCACTTCAAGTCACTGATGGCTTCACCAGCTTAATTACTTTGCAGTGCAGCAGTCGGAGCCCTTGGTTCGAGGTCCGTAATAGCGGGTGTGTGTAGCTTTTCTGCAGTGAACGAGGCTGTTGTGTGCAATGGCAGTTCAGAGGTATGGAGGCGCATATGGAGAATGCAGGAAAAAGAGATGAGGTGCTTGGTGAGGAGCAGGGACATCTCCAACCCAACAAGTGCTGTGTGCACAGATGTTTGCTTGTTCTGCGTGAGAGTTGCTGTGTTCAGCTATGTGCACAGTCTGCAGGGGATCCAGCAGACAATAAAACATATACAGAAATTCAGTAGGACCCAGAGGAACATGTAATGTGATGCAAATATTGGGCCCAGCCAATCTATAGTAAGGATTTATAAGGCAGGCAGCGATTGATGAGTAAAATGGCTATCTCCCACTTCTGTATGCAAGATGAAGAAAATGTCCAAGGAGGCTCCAACAAAGGTGATAAAAGCATTTTTAAGTTTTGTGGAGGAAAGCGAATGTTAGCTCTGGGGAGCATAAAGGAATAGAGGAGTGGTCCTGGTTTTGTCCTTGAGAGTTTTGTGTGGGATAACACTGTGCTGCGTCATACGTGAGCGTGTGACACCAAAGGATGCACCTAGAGACCAGTGAAGCAAGGCTGATTTCAATACTCACTTGGATTAGTGCTTCTTGGCTGAGTCAGGCCCTGCTTTTTTTCCCTGGTTATTTCAAAGGTCAATAGCAAACTAATCAACATCTCAGAGCTGTGTGTTGGTAAGGGCGAACTCACCATAACCAGTTGTCCAAACAACAGTCCTAATTGACACCTGACTTTTGAATACTACTTAAGTTCAAATGCGTATTTTGTGATAATATGAAAAAACTGCCGCTATTCAGTCATTGACCCAAAATCTTTGTAGAACATAGAGTTCTCACTTCGAGTTAGCTTTTCTTTTTTTGGTTTCCCATTTAGAGCTGCAGGATGTGGTGCAGAGCAGTAGAAGTGTGCGATTACCTTGAAGATTGCATTCAAAGGAAGGAGGGATCTGTCCTGCGCTGGCACATCACACCCTGTCCTGAGTTCCTTGCTGGCAGCAAGATGCCAACAGCCACGCTGGGTGCTCTGTGTCAGTGGATTTTATTATTTTAGGATTATTTCTGTGGTGTGTTTTGCCAGGCTGCATATTTCTGTATCGTCTGACTTGTAATTATATCCCCTCCATGAAGCAGTTTTCTGATAAAGTGGAAGGACTTATTCATCTGCTCCTGCTGAACTATGTATAGAACCGAGCCGCAGCCGTGATTTGTACCCTTGTAGTTGTTTATTATTTCTTCCTGGGAGTCTCAGTGCCTGTTGGAGAAATCTGTGGTGTGGGATGGTGTCATGGCAGTAGTGAAGAGCTGGGTTCAAAGTGGGAGGCAGCCATTCCAGAACGTTTTTATTTTTAGATCCTCCTTTCCTTAGTCTTGGATGCTGCCTCTCTGCCCTCCTTCAGTCTGATTGCTGCCAAGCTGTGTGAGACAACTTCAAACTGACATCCAGCCACAGCTTGAAATGCGCCTTGAAATCTGTTTTAATTAGATACGAGCCATAATAATTTAATTACAGATCCACCCACTAAATTGTCTGTTTTGAATTTTAGCAGCCACATTGTATACAGAAACAAAATGTTTGGAGCAGTTCCCTCTGATTCCTACCAAGGGCATTGAAGCTAGGAGTGCAACGCCAGTGTGCTCTGCTTGTTTTACCTGTGGCTTGCTTGTCACCACTCAGTGTGTGACATCTAAGGGTGGGGGACAGTGGAGCTGTGCAGGGTCTGGAGCACTGGTCTAATGGGGAGCAGCTGAGGGGGCTGGAGTGCTTCAGTCTGGAGAAGAGGAGCTCGGGGGAGACCTCATCTCTCTACAGCTGCCTGAGCAGAGGTTGTGGCAAGGGGGAGATCAGCCTCTGCTCCTGGGTAACAGCAATAGGATGAGAAGAGATGACCACACTTTGCACCAAGGGAGGATGAGGTGGGATATTAGGAACTGCGTCTTCTCCAAAGAGCTGTCAGGTGCTGGCTTGGGCTGCTCATGGGGTGGTGGGGTCACCATCACTGAAGGTGTTCAAGGAACGTGGAGATGTGGCCCTGAGGGATGTAGGTATGGTTGGGGTGGGCTGGGCTTGGAGATCTTAGAGGTCTTTTCCAACCTCTGTGGTTATATGGTCCACATAGAATATTCCAAGTTGGAGGAGACCCACAAGGATCATTGAGTCCAAGGTAGATGGAACTTAGCTGCCTGCTCCTGTGGGTGTTTCCTAGTGCTGAGGAAGCCCCCAGAGATAAGACCAGGCAGTGGATGGCTGGAGCTTGAGAGGTATCTCACTGCTGTATGAACAGACCAGTCAAATAACTAGTTCCTATCAATTGGAATGAAATAGGCATCCGATGCTGAAGATGGAATTCCATCTTTCATTGTAGCTATCTAGAGACTGTTGTCCCGAGGAATCGCTGCTGGGAAGTGTTGGGGTTGCTACGCAGCGATCTGCATGCCATGAGATACAGCTGTCTAAATTTGCAATTGACAAGAAGATTGATAATTGTTAGGTCCTTGGCCATCTGTAGTAATTAGAATAGACAAAGCCACTCGGTCACGTGGGGATGCTGGCTGGTATGTGATGCCATGCAGCAGGGCAGTGAGAAGGACTGTGCTGCAGGAGAGGCTGCGTCTGAGCAGTGGGCTGGGGGCAGCCCTGAGCTTGGCTGCAGAGCACTGCTCAAGCCCTCAGGTGGGTGCATGCGTGCATTGAATCCTCCCAGTGGTGTCCATCATGAACAGAGATGGCTATTCTTAGGGACAGTGACAGCAGAACTATCCTGGGGAAAATACTTGCTATTGTGCCAAAGTGCTGTGTGAGCATACCTGAAACACTTTTTACTGATCAAGTGGGAAATGCTGATTTTATTCATTCTGAATTATCTAAAAGAAGGCATTAAGTAATGTTCTTGAAGGGCTTCGTGTTTTATTTCAGTATGTCTGAAGAAATATTGCTGTAGAGAATATTGTAGTTGACAGCACAAATTTTTGTAATTCTCATTAGCTTTATGGTGTAACATTTATTTTTACTTTGCTAGAATTGCAGATTCAATACAGTCTTCAGGTTTGAACTGTTCTGTACCTTCATACTCACAAATGAGTAATTTCCAGCTTGATAATTTCTTCGTTCTTACCTGTTCTCCAACATGTAAGTTCTTGAAACTTGTGAAGGATGTTTTTTTCCAAAATTTTGGACAGCTATTCTGATGAAATCCTGTTAACAGGATTTCTTAGTGGTGAGCAGTTGGTTGAAAAGCTGAGAAATCTAAATTAATTCTCCTTTTTGTTGCCTGCGGTATAAAAATCCTATTTAAATCAGTTATGAAAGCTGCTGGATGGGAGCATCCACTCACGTGGGCAGCGGGTGCTAGAAAGCAGCTGCTGTGCTGTAAGCTCAGCTGGGATCCCAAAGATGACTTAGCAGTGTGCTCCTTGTAAGTCAGCAGGGACCCTTGTGATGGAGGCCTGATGTCCTGAGGGTGAATTCTGCCTTTACCTGTGGTGTGATTGGGCTGTGCTGCTTCATCCAGCTGCCTCCAGAGCAGGAAGCTGGCACGGCACTTGTCAGGTGCTCCTCTGTTTCCTTGGCTACAAGATTGTTTAAATGCTATCAGTTTTATTGGCATTAATGAGAACCTTCTGGGACACGTGTCTTCGCGTGATAGGCAGCAGTCTGCTTTGCACTGCAGGCTGTGACAAAGCATTGGCTGTAGGGATGTGGTGTTTTGGGTACTGATCATTCACCTCCCAGTAGGAAGAAAGCAGTTTAGGAAGAGAGGAATACTAAAACTGTGCAAGTCTCTATACTGAACATCCTCAGATGACGTCCTTTATTGTTTGAATCTTTCATTCCATGACACTAATATGCCACCAAGACTTTTTGCTTCCAAAAACCAACTATGTGTTTCTTTGCAAACACCTATAATTATGTCAGAATTGTATAAAAGGTTTTCTATTTGCATAGAATAGCATTAATTTTGCATTCTTTTCTCAAATGAAGCACAGAGAAGGAACGAATAATTTATTCATGCAAAAGCAACCCACATGAATCATTTATTTACCACTTCTGGTGATTTCTCAAGCTCCCTTTTTATGCATCAAGCTGCAAATTAATAAAAAATTTCTAGGGATTGGTTTTGTCCAGAGAAAAGTAATTCCCTCCATAGCTTCCCCTATACAGAAAAGCATTATGTGAACTTGGGGAGAAAAGTCCATGGAGGGATTTTGTTTGTTAAATGAAGTAAGTCTGAAAGAGGAGCTGTAAGAGAAACAATTCTTATTCCTAATGAAGATTTGAAAACAGAATTCTTTAAGTCAATCCATGAATTCAAAGCAGCTCCCTCGATTACGTGAGGTTTTATCACCCTGACTAATGTATGAGATCTGCAAATGCATGAAGAGGTGAGTGAGAGGTGTCCCGACTTCCCAGAACTGTGGTCCTTTTCCAGCATCACAATTTAACAAAGCAAATTTCTGCTCCTGCTGGGCTCAGGGGCGAACAGCCCATTGAGTTCTGCCAGAGGTCCTTTGGAGGATATTTTGTGTGGTACCACGTGGGTTTCACAGTTATGGTGGGTTAGGTACTGTTTCTTGAGCCACTGTTTGGGGCTCAGGATGGGTTTTGCTCCATGTTTTGTTACTGCAGGGCATCCTCCTTCCATCTCAGGGGATTCTGAAGTGCTGTGAAAAATGGGGAGTGCACATGCCTGATGGAATGATGGGCAGATGCTAGGATGTGTTGTAATTGAGAATTCTGCAAGGCTATCATTTTACACTGTTAAGAGCTTCATAAATATGGGAAGATTATCTTAACAAAGGTGAAAAGTAATTATTGTGCTGTTTTTGCCACTATAGTCAAGGGCCTGTCAGCATCTCCATCATGCTAGAGATGGCTGGGGAGGCTAATCTAAGTGTGTGTGAGGAATACTTGTGTGGAATTAAAACTTGGTGAGAGGTGCAAATATTTTGTTTAGTCTTCTGATTAACTTTTTTTTTCTTTCAGTAAATGGGCTCTTGAACTCACCACTGGTATTTCTATATAGACTTAGTTTAGGCCATTTAGGCAAAGCGAAACGTAGAATGATCAAAAGGGAGGTAGTTACTGTTTGATGGATGTTTCATAGCTCTGTTGGAAGGATTTTCTCTTGAAGTGCACGTTTGTGTCACAGGAGTCAGTGCCATAATGGCAATTACCGTGCTCTGTCTCTGCCATCCAGCAGATGAGCTGACTACACTGAACGCTGTATTTTGGAAGCTTCCCTCTTAGCAAGGCTCCTTCCCTGATGGAAAACGTGACAGCAGAAAAGCTGAAGTTTCTTTACCGTCTGCCACCCAGTTAATGGCCAAGTCCTCACCTTGCTCTGGTGTCCCAACGATCAGATCGTTGTACCTGGGTGTTGCAAGCAATCTCTGTGGTTGTTAATTTGGTGACGCGGCACTTTAAAGTTTGTTGGATCTTCACAAGGTCTTGTTTCAAGGGTAATTAAACAACTCGTTATATTTAGTAACACTGGAGATTGCATTTTTGATTTTATTTGTATTCTGAAATTTGCTCCAGCTAAAAATAGTTTTTATAAATGGAACTGGAAGAAGCAACTAGGGGTAGGTATCTACAAGTTTGTGATTTATGGGTCAGGGAAGAGTGTGGGTATTGTCTCTCAGAAGCAGAGCTCCCCATACTGATTGGTCTTTCTCATTCAAGGTCTTGGTAGATTTAAAAAAATAAAAAGTAATTAAATTGATCCAAACCACATGGTGGTTGTTGAGATCTAAATTTGGCTAACCTCTTCTTGAGTTGAGGAGCTAAAAAGTGCTAATGCTAAATATACTGTATTTAAATCCGTTGATACGACTGACATTGACAGCAACAGGCTCTTCCTATGGAAAGGTATTGGTTGTGTTGCTGAAGGCTTGACATTTTTAGATTTTACAAGTATGACTCGAGTCTTGCAGATCTTGAAAGTGAGATGATTTCTGTTCCCAGCTCTATGCTGTCATAGAAGAACAGAAAAGCTGAATTCTGAGTGCTTGGATTTAAAAAGATTTTGGAAACGTATTTAAAAGCCACAAGGACAACATGAAACAAGGAAATGCAAGCTTGAAAATAATTCATTTGTTTTCTGAATAATTAAAAACTCCATGTGAAATGCATGATAACGCTTCAGTCTTCAGCAGGCTAGCAATGCTTATTTATCTGGTGTATTATAGTTGGCAATTTATGTCCTTCTGTTAACAATATGCCAATTAAACATTCTTGCATTTTATTACTCGTTTCCCTCAGTCAGTTCTTCTTGAAGATGAACACTACAGTGCAGTTTTCATGAGTACACAGGTGATTACTGAGATGCATGGACTGGTGTAGTGGTTGCTGGTTGGTGCCAGCAGCTTTGGAAAGGGGGATGCTACCTGTTCCCAGGGTAAGTGGCATACAGCCCACTGCACCCCCCAGCAAGTCCACTTGCAGTTCAGTTACATGCATGTGCCAAATGCTTTGCTTCTGCTTTCATGAATACCAATCTGGTTTCTGAATATCCTCCTTTGATCCAAGATCTTGTGTGTGCTTTTGCCAGTGATGCTTGGGGAGCATAGTGCTTCTGGAGAAGTTACCCTGTACTTTGAACTTGAAGCACGTCTGGACACGGAGTATTTTCACTTGACACACTGACTTACTCTTAACACGTGTTCTGTAGATTAGCATTAAGCTCTGCCAGTATCTAGGGGAAAGCCTCTGATGGGTGGGAATTTTTTTTTCTCCAAAGTCACCAACAGTGAATTGGGAAATGAGAGCTCAAGTGGATTTTTTATTAAGTCAGCCCATTGGAGTAACAGTAAGGTGGGTTTAGAGATAGCTGCTCTGTCTTGGCTTGAAAAATGATTTATCAAGGGCCAGAATATTCCTGTTAGGTAATGAACGTGGCTTGAAGTGAGTCGGCAGATGTACTCCAACCTCTCCAAAGAAAATAGCCCAATTTCTGCCTCCTGTTGTCATCAGTGACCTTTGTTCATTGCAGAGGCAGTGCAAGAAGTGCGTGTGGAATGGTTCAACCTTTTGCATATATCAGGCACTCAGTTTAATAGCTTTATCTCAGCAGCATCTTGAAAGTATAATGAAAAATGACTTTTCTCTTGTTACTCTTTGATAGCTGTGAGGCTTGGTTTAGAAGCAGCGTTGAACATAATAGACTTTCACTGGATGTGCAGTAAGGCAGTCAGTTCTTCATCCAGGAAACTGAGCTGTGTCAGTGCTGAGGTGTCCCTGCCGTCAATGTCCCCCTTTTCCTGTGCGAGGGAGGGCTGGTTTCATGGGGGCATGGAATAATCATCATTGACATCAATTGGTCGAGGTACTGTCAACAGAACGTCATTCCTAATCTGTTTTGTTTTCCTGTTTCATTTAAGGATTTCTCTTTCTTTTAAAAGATTAATGCATTTCACACGTAACAGCAGATTTTGTAGGTGGCTTGTCCTTCTGATACGTTAAGCAGTGTCAGATTTACTCTTTTAGGCTCCCATCCACACAACTGTGTGAAACAGACCTAGGGAACACGTTCCATGTAACTTTCCAAGTTCATGCTCAACCGATTTCTAAAACACAGAGATTTCGTTTGTGACTGTGAGCGTGGTTCTGTGTTAAGTCTCACTGACCTTCTTAAATAACCCAGTGCTTCATGTGATGGATTGTGTTAACGGAAACCAGAAGAGTGATCTAAAGAAGCTGAAATACATAAATAAGCTTTGTCTGTGGCAGCCAATTAAACATGACTAGAAGAGTGAAAAACACCATGCTTGGAGGATTCACCTCCCCAGATCTAGTGCTACAAACACAAGCAGTTGTTCTGTTATTGGACGTGGCAGAGATGATGGTGAGATGATTGAACCACAGATAAGTAAAGTTTAGATAACTAATTAGCTGTAGCTCCTTACCAAAACAACGTGAACAACAGAGCTCATCACTGAGTGGCAGTGCCACCAGCAGAACCAGGCAGCTGTCACTGCACTGATGGCTTGGTGACAGATTGCTGGGGAGCTGTGCTGGAGATGTGACATATTCCACTGTCAGTAATATACTTCTCTGCTGTTTCTTTCTCTGTGCAATCTTGTGTGCAGGGCAAACTGCACTCCTGGACAGCTGTGTCCCATCTCTGACACTCATTGGTACGGCTCTGGCTGGGAGGTAAATGTGGACTTGTACAAAAACAAAAAAATCCCCAAACCTTTCTCTCTTGTTCTGAGAGCTTGTTAAAATTAAACAGCAATTTAAAATCGTTGTGTGTATGCAGAGGATCATTGTGAAGACATTTAATGACCAAAATCCATCATCAAAAAGAGGATGATGTACATTGTCCCAGGAAGCTCGTTTAGGTGAGTAACGAGAGCTGCTGGCTCTGTGTTGAGCTGTACCTGTCAGTTATCACAGTAACTGAACCAGAAACCCAAACTCCTTGTGTATCCCAGGCCTTGTGAGCCACATTAACACCACAGCTTTCTAACGTGTCAGTTTTCTTATAGGAACATGTTCTCTGGTATAAGTGTCCTGTGGCCAAGTGTCATCTTCCAGCTGGCTGCTGGAGGAGAAAGAACCCCACACCCATTCCGTACTGACCAGGACCTTCAGGCACTTCCACGTACATGGAGTGTGCATTGCACATGCCTGAATTACTGAGCTGTTGAGGTTTTAATCATCCAATGTATTGCACGCTACCCTAAAAACCTAATGGACGGATGCTTGGGATCATCCCCCAGAGACAGTAGTTGTGTTCAGGGATGGTTTTTGAGAAAGTGAAGGTGTGGTGCTTTGATACAAGTAATCTGTTAGACAATAATTTGTGCTGGGTTAAGAATGGAGGTAAAATTTAGGATAGAAAATCCAAGTGCTCCATAAAACACGTTAAGACTAATTCTTGCTCTGAATTGGAATAATGCACTTAATGTTATATAAATATTTCTAAGTAAATGAAAGATTTTATAGAGCATTAAAAATTTATAGCGCATCAGTTGCCTTAAAAATGCATTTCCTTTCTTTGTACTCCTGTGCATTTCAGTCAGCCTGTCCTCAACTGTGCCTGCTTTGTTACGGCCCTCTTATTTCTGAGCAGTCATTATAAATGCCCTGAAGTTTAAGTGAATGCATTTGTGGTGGTTGCTGTGCGATGACTGTTCTGCTCTGTAAATAGACTATAAATTATGGATGGGGGATTTATGAATTAATCTATAGTAGATATCTCGTGCTCATAAATATTTTATGATACCTTGCAGCCTCTTTGTAACGTGCTGCTGGAGATCTTTAGGTGCAGGGGTTTTGCTCGTATCAGAAGCCGTTTTGATTTCTGCAGTGATGTTTCAGTTCATCTGTCAGGACTGCACTTTGCAGCACACAGAGCAAAATTGTCCCACGTTGTGTCAGTGCAGTGAGGGATGTGCCTCCCTTCTTGCTGTTGGGAAGGGAGGTAAGTCAGGAGTTTTGTACCCTTGGGGCTATTTTTTCTTTAACCTAGGTCCTCTGAATAATACATATCTTCCCCAGGTAGCTAATTACAGGATGAGATTAATGTGGTGGCAGATCTCAGCCACCCTGCAGATCTCAGTAAGTGGCTATTAAAGCACTGTACTGTCAGCGGCACTGAAATGTTCTGTTTGCTCAAAATAAGGCTGAGATGCACTGGTAGACATAAAGGGGTATTTCAGCCAGCGTGGTGATTAGGTGAAAGGCAAGTAGACAGGGAGGGCAGACCTCTATTTAGTTCTTTTGCTGCGAGTACCAAAACTTTCTGGGTAGATTCGTGATGCTCTGTGCTCATAGATGTGCAAAGGAAGTTACTTATGCTTTGTTGGATGTATGATGTAGTGAGTTACATCAGAAGACATAGCCAATTTGGGGAACGTAAAAACATACAAAATATAGCTGGACAGCAGATCTGTGAGCTTCGCCAGATGGGCTCTGTGTTTGGGAGCAGCAGAGAAGGAACATCATCTTTCTTATGTTTGCTTTTAGCATCTCTATACATGCACAGAGATGAGGGGTTTGGTGCCACACCTGTCATGCATATTTCATCACGTGCTTTTCCCATCCCATCTCTTCCTGACCACCTCTTTGTTGTCTCATCTCTCTCTTGTTGCTCTGTAACCTTCAGCTCTGGACAGCTTGTCTAATTCTTCATACTCCAAAATCATCAGAACCTGGCAGTCCTTAGCAGCAGTAAGCACAAGGAGGCCTTGTGGGGAGCTGGCCGCAAGAGGACCGGATGAGGATGTCACTGTGCTCTTCCCATTGTGGCCATGATGCACAAAGTCCTTCCAGGGATTGCCTGTTGGAATAAGTCTGTTGTGTGTGCTTGGTTATGTACTCAGCTCTTTGCACCTCTGCAAGAACTGACATCCTTGTCTTAGAAAGTTAGCAGTGGGAAATGGAACAACACAGGTATTACAGCACTGTTGGGTTTTATTTTTTAAATGCCTTGCCGTCGTGTTATCAGCTTGATGTGTCCTAATTTGGGTGCTGGAACAACAGTAAGATTGTGGATGGAAGACAAGCGGATGGAGCACACCTCCAACAAGCCCAGCTGGTTGTGTGTGCCATTCCCTGTACCTCTGGAAGTCATGGGGCCAATGGCTGCTGGAGGTGCTGGTGCAGGCAGTGACATCTCCATAGTCTGAGACTGCTTCAAATCCACGCTCTGCCATCACGTCTGGAATAGAGTGGTTGTTCTTCATTTTTTTTTTTTTTTTTCAATTCCAGCTGTAAAATCTCTCAGTAGTGCTTTTCTCAGTGTGGTGAATTAACCACTGGTGCACAACGGAGGAAAAATGCTTCTCCAAATACATGGATTCTTTATGGCCATGGAAGAAGAAAAGAAAGTGCAGAAGGTGGCTGTTGTGCCTTGGGATGGACCTGCAGTTCTGGTCAAGATGATGGCCCTGGGGGGATCTGAGCCCATAGCCAGGAGCTCCTGTATGCCAGCTGTGCAAATGAAACACAACATGCCTTTGGGAGACTTGCACGGACTCAAGTTCTACATGGAAGCTTTTTTTCATACGAATATAACTGAGGCACATTTGTCTGTTTTGCTTTCAGCTTACCAAACAAATCCTTTTGCTGTTTGCAGGAAGCAGCAATTTTGCTTCCAGCGTCTCTGTTTACTAAGAAATAATAAACACTTGTGGGAAGGTTTATCTTGCCATACGATCCTCCAGGTGCCAATTTGTTTCTATATAATTGGAGTCTTCTGGTATCTTTACTTAATTTCTGCAATCTTTCTATTTATGTATCTTGAAAAGAAATGCCTGTCTAAAAGCAGGGGACAGATTGAAGCACCAGTGGGAAGTGGTGAGAAATGGCAAATCAGTGCTTGTTCTAACCAGACTCAAGAGGAGGAGCTGAGTGCATACAAGGCAGATTTTCCTCTGAAAGTCACCAGTTGGTACCCAGGGATGAATGTACCCATACCAGACCCTAACAAATGTCATTAGGAGGCAATACAGAGCAGTCAGGCTTAATGCTGCAGCCAACTGGCAGCGGCAGTGAGGGTCCGTTTCTGTCCATGTGCCTTTTGGGAGATGGATGGCTGGATGAGGCACAGCCTCCACCCGTGGCACAGCCTTCCATTAATTTCTTCACTCAAGCTCTGAACTACATTTCCAACCTATGAGATAAAATTAATTTCAGGTCTGGTTTATTTTTTTTTTTAAATTTAAATAAATACTCTAAAAATTGAATGTCTCTCCCTAGAGACTTGTGGAGAATAAAAAAGAGCAGTTCATTTTCAGATGTGTTAGTTTTGAGTTTTAGGCTTCGTACTGATTCTAACTGAGCCACAGGTATTTCCCAAGGTGAAGTCAGAACAGAGCAGTCAGCTCCACGTGCTGCTGTCAGAGAGGTGAAAGTCGTAGGGTGGAAGACAGAGCATGAACCCAGATATCTAACTTCAGACCAACCAGTATTTCAGAAATACTTCCACTGTTCAAAAAAGCCAGGGAGGTAAAGGGGCCCATAGGTACTGCGTGGGATTTCATCCACTGGGATTAGCACTGGTAGCTTTGCATGTTTTTTCTATCGTAGTTTCATTGGCAGCTTCAGAAGATGACCTGAAAGGAAGGGCTTCTGCATGAGGCACAGCCCAGAGGGATGCTCAGTGCCTCCCTTGGGCTGTGCACTCGCTCATGTCTCCCTGCTGCCCTGCAGCTGGAGAAGACTTGAAGGTTGAAATTAAAATCCAGGTGCGTGTTGAGTGAAAGTGACTTGGGAAAACAACAAATGGGATGTTCTCAGGGTCCTTCCTGACCCCATATGGAAGCCAAGAAAGCAATAAAACACAATTAGATGATGTATTGGTTTGAGTAGCACAGAGGAGTTATATCTTAAGCTGCAAACATGATTTGGACCCATTTTTCTTGTAATTCAGCAGACTAACAGAGAGATGATTTCTTAACTACGTGGCATTCTGGTTTTAATGCAAACATACTTTGAAAATGCTATTTCATTAAATGGTGCTTTGACTTACAGTAATAATAATGTCATGAATAATTTAAAAAGAGAGCATTTCTCAATGTGGGGCCCCGTGAAGGAAAGAGATGAATAATCCAGGCTCTTGTAACCAGCTGAGTTGCTTTGTGCACCAAAGGCTGAAGGGCTCTCTGTATTTATAGGACAAATCCATCATTGGAGAGGTCTGGGCATCCCTGCAATGTCCTGATGGTGTCAGCGTTGGTGGAAGGAAGGAGAACCAGTCCCTGCTGTGATGCTGGGGTGCCGTGCTGAATCCCACAGGTGCCAAGAGAGGAGGAACTGCCAATTCCCAGGTAGGCCCAGCACGAGGTTTTATGGGACTTGAACTACATCCTTGTCAAGTTTAACAGCCCTCAGATCATCTGTCACTAACGCTTGCTTTTAGGAGCAGTGGTAGTTGACTGGCTGCCAGCAGCTCGGGAGGAAAATGAGCTGCCTGAGCTGTGAGAACTATTTCTGGAGGTGAAGCCTGACACTGAACTAGACGCCAGTTCTAGTGATGGAATCAAAACATTCCTGCTGCCCTCAGTGGGTTTAGTCAGGCTGTCACGTCTGCAGATGTAACAGCAAGGCACGGCACAGTGGGTGAGCTATGGCCGTTCCCCCAGTCTGTGTCTGGTCCTGGTGGTGCCTGCAGCACTGGGCAGCTGGGGAATAGGATGTTGTTTGGCTTTGGTCTGGAGGTGGTCGGTGGGTCGGTTCTGCAGTGCCCTGGGTGGTGCTCCACAAAGGCAGAGGTTGCACTGCAGTGCTGGGGGTACATCCACAGCCCCATATGGTGCTGGGGGACATGTGGGGCTCTGAGGTCTGGGCACTGGGAAACAACTGATAGAGCATTTGGAAAATGTCTTTCTATGGTGCACTTTTAATCCAGTATCAGTCTGCTCTGGAGAGAGAAATCTAATGCGGTTTTAGCAGCAGACTTCTTGCTATTTGGTGTGCTAGTTTCTGAAGAACTGAAAGTAAGGTGACACTGAGCCAGGTGGGATGCAAAGTACAGGGATTGAGGCTGGTGTGAAATGAGAGGGCCCACTGCTGCCCTGGGATCCCACAGCTCTTCCTACAGGAAATTCTATAAGAACTTCCCTTGTAGGGCCATGTAAAACTCACGTTGGTGACACGCAAATTTCTTTGTGCACGTTTATGTGCTTCTTTTATGCATGCACCTTCAGATTGCTGTTATTGAATGTAAGCTTGTGGGCTGGCAGCTTACCTGCATGCCTTATCCTGCAAAGGTGAAGTGCTGCTGGGCCTGCCTGGAGAGGGAGCAGCCCATGGTTGACCCTCTGATACAATATGAACATTGAATTTAAAACATTTTTCCTTCTTGACTACTGCTGTAAGGTTGCAGTATCTATATTTGTGGTTTTCTTTGCTCTTAGTGAAACTTGATAATAGATAAATGCCCATTATAACGTTATGGAAGCTCAGTCAAAAAGGCACTGTTCTCTCTTATGTTATGTGGGACTTAACAGGAGCTCCTGAGCAGCCTGTGACGTTTCTCTTTGCTGAGATTTAGCAGGTCAGTTTTGCTGCAAGTGCAATTTGACTGGGCTTCTGGGATCACTGCTTCAGTCTTATGTTGCTTAATGAACACATAAATAATTACTCGTTATTAGTGAAACGGAGCAGTGATGTTGAAATCCCACTGCCCATCTCGGAGCTGCAGTCGGTGCAGCGGTGCCTTTGCTGGAGATGCTGCATTCCCCCAGTGTTGGGCTCTGTGCTGGGAAATGATTCCCCCTGCACAACCCCTGGGGAGCGACAGCGATGGGGGGAGCAGCTGCTCATGCAGACAGCACTGGAATGATGGAAAGTACAAAATGCAAAGGATGCAATCTTGGAGCCTATTCCTTGAGATAAAAGCAGCCGGCAGAATGATGAGGCTATTCTTTTTCTTCACAACTCATTTTTATTGTCAGAAAGGAAATGTGATAATAAAGCTTAGATTCACTTGTATTTATTTAGAAATGTCATATTATTGTACTCTTCTTTGCTCCTAACGTTTTTATCTGCATACTGGAGAACTCTTCTCTCTGTAATCTGTAGAGTAACCTACTTGGATTTCTCAGCTTCATTAACTATGTTTTGTTTAGGATCTTATCTTGAGAAATTATTCTCTCATTTCATATTTCACTATCTCCTTTGCTTCCTTTATATTTCACATTAACTGTAACTTATAATCTGAATTATTGGCAGATTGCTTTGTATGAAGGGCACCATTCAAAGTAACCACATCCATTTGCTCTCTTGTGTGGATGACACTGAAGTTAAATTCTTGAAACATTAAAAAAAAAAAAAAAAAAAAAAAAAGGAAGCTTAACAATTTCACCTTTAGTTGTAAGAGACAGTGAGCATCATAAGGTAGCTGTGAAATCCCCCAGCCAGCTGCAGGCTGTAGCAGCCACAGCCTTATGCTTATCCTGTCCCCTCCGCGCTCCATGCTGACATTTAACCTTTACTTATCTCATGCTAATTCCATCAGCTGTAACAAAATTGCCTTGTTTTACCCCATGCTGAGCGTCACTGGAGGCACTTCAATTATTTTTTTTTTTTATTTTTAAGAAGAACAACCAAACGAGTGACCTTCAATTAACTTTTTTTTCCTGCTGAATTTTATGTTGAAACTACTTGTGTTTGCCACAGGATTTCACTGGCTGTGGATGTGGAAACTGGGCTCTGATAAACGTGCTTCTGCATCAAACAAAACACAGCCGGGGTAGAAAAAGAGGCCTGGGATTCTAAGTATGTCCCAGGGATACCATAATGTACGTTGGTCTTCCATCTCATGGTTACTTTATCAGTAAATGGAGAGTATTGAGATACAGGTTATTAAATGGTGGAGATGCTGTTGGCTCGTGCTGGACGTGAAGGCTGTGTGTTTTCCTGGGTTAGATTCATCTGATTGTTTCAGGGAAAAGGAAAAAAGTCAAAAACTGACTCAGAAGGTAAACAGAAGAGCAAAGTGGGTGTGTGGCTGCAGTGCCTTTCTCTTGTGATGCTCTGTGCCTGGTTCTGGTGATTGACTTCCAGCCATTTCTGAGCTGATTTGCTGGTAGCTCAGGTCAGCCTGCAGCGCGTTGTAGGCAGTGCTGGGAACTTCATAGCAAAAGCCATTACAGCTGTGAGCATTCAGATGCTTGCTTTCACAGTTCACTGGTCTCAGGCAACAGCTGCTCCTTTTCATCTGCCTCTTTCTTTTGTTCTGCATTTGTTCTGTATTGGGAGTGACTTTTGCATCGATTGTGTCAGATCAGGTGGGTTTTTTTTCCTTAAATTCTATCTAAAAGTTTAAGATGACTTCACTATTTTTTATTCTGATTCTTGTCAATTGCAGTGAATTATTTATAAAACAGTTCAGCCTTAAAATAAATTTCCTGTGGGAATTTCCACTGTTTTCAGCAGATTGCAGTTTCTCAAGCCACAAACCCAGTGGACAAAGACGAGGCAGCTGCTTGGTGCCCAAAAGCCGTGTGCTCAGCAAGACCTTGCTTTCACTTTGTGTTGCCTGACAATGGCTGAGGTTCTGCCACCCCAACACAATAGAAATGATCTTCAGAGAACATTCTGGGCTACTGTTGTAGAACCATAGAATCATTCAGGTTAGAAAAGATCTCTGAGATCCCAAAGCCCAACCCCACCCCCCCCCCTCTGCTGATGTCCCTCAGGGTCGCATCTCCATCTTCCTGGAACACCCCCAGGACAGTGACCCCCCCATACACACACACCCCCTGGGCAGCCCATGCCAGCACCTGACCACTCTTTCCAAGAAGAAATTGTTCCTAATATCCGACCTGATGCTCCCCTGGCACAACTTAAGGCCATTACCTCTCATCCTATTTGTCTGCGTCCCTCTGCAACCTCTTTCTTTTTGCTGAGATTTCCATTTGGGCTGAGCCTTGGAATCTTTGTCATAAGTTATAATGAAAGACAAAAACAAGAAAATTTTCCTCAGTGTTTGTTTATTGTCACTACAGATGAAGAACACAGGTCCACGTGACAGAGGAATCGGGTCAGAAGGGCTGTCTTGGTTTTTGGTTTGAGTTGATCAAACTGATGCAAAGAACGTAAATCTTCATGAGCACTGGCAAAGACCTGAGCTGGCTGACAATTTGGTGTCAGAGCACAGCCAGATAACATTCAGCACAAGGTTCATTTAAGAGCTTGTTGTCACTTATTATTTCACTTCTACTACTGTCAGGATTAAAAATAAATATGATTTATTCATGATGTCATCATTCTTCTCCTAAAAAACTCATTGCAATCTCTCCATTTTGGATCAAGGATGTAAGCCAGTAGCTGCTTCCTGGAATCCTCATCTCAAAACAGGAGTGCTGCTTCAGCATTGCTCAATCCAAAACCCATTCAGCTGTGACTGTGGACTTCTCTGCTCCACGTGGGCATGCTTTACTCTATTATTGAAATATTTTGGAAAGAAATGTAATTTGGAAATGGCAGTCAATACTCTCTAAAGCAACTGAGGTTGTACGCGTGTAAAATACGTACAGTTTTAAGGACTTCACTCAATTGCCTCCTTGCTGAGATTGTTGGCAGAACACTCCTCACACTCAGCTAACAACAGAGAGAGCATTTTGGACGCTGGATTTTGGAGCCTGTGAGGTTTAAATTTCCAAGATAAGTACCTAGGCTTCTTCCTGCCAGTGATTTGTATTGATAAGATGAACATCTGATGTTGATACGTCTTCATTCCAAAACTCCCTTTTGTGTATGTTATTTAATTCAAACATTTCTTAGCTGCAGAATGCTGCAGAATAATGAAATGTAAGGATATGCAAAGCAGGGTAAGAAAAGCTAACGGATTTAGTGAAGTGATAGCTCCAGGGTGTGAGGTCATCCCCTGAGGATAAGGTGAGGTGGAAAAATGTAAAATACTGAAGAGGTTATGGACTCATGGGAATGGTGTGAGGGCCAGGAGATCTGGGGATGCTGGTGGGAGTGTGGAGAAGCCTTCTGAAAAGGAAAATCAGTGTGTTCCTCTTCTGCAGGAGCTGGGATTTGTGTTTCCTCCTCATTCTGGATTCCAGCAAACTCCCAAAAGCAGTATTCCCAACAGGCTTACAGTGCTGCAGCATTCAGTGCTTGAGAAGAGCTTGGCTTGATTTCTGCCCATCGTGGTGATAACGCTGGCGGATATCATTACAGGGACCTTTCGATGACTTTCTTGGAGGTGTAAGATTAATTTATCTCATACAAGGCTTTTCTGAACTATTATTCTTTGTGCAGCTTCTATAAATTACTAATGACATTTTCTTTAGCACAGGAATGCCAATGAGCTAATTATTCAAAACAGTGTAATTAAGTTTAGCACTGTGGGCTACAGGAAGCATCACCACTCAGTTGGGTCAGTTGGTGTGAGTGATTTATTAACTTATTTACTATTACTCATGATTTATCGTGAGCTTGGATGTGAAGCCTTGTGGGAATCTGGCACAGAATTGAAACTGCACGTTGTAATATCAGGATTTGAGCATGTATGGGAGGTTTCATGGAGATTTTGCTAAAAGTATGGCTAGGGCGTATCTTCCAAGTATTTAAGTGAAATCCTAGAAGCCTGAATAGTTTCATTTGACTTTTCCCTTTCCCTTATTGTAGGCTGTAAAGATGCCTTGTTTCCACACACTAACAGTCATCAGATGTTGGCTATCCTTTCCCAACAGATGAGGTGTGCAGAGCAAGGAGAGTAACAGCTATTGCAGAGATGGGGAATGGAGGAGGAGGGGAAATGTTGGAGCCCTGATAGATGTTGCTCTTGTATTTATCTTTTTGAAAACAATTTAACAAAAATCCTGTTTTCCAGGATTAATCATTACCTCAGATGGAGCATGAAAGAGATAATCCCATTCTATACCAAAGCAATAATGCTGCGGGCCCTAAAGTGCAAAATGTAGTGGGGCTGCACAGTCGTACTCCTGGTGATGGGTTTGCATGAGCAGGAGCCAATTGTTGGCTCTACAGAAGAACCTGTCTGCTCCTTCGGCTTTGCAGTGGTTTCCAGCATGCTTTGGGTGCTCTTTGTTAAAGAGAATTTGCTCCTTCTGGCAGAGGGATCCAAAGGCTTTGGCAGAGGCATTTGAAAGTTGGGGTCCAGAATTTGGTTTGGAAAATGTGAGCTGAAGATTTGAATTACTTAAGATTAAAAAAAATTTGTGTAGAAAAAGTTTGTAAACACTGTTCTGGTGATCTGCCATGTTCCTGCAGCTTTTTGTGGAGGCAGTGGAATGGAAATGTTTCCTCAGAGTGCTCACTGCTGCCTGTCCTGCTGCCTGCATTGGTTTCTCCCTCTGATCCCATGGAGCTCGCAAGGCTTTCCCAGTGCATTCAGACAGTGCCTCCCACAGAGGGGCCTCTTCAGAATGGGACCTGAGCACCCTCCACTGCTCCTCATATTCCAGCCAATCGCTCCAATGTTACCGTCTGGGCTCTTTTTAATCCAGCTGAGTCCATGTTAATTCTTTAACCTGCCTTTCCTGTTCCATTTCTGTTTTCCTTCTGTCTCCCCTCACTTTTTGATTGCACTTTTTCCTGTCTCATCTCCCCTGTCTGTTTGCTGGTGAGGGAAACGAAAAGCAAAGGAATCACTCCAGGAGATCTGTGATCATCAGAGCATCTTCTGGTGGAGCTTTTCAGCCTGTTGCGAAAGAAATGTATTTGGCTGTACAACTTCAGCCTTGAAGTTTATAGCTACACGTTTGTGAAGAGAGCAGCTTTGGGAGCAGCTGCTGCTTTTACATTGTGCTTAAAAACAGAGCCGAACGATGGGAGAGGCTGCAGTGAGTGCACGGATCGGAGTGAGTGTGCAAAATAGGCCTGAGGTGGTGGGGGAACACGTGGTGAAATGACCCAGGCTGGTTTCTGGATGCTTTTCAATCTGGATATCATGCCAGGATCCCTCCTTCTGGAGGTATAACTGATGGCTTCCTGTAAGAAACTGATTCTGTGAGCAGAGGTGGTACATGGTCTGCAGGTGCTGCTTCTGGGGCACTTCGTGTGATTGGTTTGGTTTGGTTGGGCTCTGCTTTACTTCATGGTAGCTGCCTGCCTTTTTCTTAATAATTTAGAAATAGTGCCAGGATTGCTGCTTTTTTTTTCCCTGTTGTGGATGGAGGCAGCACACTGGTTGCATTTACTGCTACATCAAAGTCTCCTTGAAAAATGAGGAAGAGAGTTTGTATTTAAATTGAAATTTTTTTCTGTTTGGACTTAGAATGCCTGTTGTGTACACTTTGGTGAGAATCTTAGCAAGACTGATGCACATACTGAGGTGACCTTGGGTAGGTGCGACTGTTGGTGGCAAAGTGGACTGGGGACACGTGGAATTGTTCCTATTGGAATTCCATGGGGGAGAAGTCACCCAGTTCCCCATCAGGTCTGAAGTACAGGAGCCGTACAGCAATGTCTCTGCAAAGCTCTGCCACTCTGCTGTGAAGCTGTGTAATATTTTTTCTTACCTTAAGCCAACAAAGACTCATTAAATGGAAAACAACTTTTAGGGGCATCAAGGAAGTATACCAGGCATCCAAGCACTGCACAATTATTCAGGTTGAGGCTAAATTTTCCAAATGATTCCAATCTGTGCTAGTCAATTCTGTTCCCAATTACTGCCCCAAAATTCTATTTATAGGTTGGTTGCTCCCAATTAAGGGATGAAACGTCAGAGAATGTAAAGAGTGAAGAAAACAATGGCAAGATGCACTGATAATTAACGCCTGAAGGAAAAGCAATTCACTTTGGTATTCTGCTTCAGTCGGCTGTGTTTCGACAAATGCAACATGTGTGCGATGCTCTGACTGCAAGAACAAAGCAGAGGCAGCTGACAGAAGAAAACCCCACGCCCCTGGCTGTGGCCATCCGTGCCTCCAGCAGCACACTGCTCCCACCCAGCAGCAGCTCCCACTCCTGCAGAGCTGTGGGAGCGAGGGGTCCCTCCAGCACTGAGCAGTTGGAGCAGCTGGTTGCTCACCTTTGTGTTTGCACAACCAGCGGCGTTCCCTCCCTCTTTTCCACTTCTCTCTGCTATGAAATTTGTTTCCAGGTGTTCCGAAGTGGTGGCTTTGCTTTTAAAACTGGAATAGCTGATGACTTATTAGAAAGCACGGATAGACCTACAGCTTCAGCAGCGTGGGAGTGGAGCGCTGGTGCCCTGTAGGTGGGGTAGGCAGTGCTGGAGGCTCTGGGTGCTGGCATCCCCTCCCCGTCCAGCAGCACTGCATCCTTGGCCTCGTGCAGTAAGGCAGGTTTGTGTCCTCTGTTGTGAAATAAATGTTATGTCTGTGCATTAAATTGCTGTTACACCGAGGGGCACCTGGAACTGCGCTGCTTAACGTCGGCCGTTTGTGTCCTATATTGCACCTTCTTTCTTTATAGGAGAAATGAAGCTTTTATCTCAACTTCTGTAGAGTAGTAATAATAACCTGCTGTAAGCCTGGCTGTCCCGAATGCTGCTGCTGGCTCAGGAAAACAAGATAAAGGCATCAATCCACCCACCTGAGCTCTGTGTAGTGAGTGTTGGTCTGATTTCCACTCTGCCATCCATCCTTATGCTGGCACACATAGAGGCATGTTTTTCTATTTGAATTTTGGGAGTGGCCTCAAAGGTAATGAAGATCCTGTGCATGGGGGGTGCATTGCTGTGAGATGGTTTGGGTCAGAAACCTACAGAAATGTTCTGTGTGTGGAACTGCTACAACTTCTTGTCAGTTTTGCAGCTGCTGCCTATGTGGCTGCAGAGTGTCCTGCAGGCTGTCCTGATCTGCTCCCGGTGGTTTTGCAGCATACAGGCATTTTTTTTTCTCATGAGCCAGAAGTGCTTTGCTTTGATTGCATGGTTGTTCGATCACGAAGCATTCCCCAAATTAGTGTGAGAATGATTGGGGTTTGGGCATGCCTAACATCCTCTGTGCTTGTTTCTCTGGTTGATTCAGACCTGAGGGCTCCTGGAGGTTCCTGCCCAGTTCCCACCCGTGTCCCTTTGGAGCAGGGTGATGTGGCTGCTTGCCATGGGTGCCCTTCAGGCTCTGCAGGTTCTTCACCAGAGAACTGCTGAGCATTGGGGGATGGCAGTGAGCTCGTGTGGTTCTATTCATGCTGGAACCAGTTTCCAAACAGTATTCTGAGGGTTTGTGTTACCATATCAGAAAAACAGCAATCCAGATTATTTTTTGTAATGTCACAACGTAATAATTTATAATGCAAAAGGAAAAACAAAACAATCAAGAGCATTCACCTTTATGCTGTAATACCTAGGCTAAACCATGAACTAACAGGTGGATAAGATTTTTCTTATTCATTATGAAGCATTTATTATCCCTTAGGAAGTAATTCCTGCAATGCGTGCTGTTAGCCTGTGAGCTTTGTAGGTCATCATGGCTGTCCTTCAGCTGCACTGGGATAATGGGCAGAAGGTCTGTTCTGCTGTCCCAACAAACAGCCCCACGGTGCTGCTGGGCTCTGGTGGCTCTGTGGCATTAGCAGAAGAGTTTGCTGCCTCTCTTCTCTCAGGAAGAGGCATTCGGTGTTTGGGCAGCAGGAGGTCTGGGTGGATCTGCCGCAGCACATCTGCTAATGGTATTTGCTTTTCTCTGTCTGGAGACCTGTAGGCAAATGCCTTCGCAGGCAGAATGCTTGGCTGGCGTTAATCTCGCCTCTGGAGAACAGTTTTTCTCTTCTGTCTCTAAAATGACATTTTCTTCTGAATGGCAAGGGCTGATCTGTGCGTGATTGTGGCTGGAATAGCAGACAGCTTTGCCAAACAAGTTTGGTCTCCTTGGCCAAAGGTGCCCTTGGATTATTTCTGTTGCTTGGCACTGCAGTGCCTGTGCCTGGCTGCAAGGTGGGTTCTCCCAACGTAGATAACTGCAAGAAAGCCACCAACCTGCAGAGCTGCTGGTGACACATGACTCACAGATCTGTCCCAACACCAATGTGCTGCTTTGTGCCTCCAGCAGCTCTGACCACTGCTGCTATGGGATGGGCATCCCCAAACCAGCCAGAATGTACAGCTCTCATGATTTGTTTGTGTGAGCACGGTGCTCCTGGCAACTTTGTACAGCAACTTCTTGTTTATATTCAAGGGTTTTTTTTGTTTTTTGGTTTTTTTTAATACCTTTATAGGGATGGAGATGTTTGTAATTGATGATGCAGTTAAATGTTTTATAAATGGTACAATGAAGCTTTATAACCCCCTTCAGCTTGGGGGTTTACCAATCATTTGTCTCCAGGAGATGTTAATTGCTAATTGCTGCTGTGATTTTTGGCTGAGCAGGATCCTGTCTATAATGTGTCTCCATTCTTGTGTAAGCTCATTTTTTTTCCCTCTCTTTTCCTCTGTAATTATAATGGATTTTTTTTTCCATAAAAAGTCATTTTGTACCTAGGGCTCTGAAGCTTAATGATATTTATGCATTCTAGCTGCTTTCCTGAAATGCCAGCTCAATAGGTAGCTTAATTCCTTCCATGATTTTTCTATGTTACTTTGAAGAAAATGTTATAAAAATGTTGTGTGGAAAGCTTGCATTGAAAGAGCAATATTGTGCTGAGTTTTTCCATGTCTGACACGTAGTGTATGTGCACGCAGACTGAAGTGCATATATGGAGAGCTGTCTGGCTTCTTGGGCTGCGTGTATTTTACACTTGGAACGTGCAGATAGCATTGTGCCTGTCTGTCTGTCAGGATGTCTGTCCTGATACATGCTTTGCTGCTGTAATATCCTGGCTGTATCTGCAGTTAATGCTGTGTGATAGTTTTGTCAGCAGATTTTTTGTAGCATTGAACTGAGCTGTGCCTTGGATGGTGGTTTGCACAGTTTCTTCTCCAGCTCTGAAGGGTGAGAGCCCCCTGGGAGATGGGTCACCACTGAGCATCATGGGGCTGCTTCCTCCCATAGCTATCAGTCATTATGTGAATAAAGCAGAAGGATGGCTACAAAGAGGTAGGAATGAATGCTTATTAATTTCTGTACATCAGCTGCTGGCGAGTGCTGTCATTTCTGTAAATGCCATTGGACAACTCGACACGCAGACTTCCTCAACATCTTTTCCATCTTGTCGCAGTGTAAGTGGCACACATGCAGAGAGGAAGAGTGGAAGTCCAAGCATTATGGTTGTACTGAGAGCACTGCTGCACCCTGCACACAACAGGGAGACGTGATTTATTGCTATTTTGTGTGAAGGAACACTGTATTCCTATGCAGAATTGCAATTAAGGCAGAAAGAATCTCATCAGTCATCCGGCTGTGCTTCCGTGGCTTGCACAACTTGCAAGTCAAACACTGAGATCTTCATTGAAGCCAAATTATTCTTTGTCACAGCGCAAATTGTATATGAGCAAGGAGTTAATTGCACTGTTGCTTATTCTAATGAGGTGCTGCATTAGAGTGGAAGCTGTCACTGTCAGACTGGCGGCAGCAGGATTTCCCATTTCAGTGGAGTTGGTTTAATTTGTAGCACACGTTGTTGGCATTCAGGACATGCAGGCCTGCCGTCCATTCCACCATGGGTTTGTCACAGTGCATTTGTATTAATAGAAGTCTGAGCACTGGAAAACTTAGGAAAGTTCAAATTACAAATGAGGTTTAGTGGACGTCAAGATAAAACACGATTGGAGCTGCTTAGCCAAGGACTCCAGCGTTTTTCTCTGTAAATCTAATTCAGATTTTATATATTTCTGAAAATTCTAAGAGCCTTGTTTAGCTGCACTTACTTAAACCTGATGCAAGAAGCAGCAGCTGAAATGTGTGCCCTCTGCTGTGCAGGAAGGCAGACAGGGAGCCCGAGCCCTCCAGCCCTCATTTCCATCACCACGTGGTAATCTGTTCTTCGATTTGCTGTTAATGTCTGGAATAAACGATGCTCATTCCTCCCTGATGTTGTTACTCTTTGTACTGAACTGTAGTTAACATGACCACTCTTGAATACCTATGACCTAAATGCATTCCCCTCCCTCATCCTTTCTTTCTAATCACGTTCTCTGCTCCTTTGCTTGTTTTGATGTCTTTAAGAGAAAGATGTTTGGGTTGCTTCATGTGGTTTTTTTTTGCTTGGGGGATCAAAACTGCAGAGGATTCCAGGTTCATATGCAGGGATAGTTCTGAGCTGCTGAAGTGTAACATCCTCCTGAGAACTGACTGTTGGTTGCTTTCTGTCCCAGCCACCTGCAGTCCATAGCAAATGGCTGTTTTAGGAGCCTCGGTGGGAGGAGAAGCTTGTGTGCTTATAGAGGGGTCACAGAAAGGTGTGCGCTGCTGGAGGAAGTAAAGGAAGTGTGGCTTCGAGGTGTTGGAAGATATTCTGTGTGTTTAGATAAGACCTGAAATATTATTAACTCTTTAATACCATCTGTTCAGTGGCTTCTGTCAAAGAACGTCATAGTTTCTATACAGACTTCATATATATTGATTAAAACAAGTTACTTAATGCTTATTTTGTTTTGTATATGATTTGAGTTATTAAATAGCTTAAATTATCTACTGTAGGTAAGATTTTCATTCAAAGCATGCCTTTTGTCAGGTGATCATTTGACATATGCTATTAGGCTTCTGTTTGCTTACTGCTAAGTGAAAGTGCAGAGCTGGGTGAAAGATTTTAGAAGATGCTCTGTTTACAATGTGTCAGAAGAGAAAAAGGTTCTTTGCCTTTATTGACACAAGGTTATGTTCTTTATGCCAGGATAACTGCAGTATTTGTCTTACTGAGCATCTGTAATAGAGACAAGGCTCTGTGCTGCAGCAGTGGCAGGAAGGACGAGGCTGTGCCTTCAGCCTGACTTGTACAGTGCTCAGCTTACATGGGAGCAGAATTGTGTGCTGTCTTCTGCAGGAACAGTGGTCAGTGTGCTTGATCTGTCCTGTTGTCCAAGCATATTTTCAACTGACAAAGGAAATGGGGCAATGAGCAGAAATAGGGAATGATACAAAAAAATTTGTCCGTACAACCTTTGTCTGAGGCTTTATTTAGAATGATTTTATAGGATTTCTTTGTTCACTGGAAGTATGATTTTTCTTATCACAGTTACATTAACAAGAAGGACCGTTGGCATTAGTAAGGTTTGGAGGATATTTTCACCTAGATTTTTGTTATGCTTGCTAACAAAACATGAACCTATTGCTGGTTCATCCAAGGAAAAAGAGAATAAATATAGTGTTGTTAAGATTTTGAAAGTGTGAGAAAGAAGCGGGAGAGAACAGAAAGGGACAGGAAAGAAATAACGTGCACTTGTACGTGGTTTGTAATTTCTTTTTTGTTGTTTTGTTTTTCCCTGGTGTCTGTCTGTCAAGACACTCCCGTCACTTTCTTGAAGCGAGCCGTTGCCTGCAGAAGCAAGAGATGTTGTTCATACTGACGTCAGGAGGAGTGAGGTTGGAATCAGATGATTTTTGAGGTCCCTTCCATCCCAAGCCATGCTAAGACTCTAGGATAGGGATCTGAGACCTCGTGGAAGTTGAATTTATGTCATTAGATGGAGGAGAGTGTATCACTGGAGAAGGCGCACTAACTACAAGCTCTTTTGAGATGGGATTTCCAGATTGGACACTAAATTTCCTTTGGAACAAATCTCTTTAAAATACAACTGGAGCTCTCCTGGTCTTTTCCTAAAGACTTCGTTTAGGAAAAGCTCATTGTGGTCAATAACCTTGAATGTTCCCAGGCCCTGTCAGTGGCAGTCTTGACATGAAAGAACTCTGAAGGCACAGAAGCCACTCAGCCACTCCTGCCTCATTGGTCCCATGCAATGTGTGACAGCAGAACTTCGTGCTACGGGAGGATGGGGAGCAGTACAGTGACTGCTAACGACATCATTTTCCACAAAACCAATTTTAGTTTGCCATTTAGAGACTTGCAAACAGCCTTAGATAGCTCTTGCAATTGAAGACGATCATTGGCAGTGCTATTTAGCAACGCACTTAAACATCTGCACCTTCATTTCAGTGTTCCCCGAGATACGCTCAGGTCAGTGATGAAAGTTGCTGCGTTGGCTGTTGTGCAGCTGTGCACGCAGCAGAGGGACACCCCTGGGGCTCAGTGCTGTGCAGGAGGTGCCCTGCTGGTGCTGGGAGCTCCTCCTGGAGCAATGTGGTGCTCAGCTCAGCCTCCCACAACAGCTGGCAGAAGTTTGTGGAGCTGATGATACAAGCAAAGCCACTGAGATTATATTGTCAGGCGTAAATTTATTCATACCCTTTCCTACAAAGCCTTTTATTATTACTATTATTGAGACCTCTTCAAATGGGATGTCAAGTATAAAAGCATAATTTAATACCTGAAACCGGGAACACCAGTTATGAGCATGTGTTTGTGTTGCAGAGCAATGAGTTGACCTGCACTGTTGGGTTCTGCACGGCCCTTAAACGTGCTGTGTGGTCTTTGTGGCTTTCCTCTGGACGTGGTTGGCAGTTCAGTTATTGCTCTTCTTCTTTCCCTGCCCTGATCTTTTCTTATGTATCACTTCTTGCTTAGAGTGAAGTCCAGCAGAATAGGCTGCAAGGGGAAAAGCTGCTGTTAAAAAATGTGCTCGGAATTTTTCCTCCAGATGTGTGGTTGTGAGCAGAAATCTGGCACTGCAGCTGCCAAAAACGCAGACCTCATTTAGATTTCTGAAAATCACTAATACTACACTGAGGGTGGCAGGATTTAAATCCCATTCTCACCATTCCCTCAACTGAAATGAGGATTATGGTTTCAAATGATCTTTGTAAAAATCCACGTTCCAGAATTGCATAGAAACTGTCTCAGAGCTGCTCAGGATTTCAGACAAGTTATCACTTTCTGAAGCTCTCCATTAGGATCTGCTTTACCTCTTTCCAGAGCTGAGGCATCACTGAAGTTAATGAGATGTAAGCTTGTAACTCATTCAGTTCCTTATGAAAATTCTACATAGTGATCAGCTGTCTTTTCCACTGTATTTATTTCTTGTATTTCAAAACCTGTTATGATTCAGCATTCCTTTGGTCTACATGACATAAATATACAGTAGTACAAATTTTTATGGTAAGTCACCTTTACTGGAAAGAAAAATGAGTCTGTTGTTGCTTTTATAGCAGTAGAGAAAGTAACAGAGGCTCATAATGTGCTCAAGAATAAGGAAAAAGATGTGGAGCAGAGACATGGGAAGACATAGAGCTTTTTTGCTAAGGGGAAAAATGTCTTCATTTGCAGTAATGTGGAGGCAGAGGGGCAGCACTGAAATGCTGCATGTTACAAGTTGAGCCACAAGCTGCATCCTGCTGCCAGCCAGCTGCTGCTGTGGTCCTTAAAGGGAAACAGCTGAAAGGAAAACAGGGTAAGAAGGAGGTGAAGGGAGGAGGGTTCACAGGGAAAGCAGGGATCTGCAAAGTTAAATATAAATTCCAGGTCCTTTGGTGACCTCTCATGAGATCCTGAGATTCACAGGGCTCTACAGGGTTTGCCCGAGTGGCAGAGGGCAGTAGGAGGCAGGCAGATGCTGCAGGGATGCGCTGGGGATGGGTGGATGGAAGTTCCCCAGTGTAAATATCTCTGTAGTTGGAAACAGAGGTTTCTGTGGGGTTTTGGTAGCAGGACTCTCCCATGGGATACAACAGTGGTATTTAAACTCGGGCTGCATGCAACAAAATTTGTTCTCTCCCATGCAGGCACTCAGGGTTGTCATGAAGAATTGCAGGCTTAGCACGTCCACCTTGCCTTGGGTGCTGGGATGTCAGAGCAGTGTGCTGAGAAGGCAGATCCAGCAGCAGGAATACACATCTGTGACATCTGTGTGCTGTAATCCAAGTTCATGTCCAATGTGAGCGTGGGTCCATGGCTGAGAAGATCCCTTCTTGATGCAAGAGGATATTATAGTTTGGGTGGGAAATGCGAAGTGGATGTAGCTAGAGTACTGAATGCCACACTTGAATAAGCGACTTGCTCTTCAGGGCACAAGGATAGTTTATGATTGGGAAATCATGTGGAAGTAATACTGCAAACGTTTAGTTGGGTATGAGATATCTACTCTTACATAGCATTTCTGAACAGCTAGCTAGACAACCGAGGTTCTTCCTGTGCTGCTTTATAGCAGCCAGGCTTCATCTCTAGATCTGAGCAAACCAGGGGTGTTTTTGTCTCCAGTGAATGGTAGATGCAAATATATTTTGAAGGCAATTAGGCAAAGAGAATATTTTTATTTTTGCTTACAACAAACTGCAAGCACAGAATTGCTAGGACAAGGTTGAAGGTTATTTGCTAAGATTATATGCCACATGTCATTAATCTCTTACCCACTGTTTTATTTTTCGTTTATTAGCAGAATTTTAAATTTCCAGGAGAACTGTACAGAGCTCTAAGGGCACAGATTACAAGGCTGAAAATACATGTCACTGGTGGCTGTATGTGCAGAATGTGCGGCACTAACAGGGTGTTGTGGCTGTTGAGCTGTTGTCAGGGAACCTGCATCTCTCTGCCAGAGCCCCAGCAACATCAGCTGCCCTGAAATACTACAGATCAGCACATCCAGAAGTGTATGACTGTCATAAGGCCATTTTCTCTCGCTGTTCTTTAACAGCATTGCACTATAATGATAACAAATGACATAAAACTGCCAAATAGGTCTGCAGGGAAGAACAGGCACATAATTTCCCCAGCGGCAAGGAACACATCAGACATTGCTTCCCTTCCCATACACCGACCCCGCTGGACAGGAGGCTCAGGTGAAAGCTTGTTGTTACGGAGTGCCTGTGGCACAGCTGCACAAGTGCTGCAGGAAGGTGGGGGAGGCAGGGGCCTGCTCTGCAGCATCTGACACCTGCTCAATAATTACTTTCTCAAGACAATTTTATGATGTTGTGCAAGTTGGAAGCTGTAATTTTTACTGTCGACCTTGTCCTCCCTATGTCCTTTTCTCTGGAAAAAGTACAGTGAATCTTCAGTGCAAAAGAGATCTCAGTTTTAATTCATTATCATTGTTATAATGGTAGAGGCAGTTTTAAGGTTAGGATAGCATATACACAAGATGGTAATTATTGCTCTTAAGCTTTTCTGGAGGAGAAGGCAAGGGGAGATTTTGCATTAACATAAAATACAGGAGAAGGTGACACATGAATGCTTCCAGCATGCTGCTTCTCCGTGATCAAAGGACACTTGCCTAATCCCAACATGTAACTATCATGTGATTAAAAATATGAGATCTCATGAACGTATAAAAAATTGTGTGTAGCAGAAGTACTTGATTTAATTGAATAATTAATAGCTTCACTCAGATTTGCATCGAGATGCAAATTGACAAGGCATGTATCTGAGAGACTGAGGGTTCTGCACCAAAACACAGTAAAACGACACTGACTTTTTTCACTTCCAGACTGTTGGCTGAAGGGAAGAGAGAAGTTGGAAGCTGTCTGTCTGCAATTTTGGGTGAGTGCTGATTTTTTCTTGTTTAGATAAACTAGTGAGTTAAAAAAAAAAAACAAACCAAAAAAAAACCAAAAAAACGTTGACCCCAAAATCCAGGCACATCCATTGTTGTAACAATTAACTTTTACTCACTAAGAACATTTGGCATGTAAAAACATTTAAAAGGTTGCACATCGATAAGTGGTCGTAACGCGTAGAAAACTCTGTGCTTGCTCATTAGGGATCCGGTGCAACTGCAGCCACACGCTCCACCAGAACCCCCCTGCTGACTGTGTGCAGTCCTGCTGAGAACTCCAGTGGATTCAGAAAAGACAACGTACAAAGCTTCTGTAGGTTCAACTGTTCCGTTATGTGTTTATGTCATACCCAGTGCACACACAAACACCAGTGCTTGCTGAGGTCTTCCACTTTTAACATACTAATTCAGTGAAATGCTCAGAGTACTTGTTGACTTTAAACCTGGTGAAACTATAGTTCCATATTGGACCCAAACTTGTTACTGTTTGGTTAGGTTTAGCTATCTCACTTTTTGCTTTTGAGGGAACATAAATCCCATTCACATTTTTTTTTTTTTCAAACGTGTATGCCAAGGATTTGGTTGTTTTCTTTCAGTTTGGGAGCACTGAGTTGGTTTTTGTCCTAACTGATCATAATGACAGCTAAATGTCAGCTTCATTTGCGTCTCAGCTCTGAATATGAACAGAAAAGTATACAAAAAGGAAAAGTTTTTATACGCTGAATTGGTTTTGCTGTGTACCTTATGCCAGACAGTTTTGATTCTGCATGTGACTTACAGTCTAAAAGCCAGACTTAGTTTTCTAATTATTTTCAGTATTTTGCATCCAGTGCAGAGAACACTATTAAAATAAATGCATAAAAAACAACAACGAAAAGCCAACCCTGCCACTTAGTTGAAATGTAATCCCATCGAGAAAAAAACACAATATTTTTCTATGACATTTTGGGTATATTTTATGTCAAAACATGATCACCAGTCAAACTAGTGACATCTAAAACCAATACATTATTGTGACTTCTAAAATAAAAAAAATCAGAATAAAACTAAAGTTATTATAGCTCTGCCTTTGTTAAACACCAGGGGCGGTGGCTTAAGCGCAACAAAACTCTAGTGTTTTTCAAAGGTGTCTACTGAAGATAACAAAAAGAAGAGAACAATCAACATTTAGTCTGTTACACTAAAAACCTGGGTGTACATATTTCTATTGCCTGTTAGCTTTACCTAAGCCTTTTCAACTACTACAGAAAGAAAAAAGATAACTCATTGTCCAAAGTCAAAAACATTCAGATCAGTTGATACAACATTACAGTACAGTCAACTAACATCCTTCAAGGTCTCCTTTTTCTCACTTTGAGTCCTCAGACCAGCGTTACAAAACTAGTTCAATGCAGTTTCAAAACTGTATGTTAGCTTTGCAAGATACTGTACTCTACTGATGGCTTCAGAAGAACGGGGTTGTGCTACTTTTGAATCACAGGTAACCCCAGCCTCTCATTAATTTTATTCAGCACTGCAGTTAGAACAGCATTAAGTTTAGCACAATAACTAAAAAAAGAAGGAAAAAAAAAAAAAGGAAAAAAAAAAAGAAATGTGGAAGCTAGGTGAAGCTGCCATTTGTGTCAAACAATTGCGATACGCTATACTAAAAAATTCTGAAATATCCACCTGTCCTCACCACTCTGCCACAAACTAGCAAAGTCAAAAATACAAAAGTCTTCAACTTCTCATTTTTGCAGAATAAAGCAAAAAAGTCTTTGTGCTCCTTACTACCAGAAGCAAAATATCCTCTGAGTTACCACATGTAATAGCTTCTGGATGTGTCGACTTGGGTTGGCTTGGTCTCTGCAGAACCATCCTTGTCCTTATCGCTGTCGCCTTCCCAGAGATTAATAAGTGGAGGATAGAGCTCATTCAGGGGGATTGAGGAGGTCTTTTGCATATATTTTTTCAATGAATGGTGGTAGTTTTTTCTCTTAAATCTTTTTGCAATGTAAACAGAAATGGAGGCAAGGCTAATTACAGCAAACATTGATCCCATTACCGCTGCCAGAGCAGTGCTGGTTTCTTGGTCTGAAATATCAAGCGCAAAAGCTGCGTTTTTTGTTGTAACGTTAACACAGGACTTCTGTGTTTGTTGGTGGATGTTGGACACAGTGAGACACACTTCATAATCTGTAGAAGGTTGTAAATGCGTGAGGTTATATTCATGTACGTCAACTGGGACCCGAGCGGTGTATGTAATGTGAGGGTTGTCGATCTTCATAGTAGCTGATGACCATTTTAAATTGGAAGTCATGACATTGGAGTTAACTTTCCAAGAAACTAAAATGGAATGCGATTCAGCTTGCTTCACAAAGATTTTCAGAACCTGGGTGCCGTCCAGAAGCGTTCCGTTCACCCGGATTGTGGCGACCCTGGTGTCAGCTCCTTCTATGTTCTGAGCAACACAGGTGTACCTCCCAGAGTCTTCAATCTGAATGTTGGAGATTTCCAAGGTGCCTTCGCTGCTCAGCTTGTATTTGTCAGAGAGGCTTTCAACCGTTACTTTATTTCCAAGGGGAGTGACCCAGTAAATTTCTGGCTCAGGTTCTGCCATGGCTCTACAGTCTAAAAACACTGTCATGCCAATGTCCAAGTTTAAGTGATTTGGAAAGGTCTCGTGAGAGATCATTGGAAGACACTGCTCGTTTGAATCCTGTATTAGCACTTCTTTTACCTGTTGTCCTCTGTACTCTGGAGGCATGGCGCAGAACATGGAGAGAGGTTCCATGAAGCGGATGTTGGTTTTGTTTGAGTTGATCCAGTGAATGACGCAGTCGCACCGCAGGGGGTTGCTATGGATGCTGATCTCACGCAGGTTTGGGAGGGACTCCACTGTTTTTTGGTAGACAGCGTTCAAGGCATTGTTGTTCAGCATCAAACTCTCCAGGGCAGGGACGTTACGAAATGCCAAACGATGGATGTAAGACAGCTTTGGGTTGTTGGTGGCTTCCAGCTTTGTAAGTTCAGGCAGGTTGTCCAGCGCATACCTATCCACGGAAACAAGCTCTCCCATGTTATTGATTCCAAGCTCTTTCAACCTAAGCATGTTTCTAAAATCACCTTCTTGAATTTTATGAATTGGATTTTTGTTGAGATCCAGGAATTTTAGATTTGGAACTTTCTCAAGTGCAAGCTGAGGAACTTTTACCAACTTGTTGTCATAGAAGGAAAGACTTTCAAGACTGTCCAAGCCTACCAAGGCATTGCCAGGGATGTCTGTGAGATACATACCTGCCAAAACAAGACTCCTTAAATTGGAGAGTGGTTTGAAGTTCATATCTAGTATTCCAATCACCGGATTTTCTCCAATCATAAGAATCTCTAAGTTAGGAGTAGAATCAAACCAACGGCTGTCAATAACCTTTAATTTGTTGGAGTTGAGATGTAATCTTAAAAGATTCTTCAGGCCAGAGAATGCATTTGCAGAAATGCTGCTGATCTGATTATGATTTATATATAACTCCTGAAGATTGCAAAGGTCTTGCAAGCAGTAATCAGTCATCTCCATGATCTGGTTTTCCTCCAGGTGCAAAGTAGTTAGCTGAGTAAGATTTGAGAGGCCCACGTCTTTGATGCTTGTGAAGTTATTTTGTGAAAAATCTAACTCTGTTAAATTAAATAGCAGTTGGAGTTCATCTGTGGTCTTTGCAATATTGTTGCTTTGTAACAGAAGGACTTGAGTGTCACTGGAAAGATTGCTGGGGATTTTTGTTAAACGAAGGTCATTGCAGTCAACTGTTGTGGCTTCCCTGTATGTTGACTGTGGTGTAAACCATGGCCTGATTTCGCATACACAAAGCTGGGGACATTCATTACTCTGTACGGAAGACTCAGTTAATGAATTCGTTAGCAATTCTAGCACCACCTGGCAAACAGTTAAAACTAATCTAATCTTAGCCATGATGGTCAGCTAGTGAATTCAGCTCCCCAGGCCCTTAAAATAACAACAGACCAAGAGTGTAATTTGTTGTCAGGCAGGAAATGTAAAGCTTAAAATTTGGTGTGAAAGGCTTGGACATCCAGAAGATGCAAGTTGATTTTGTAAGGTTAGAGAAGACAGTAAATGGTCTGAAGGCTCTCAGCTGCTCCTCTGTGTTCCAGGATCTTCTACAAATCTGTGCCTGAAGATAAAACAGATAAGGAAATGTTATGCTCATGTGTCATACACAGTTCATATATTCTTTCTTTGTCCTTTAAAGAAAAGGACCTGCGACGACAGTTGTAAGCATTTTAATATTCAGATCTCTTAAGAAAATGCAGTAAGATATGTATAGTTTGGAACTCTCCTCTATTTCAGATTTGCATGAGATCGTTCTTGAGTGACTATAAAAGTATATGTAATCACCTGAAAACTTCCAGATATCTCTTATTTTTGTTATTCAGTATCAGTTTGAATGGCTTAGGAAGTGTTGAAGGTCCAGGACATGCTTTTGACTACAGGCAGATACCAGATGAGTGTTCAGAACACAGACCCAAATAGAATTCAGGCTGAGAGTGTTATTCCATTGACTTGTATTTTGGGTATAGAGAATCATGGCTTAGAAACATGTGGCTTTCTAAGTTTCAAACCAAATGCTTAAGAACTTTGACAAAATTCATCCAAGTTAATCAAATCAGTTCCAGATAATAGTTTAGATTTAATCCAGCTAAGCGCCAAACAATAACACCAAATATGATTAATGCCTGCGCTGTCCTTATTTTAGCTGTTTGTACTGTATTGTGTGTCACGTGGAATATTTACCCTACTTCCAAATCACTGAATAAACTACAGAATTCATGTATGTTTTTATACTGAAGGCACATGTTGAAAGGAAACCTGATGGTGTCCATCAGGCCTCTCAAAATGTGAGGTGATGCTGTATCTCGTGGTATAGTGATTGCAGTTAATTATGTTAATTACAAAAAAAGCTGAATTGTCTGAAAACCCTCAAGTTGTGCTTTGTCTGAAAAAGACTAAGAAACATGGATAAGCTGTAGTAGAAGAAATTAGGAAAAAGCTGCTTTATTCTGTTTTTAATTAGAATTTAGTGAAGCCTCAACTTAACCAAAGCCCACAAAAATATTTCTGTATAAAATAGAAGAACTAAACACAACTTTTAAAAATAGTCATCTAGATAGTGGTGATAGGAATGACATTTATAATACATAATTATTGCAAAATCTGGTCAGTATATTAAATAACTTATTTCAGATTATGGTAAGCAGTACAAACCAAAGAGCAGTTTTGTTTTGGTCCGCTGTTATTTGTTCTGTGGTTGTATTTTGGATGAAGAGAACCAGGAACATGGGCCAGAAAGCGTTTGACCCTGATGAGTTAGATTTTCTGTCTGGTAGCAAAGATTTCAATTAGAGATGAGAAGATCGTGCTGGAGGGGGAAAAAGCCAAATGCAGAACAAACATTTCTTCTCAAACAACTTTGAACTGATGAAAGAACTGAATACTAACTGCGTTAGAAAAAAACCCTAATGATGGCACTGTAGTTGTAAGAATATACACTACTATAGAACGATGAGGAAAGTGACATAAACTGAGTTATTCTGGCTTTTATAGAAGCTTCTCTCAGTAACAGTCCATTTGTAGCTGATGCAAAATAGAATACTAGCAGTACTGCTGATATCAGAAGCTTAATTAATTCCAGATTTTCCAGCATTTGTAGTATTTGTCATGTAATAATTTATGATTTAATTCAATAACAATCTCAGAGTTTTACTTAAGAAGCCTTGAGCTGCAGTTCTGTGTGGTCTGTTCCCTTGCAATATGGACACTTCTCTTCCAGCATTGCAGTACTGGCTCAGAGTGAGGCAAGCAAGCAGCAGTACCAGGCAGCAATGTGCACCAAACCAGATAGCTCTGCAAGAGGTAATACTGCTCCTTCAGACCTGTCCTGCAACTTGTTTCTAGGTGGATGTACAGGAAGGATGTCCATGCCTTATAAAGCTGCTCTGTCTCTACTGATATGTTAGTACTGATTTACTTCTGATGTAGTTATACGAATCATGTAATGCTTTAAAAATGAAACTGCCTGAAAAAGACTTCAAAGCTTCTTTTAGAATGTGGGGGAGTATGTCCAGAGTATTAAAAAAATTAATAAATTAATTCAGTCATTTCTTTGTCAAATATTTATATCATCATACACATTGCTTTTGTTGTTCCTCCTTGCTAAGAAGGTATTTCTGGATTAATTGAATAGACTCCTGGTATTTTGATCACTGTAGGAACATGATTTTACAAGTTAACAGTGACACTTTCTCTTCTCTAGTTATTTGCTACTGCAAATGGATCTAGTTCTCTTCAACTGGAAAATGCTCTTATGAAATGACCTGCACGTTATTGTCTCCAATCTCCCCCAGCCCAGGGAAGCATGGATGAAGCCAGTAGTGAAAATCCATTGTAATGTAACAGTAAGTTCTGATCAGCTCCACGTGCCCAGCCAGTCCAATGCTGCGCTCTGTCAATGACATCCAGAGGCCACAGCACAGGGAAAGGCCAAGTCATGGACTTTTGTGTTACCTGCTGCTTATGCTGTAAAACCACATCCATCGCTCTAGTAAAAACTAAAAAAGTTATCACTGGAAAAGTGTGCTGCGTTATTAACACAATAGTAATGGCTGGTTTGTTCTGTGGTTTATATATGCTGTGGTGGATTTGTTGGTGGATGAGCTGAAGGACACCCAACCTTTGGAGACAAACTCTCTGACGCTGTATGGTTTAAAATGACCGTCGACAAAAAACTGCAGAGACAAGCAGATAAACCAGGCATGGCTCTGGGAAAGAGGGAATATTCCCAACTCCCAGTGAAGTCAGTGAGGCTGAATTAAGAAGAATTTGAGTGTCATTATTTGAGTCTCATTATTTGCTGATATCTCAGTGTTTTTGCCCAGTGAGAATCCTTCTGTGTTGAGCTACTGTGTCTGGGGTTGGCTTGTTTGTTTGTTGGAAACAAACACAGTTCCTCCACAGTAGCTGAATGCAGTAGGAGCCAGTGAGAAGTCAGGGGGCTGGTTCAAAAGATTTCAGCGTTGGAAAGCCACACAGTTAACGCTGGCTCCAGAAAAGGGGCACGTAAACTCATTTTTTCTGAAACTGATGTTTAATGGGGGCCATGTGGTAGGTGGAGGTTGTTCTGATTGTGTGTTAGAAACTATATATTTTTTAAAAAATATTGTGTGGAGAAACTGCCAGGCCTGGGAGGTGCAGTGCAAGCTGTCCTGGTGAGGCTCAGCATAGACTCTGTGCTTTAGACATCAGCTTTTAGCATTCCCTGCCTTCCCTTCTGTTTATGAAATTCATTTTTTAGTGCACCAAACCACTACAGTAGTCATTACAGGTGTGAACTTGCTATCAACAGAAATAATGCTTAATTTTATGGGAGATGCATAGAGGGAATTATTTTGCTAGGGGCTAAATAAATACATTTTCCATAGCACCTCTCAATTCCCAGAGCATTAAGAAACCACATTTCTGTCAGTAAGCAAATCCACAGCTGATGTCTGGGCTATCAGTGTGCTCATATTTCTTGCAGACTGAAAATGTGATCATCATTCTTGCTTCTTCCCTCTCAATAATGCGATGGGGAGGATCCCTTTCTGTCTGGGTTGTGAAAACTGCTTAACTTAGAGTATTTGTTTTGCCAAGGGAAGATAATGGTAGGGAAGAAGGGGGGGGGCATTTGGTTCTGGGGCAGGAGGGCCCTCATTGCAGTGCTCCGGAGTGTTTGGTTGTTGGGGTGATGCAAGCAAAAAGCAGGGTTAAGTTCATATCACAGTAACAGGAGAATGTTAAGGAACAATCCCCCAACAAAAACCAACCAACCCTGTTCATCACAGTGTTTGTAGTTAATTTGCCAACTACAGAAAATAGATGCTGAATGTGTTTTCTTGGCCAAAGGAAGATGAAGCATTGTTGCTTCAGTGGCAGCTGTATTAATGGTCACTGTTACCAACTGCTGAAAAAGAAACAATATAGTTTGCACAGGGCTATTTGGGTACCTGTTTAGAAACAGCTATTCTTCTATTCTAGTAGGATAGAAGAAAACATCACCCTCTCCACAGTTAAGTAGTTCATTCTTGAAAAATTCCCTTTCTATTGCAAGTAGCATCAGCACAGATTTTGGTTGGCAGCCATATATGCTAAACACGCCTAGGTGGGAGTCTGAGGGATCAGATACATAGAGAAAATTACCTCGGGCTAAGACAAGCAATTTATTTTGTGCTCGCTGTGAGCCAGAAGCGCACGCTGATCTGCAGCACCTCCCCATTTCTCCACAGTGCCATTTTCATCCAGCGAGCCTAAGCAATGCAGCTAGTCTGTTGGAAAATTGTCTGTTGTGCTAATGTTCTGTTAATGACTTGTGCAGCTTGCTTATTTCCCCATCATCATCGTTTGTGAAACGACTGCTGTCGGAGCTCCCTGCAGCACCGTGAAGCTCAGAGGAGGCACTGCGGGCTGTAGGTGAGGCCTGGGCCGTGCAGCCAAGTTATGGCAGCACGCGGGCACAGTAATGCCCATCTGTATGATCTGGAGAGCCTTCAGCTAAAGCACAGGGATTGAGAGAGCTGAACACAGGGCAGAATGGATGCAAAGCATTACTGAGTCAGGGGCAGGAGGCACCCGTGGGGGGTGGGGATGCTGTGACAGGCAGGCGTGCTTGGCCTGCTTGGGCCTCGAGCCCTCCGTGAGAACAGCCGGCCCTAGCTGGGTTGGGAGATGGACAATTTTAAGAAAAGGATGTTGAGCTGAGGTGTTTGCAGTTCCACATCCATGCATTTTGTGTGGAGGAAAACTGAGTTATTGGTGCTGCACTGCATTTCAACAATAATCTTCAACAGCACGATGCAAGGCAGACATTCATGTGCTGCCATCGGTGTGTGTCCGTGCAGCCACTAAACCGCTATGGAAGTAAGCACAGCACAAAATCTTCTCTGAAGTGTTGTGTTCCCATAAGCAGGTCTTATTCCAGGCAAGAGCTGCAGTGACCTCGTGCACCTCCTAGAGAAAGCCTGCACCTGGGCTCAGAGGTTAACAACCTGGATAGCTGCAACTAACCTACATGGAGAGCTCATTTCTCAAGAGTCACATTTAGAAGTGCAGTCCTGTTTAGAGAAATATTGAGGAACTGTGTCTGATAGCAAGCCTTTTATATGGAAGTCTTTAAAGTTGTGGATGTCATCGGGAAATAAGATACTGACAAGACTGCATGGGTAAAATACAGAAAAGTCAAGCTCGAATGATGCAAGTCACTTGAAAAAGCATACCAGAATAGGAGTTTGTTGTTAAAAGCAAAGACAGAAGAAAGGACTTATAGAATATATAATAAAGATACAAAAGCTTCAAAATGTGTTTTCAGGGATTTGTAATATTTACAGTTTGGGGTATTTTTTTTCATACAAGTAACACGTTGCTTTTTGAACTGTATCTTTTTGTCTGCTCATACGTTCCATCAAAATAAAGTCAGCGTTTAATTTTAGGGAAAGCTCCAGGGAAGCAGGGAAAGCTCTGATGAGAAGGCGATTTGCTGTGTTTCAGAAGACAACCTCAGCATGCTTTATCTGTACTCTTTTGAAAAATACTAGCCTTATCTCCATGGAAGAAATGCAAAGAGCGTCCTCTTCATAATTCTTGCACTTCAGAAACAGCATATTACATCTGACATGTTTAAAAATTGCAATTTATTCTGGGCTTATTCTTAAAAGCTTGTGTCTGATGCAGTGGTTTTCACTAAAATATTGACGTAATTTTGTGGGAGAGAGAAAAATTCTTCCCATTCATTTACTGATCTTGAGTACAGAGGGATACCTCGCATAGTACAGTTATTGTACATGCATGGCCCATCAAATCAACCTTGGAATTGCAACCCTGCTTGTCATCTGTTTGAAAATCTCTTGCAAATTACCATTAACAAGTCATATTAGAAACATCAGGAATAATAAGTGCTTTCAAACAGTGGGTTGTCAAATTACATAGTCTGTTTGTTCTTTAGGAAGGAAAAATTCATAAAAGCATTCAAAAGCCTTGGAAACCTGAAAGGCAAGGCATGTTTGTTCAGTAGTAATATTCCTACATGAGAAACTCAACTTATTTTCTTAGCATGTTTATTTTCATAAGAAAATGTTTGTTTTCATGAGAAAATAGATTAATCTTGAGAAAACATGGACTGTTCTTTTGTGCTCATGACTGTAGTTTCATCTTCTCCTACACAGGGTCTGGTCCTCCTGTTCAGTACGAAGGCAGTAGTGAAGCTTTTATTTCATTCACTGGAGAAGAATCACACACCTTATTATTATCCTCATTCTATGTAATTACCAGATAAAATTATTTGAATAAATTGGCTTTCCTGACAACCTACCAAATCATTTCTATCCTGGCTTAAAAGCCAATTTCATCTCCTTGTAGTTCTTCTGCACTGGAAGGCAGGACAAGTACCTGGAGCAGCCAGAGCAGCATGCCCCAGCCCAGCCCTCACCCTGCTGAGCTTTTGGGGCAGCTCCACAAAGATGGCACATCCCTCTGCTAACCTGCATGTTTTGTTTTCCAACAGATCAAAGGTACCGTGGTTGATGAAGGACGAAACATGGAAATTCATTCATTTCCAACTGTACGTGCTGTCATGTATTCATATCCTTCTGTATATTTTAAATGCTAGGGAGAACTTAAACCTAATTGGTTTTAGCTTGTAGAGCGTCAAAAATTTACAGAGCAGAACTAATTTTGGGAGACCTGTTCCAACTATTTTTTGCATTTAGTGTATTTGCTGGCTAAAGCATGAAAGAAGACAAATATTACAGAAATATTATTGCATCTTCTAATTAAAGAACAGGCAGAATTCAATCTTGGCACATTCCAAATCTCTGTACCAAATGAAAGGATCTGAAGAACTTGTTACTCATGGGGGTACGTGCTTCCTGGATTTCATACTAGAATGACTCTGGCAATAGGAAGCAGAGACGGGAGGGTCCAAATCAAATTAAGAAAAATAATAAAATTTTAATGGGAATTTTAAAAAAGGAAATAGTTCTAAAAGAAGAATGGGGGGGATTTAAAAGCTCAGGCTAGGTTTTGGATTAAATTTCTGGTTTGTTTTCTTTTTTGACTGCTCCAAGAGGCAAGACAACTTTGCTAGTGGATGTTTTAAAAAATGCTAAAACGTGGAACGCATAAGAAATATTCTTAATAACAAGAAATATGGATGCCAGAACGGCACAAAACTTTCAGAGTGCAATAGAAAAATCATCATCGTCTCTCCTTGCAGGCTGGCTTTCTGGCAATGTGATTACTTTACTTCCTACGCAGTTCTAGATCAAACTCCAGTTAATGAGTCACTGAGGATCCCCATGGTCGGGAAAGACCCCAGCGCGTAAGTAGCTGTTACTACAGTCAAAGATGCCAGGAAATCTTTTCCTAGAAATGGTAGCCAACAGATAATCACTCATTTCGGTTTTTATTCATGTGTGTGTTATAAAGAGACATACAATGGTGCTGGCTTTAGGACATTTATAGCACTTAATAAAAACACATTTGTAGGTGTGCATACATAGAACAAGCAAATCATACACAGCTTCAGTCCTCTATCTTCAGGCAAGGTGTTTTTTTTTCTGTTGATCCTTGTTGCTACTTTAGCAATTGTTTCCTGCAGCTGTACTACGTATGTAGTTTTCAATTATGGGTGATTAAGTATGAATCTATACTTTATTATTAGCTACATCTATATCTACTCCAATTATATGTGTAGTGTGCGTACACAGACACCAGCTGCTAGAATAAAATAGACCTTTATTGATTTTTTTCCTGGAGTTATATGCTTGCAAGATCAAATTTTCTATTTCTGAGCTATATTTACATGTAAGTGTTAATAAAACCATATATCAACTTGCCTGATATAGAGACCCCTTATTGTTCACTCAAGACTAGCAATAACAACATAAATAGATTTATCATGGGAGGTACTGAGAGATCTAATAGAAAGGCTGTTAGCACTGAGGCAAAGATCTGGAACTCAGCCAAGCTGAGATGGGATAGAAGTAATTCCATTAAATGGCCATAGATTTGTTTTTGGTAGTCGTCTGAAGAAAGGTTTTGTTCCCATCTATGAAAAAAGTTATTTTCTCCCTAGTCAAATAGCTATATTAAATGACCCTCCCCTGCCACTCCTGGCAAGTTTTCTGTGCTTTTGAATGGGTTTCTACATGAAGTTCCCATTTGTCTGAGAGCCTTCTACTTCTATTCACCACCGATAACATCAGCTACACTGTAATGAGAAAATAAACATTGGATGGAGCGTGTGTTTTCTATCATTATTTCACTCCAAAACTTTTATAGTAAGTTTTGCTTGAAATGCAGAGCAGCTCATTTACCACATCACCTGAAAACTACAACTGAGAATGGAGAGAACGTTAATAGCCTATATTTACTGATTTCTTTTTGCCTGAAGTGCCACTAAATCTTGAGTCTTTGTTCTATACAGAAGCTTTGTTCTATATATTCCAGCCTTGCTTTAAGAAGTTCAGGACACAGATATACATATATGTATGTACGTAGAAAAAATAGGTATTGATGTGTTTAAGAATAGACCTACAAATCGTTCCGTTAGCTCCAGTTCTTAGTCTTGTCATTGCCAAGTCAGCAGCTCCTCCACAGATGGGCTTATTTCAAAGTGCTTGCAGAAGTGCTGCATGTCGCAGAAAACAAGTTATTTTAAGTTAACAAAACTCTATAGATAAATCTTTACCTAATTAAGGTGATTTATCCAGGCCCGGTGATGTTTAATCTGTCTGTACTAGACTTGTCTCACTTGCCAACTAACTTAGAAAGAAATTTATCTGCTTTTGCTCAGTGCCTCGTGCTGCTGTGAGACCTGCTCTTCCAGCTTAGCTCTTGTTCACCTATGGGTCAAATAAGTTAGCTTTGTAACACAGCTACCATTCAGTGCAGTGTCTATTGTGAGCAGTGGATCTCTGTCAATATTTACTGTTTCTGTTAAGAGTGACAGATTGTTTGTAATTTAAAAATTGAGCAAGGCCAATCAGTAGCTCATCTGCATCCCAGTAATTATATGCAGCACATTAGCAAGGTATGCATTTACTAGGTATTTTTGGACTCGCTTAATCAAATAAATGAAATGATGTATGAAAAAAAAAAAAAACAACACAGAATATGGAGGATTAATTGTAACAATGACAAACATTCCCAAATCACAAAAAAAGGTAATTCAAGCTTTGATTGATATTTTACATATATATGTGTGTGTGCATGCATATGCATATATAAAAGCCAGTCTACCAAATTTTGGACTAACTTAAGAATTGTCCCAAATAACATTTCTGTGTTTATTAGTAGTTACTTAATCTTTGATTCTTGATGTTGTGGGCCAACCCATGAAAATCACAGAGCCCTAGAGCACACGGTCCACAGGCAGACAGGAGAACCCTGGCTGCCATCACAACGGATGTGCTGAAAGCACAAGTGTGCTGTGCCCCTCTAGTTGTGCTGCTCTGGTCATGAGTCACACAGAGCTTAATATGAATCCAATTGTAAGTGAACTGCAAAGACTGCATTTTTCTTAATGACCATCAAGTTATGTTGACTGCACAGAACTAGTTGTGAATGAAATACAAAAAGAATCACTGATGAGAATACGATGTACCAGGTTCCAATAATAAGAGGAAAAGGCAAAGAACCATTTCCCTTGAACTGGAGCATCCCCATGCCTTCCCCCATTTCCCAGTGTCATCTTTAAAACTTGACTCTGGCGGGATAACCTCTGCTGAAATACCCCACCATGAGACAAAGCTGCAGCCTACTGAGATGGAGGTCTGCCTTAACCGCATCATCAGCAGGGGAGCTCCTCCAGGTTTGGGAGGTAGTGAACAAAGACCTTGGCACTGAATGGAAAAGACAGGTGTTTCTGGAAGGTAAGACTCCATACCTGCACAAGGCCAAACGGGCACAACAGGCACAGACCTCCTGGGGGAGGCTCAGCTTCAAAAAGCTCAGCCTCAAAAAGGTCAACCTGCTCTAATCAAAGCTGACTGAGGCATGGATGCTACGTTCACGGCTGCTGCTTAAATTAAATACCTGGAAATGAGATGCTGACAATCTCTAGAATTCCTAAACAAAACCTGTAAGCCATCTATCTTGCCTACAGTGTTAAACAGACCACTTCAGTTTGTGAAGCAGCCAAGGAAAATACCGCCCTGTGTTACCACCAAGGACCAGAGGTCAGCACTTCGGGGGAGAGAGTTATGCAGCAAGAGCATCATACCAAATAAAGTAAGAGAGAGAGCTATTTCTCTATGGCACTTTTATAACATCTGTGCATTCTCAATACAGCATCCTGTTAAGTATTTCAGGACTTATTTACAACTGCTTTTCCCTAATCTTTCTTTAAGTATATGTATTTATAAAAAACAGCAAACAGGTATCTGCTCCCTTTTGTATACTTGATATTTAGAAATTGTGCTCCAAGTAAAAAATCTGTTCCCATTCTTTTGGCAGTTCACTCAGCTGGAAGGTCAAGAAGATGCTGGCTTGTACCACCAATCAAATTAAAATCTTACAAATTAGAAGGTGAAGTTATGAAAGCATTCAGTGTTTTACAGTGGAGTTTAAGAGCAGACACTAATTCTCTTCCCATCGATGCCAAAGACTTCTGCTTTCTTCATGAGGAAGAGAATTAGGCCAACTCAAAATAGGCCAATCCAGTATTTTCCTTCAGTGCCACACATAAAAATGAAAGATGACATCTAAATTGCAAAACAAAATTCAAATAAAGTTGCAAGGCTTCAGGAAGCAACGAGAGAGGTAACTTGAAGTACCTTAGTCCAGGTACCTCTCAGAATGGCATGAAGGCATGCCCTGTTACTGGCCTCACGAAGCCAATTAGTGGAGGATTAATTAATCAGCTGCAGGAAAAGAGTCTAGAAAAGCAGACTCGTCGCATGCGTGCTCAGTAGGCTGTTTCTTAGCAAAGTAGCTCTTTTTCTCTGATTTCTCTTTTCAGAATTCAGGCACTCCGGTTTACGGAAGCAGGATTACCACGCACTGACAAAAGCAGCTCTAAGCCACGTAAGAATCAAAAACATGAGCCTATCTTCTCATAGCAAGGCACACGTTAAGGGTAGAGCTGAAGATGAGTACGAGAGCACTTTGTTCCTGAAGTGAACTCCTGTGGATCTGTGCAGGTGCACCTGGTGGTGGCACCCAACCTGGCTCCCTGTGCCCCATGCTGGCATCACCACCTCCAGCACAGCTGGGAGAAGGTAAGGCTCTGCACTCAGAAATGAGGTTCTGGGTTGTTTTAGGAAAAGAAAAAAAAAAAAAAGTATTTAGTGTTTAGTACAACATTTAAGGCCTGATCCTGCTAATTACTTAACTGGAGCTCAGGATTTAGGATTTGTTGTGGGAGCTCTGTGCATCCTGCAGGATGGTGCTTCCCACCACATGAAGAGTGAGCGTGGCTTTGGGCTGAGCTGTGGGCTCACTGCAAACTACCATTGTATAAACAGACAGCAGCTCAATGGATTTACGTGCTGCCCAAAAGTTTGCATAGATTTTCTGCAGTTCTGTGTCTACAAAATGTCTGCCAGAAAAAAAAAAAAATCTTGAGCTTGGGAGGATGAAGTATCACACGTGTATTGTTCATGTAGCTATGGTAACCTACAAATGCCACCAGTGTTTCCATTTCATACACAAATGAGGGGACAGCTGTGGAGACCACATGTCTGCCAATGGAATAATATATGTGAACTAGGATGGCTTGGCCAGAAAATTACAACTCATTTATATTAATCAGGGCTTTAAAGAAGGGCCATCTCTGCAGAGATAAAGTCCACAGTAAAAGGGAGCGATTTTGTTTCTCAAAGCATTTGGCTCTTTAGTAAACATCTTCACCATCTCCTACTTGCTGATTTAAAAGTGTTGTGAGCAGGCAGTGCCCTTCTGTAAATCTCACTTCACTTTTTCCCTTGGTGTGGACTTTCTTTGCTGCTTGCCCTTAGTCTGGCCCGGCCCAAAGCCCACCTGGGAAAGCAGCAGTTCCCAAGCAGGCAGAAATTAGCTCAGAACTCAAACCTGGCTGCCAAAGTGAGACAACAACAACAACAACAACTTCTCTTGGTTTTATTCATTGATAACACTAACAGAAGTAAAAGCTTCAGAACAAATACTGTTTGTCTTTTTTTTCCAAGTTGTAAAATATGAACTCTGCCGTTATATCATCCCCACCACCACAATCAACAATAAGAAAGACAACCTAGCAAACTCAACAATACAAATCAACAGCCTTTTTAGCAACTACTGAGCTGCAGTACCGGCAGGGCTGTGATGCAAGGCAGTCTGAGTGCCCCTCGAATCCCTGAGCAGCAGCTGGGGGCTGCCAGCAGCAGCAGCAGCAGAACAGCACACACTGCTCAGCAAAAGTTTCCCTGGCTGCTGCAGTGCCACGCTGCTGTAGCACCTCGAACAAAGGCTGCTGCATCGGGGCTGCCACTGCAGGCAGCCAGCACTGCTCCACGCACAGCACGGTGATGGTGTGAGCCTTCATGAGTGCTCATTTAAAGGACTGCATTTTCTACGTGATCTGGACTGATACACATCTATGTGCGTTTTTAAAGCAAAGCGTCCTCGCTTTCAGCTAGGTTCCAGCCCTGTTAAACCAACGGGAGCAGAAGTTTCTCGTTGCAGCCTGTTGGGATGCTCTCAGCATGGATTTATTCACGTTAATTAAAAACAAACAAAAGAAGCAACAATGGTTTTTCACAGTTGACGTTACAATGCCCTTATCCTTTTGTCATCTACACAACTTGATACAAAACCCTACTACTTTCAACAGTCAGCAACATTCTCCAGGTCTGTTCTAACTAAATGGAAGATACTTTATAGCATCCCACCAGCTGACCTTTTGAAGTCCTAACTGCCTACTGCACTGGGTGTCTCTATAAGGACTACGTTAAGTTTCACTCCGATAACTGCACACTTCAGCCCAGCCGTTCAGACACCTACGGGTGCCGACGTTCAGCTTCGGACATTTGAAGCATCTGCCAGATCACCCGGTGCGCACCTCAATCCCTCCCAGTGAAAAGTTTATTGCCTCGTTCGGAGATGCGGCTTTGTTTACAGGGCAGCTTTAAGTCTGCGAGGGAAGGACCGAGGGCTTCACAGAGCAATTTCGTTCGAGAGATTCTAACGGGAACCACGGAGCTCCTTCGGGACAAACCCACAGCGGCCCCCGCGCTATTTGGGGCGGATTCCAGAGCTTTCCCCCGTTACCCAGCGGGAAGCGCTCCCCAAAACGGCACCGGCAGCAGCCCGGGGACACCCGCCGCGCTCTCCCCGCAACACCGCGCCCGACCCGCAGCCCTGCGGCAGCGCGGCGCCGCTGCGCGCGATTTTCAGCCCCGCGAGCGGCGTGCTCCGGAGGGCCGATAAAAGGGGCGGAACCCCCCCCAAACCGGCACCTATCGGCACGGCGAGGTGCGCTCGACGCCGGAGGAACCCGGCCTCGGATCGGAGGTGGCCCCGCGCACACCGCGCCTTTATCCCGCGCTCCATTGTTCCACCGAGGGCTCCTCGCCCGCTCCCATCGCTCCGCGTGAATGGATGAGGCCAGACAGCTGCCGGGACGCGCTGCCATTCGCATGCAAATCAGAGGGGGCGCGGACGCGCGCCGCAAACTTCAGCCTGGGGCGCGCATCCCAGATAGGAAAACAATGACGGCCGTACGCTACAATAGGGCCGCTGCGCCCAATTGCGGGCAGCAAACTTTCCCCCAACCCACCGGGCATCACCGGGCATCCCCGCCGCGATCCCCGCCGGGCCCCCGCCCCTCCCAGCTGCACTTACCGGCGCCCGGGGGGGCGCTGTCCGCGCGGCCGCTCCTCTCCCCCACGCAGCAGCGGCGCCGACATCCGCGGCGGAGAGAAGGCGGAGGGACCGAAGGGAGGAGCGCAGCGCCGCGCTGCCACCCGCCTGCCGCCCGCTCGCTCTGTGCCGCCGTCGGCGCGCACCTGGGTAGGCGCTGGCGGTCAGCTGACGGGCTGCGCTCTGATTGGCTGCCCCGCCGCGGCGGCACCATCTGCGCGGGGCGGGGCGAGAAGAGGCCACGCCCACTCGCCTCGCTCTTCCCCACGTAGCCCCGCCCCGCGGCGCGCGGCTGCTGCGGGCGCAGGGAGCGCGGAAAGCTTTAGGACGTCCTTGCGCGCACCTGTAGTCCCTCTCCTTGTACATATCTCGCATCCCTAAGATGCTGCAATCGAGCGGCTCATCCGTAAGGAGAGGGATCCCATCCACGCCCACAGCCACCCGCGGGAGGTGCAGAGGGCAGAGCCGGGCTCTGCTCGGCGCGGCCCGGAGGCACAGCGCGGTGCCCAGGAGCTGCTCCTCCCCCCGGCCCTGGGTGCAGACGGGGCGCGGGTCCACGTGCTGCTCATTAACTCGTCATTAGGCTTCAGAGTCAACAGCTGCTGGCGGGAGGGTGCGAGGCGCAGGTTCCTCCTCCCGGTGCTCGGAAGGCTGCCGGCACGTTGCGGGGGAAGGGCTCCTGCCGTTCCGCAGCGCTGTGCCCTCGAGCGGTGTGTGCTGCCGGCTGGCTCCCACCTGCCGTGCGAGTCCTGCTTTCAGGTGCTTTATGAACTTCAGCGCGAGCGATACGAAGGACAAAGGCGTAGAGCCCGAGTGGTGCGTGCTGTGCGGTAACGCGGTGCCGGTAAAGGCTGCGTTTGATTTCTGCCCTCTAAAGGGAAGGGATCTTTCACCTGCGGAGCAGTTGCTTGCAGGTGCTGCAGCTGCACCCGAGTCCGTTTCCAATTGAGGTGGTTGGAGATGGAGGAGATCGTCCTGCTGGTGAGTAAAGCGGTGCTGCTCACTGAAACCACGCTGTGTGCCGATGGCTGCTTAAATAAGAGTCTGGTGTATCGGCAAGGAGAAAATAGGATGCCACGTCAAGCCAAAGAGCAACCCGAGCCTGAAAGTTGAGGATCTAACTGTCCATTTCCATTGGAAACTGGGGATGGTCAGTTCCCACTCACTCCCAATTTCTGTTTTGTCTCTTTTTTTTGTTATCCCAGTTTGGAACTACTGACTTGCATTTTTCCCTTGGCAGCGACAGGACAGAAGAGAACAATTCTCTGAGTTCCTGGAGCTCAGTGCCAGGGGCTGGCTGGCACCATAGCAGCATTGTACATGTCAGCTGTTCTTCGTACCCTTAAATCATTATTTCCTATTTCTTTTTATTGTTTATTTAACCAGCCAATGTGAAGGCTGTGAAGGGGTGCTGTATTGCCTCCTTTCTCATGTGCTTTATTAACATAAGATAATGGGAATTCTGCACACCTCAGCAGCCTTAATGCTTTTATTGACAAAAACCCCAACTAAGCAAGTAGGCGGCCATTAGGTGGGATGATTTTTTTCCCCTCCATCCTCATGTGAGGGCTGTGCAGTCCTATAGTGGTGTTCGTGGCGTGCTGCCCTCAGTGCCTCTCCTGGGGTGCTGCTGGGATGTGATGCCTTTCCAGGAAATGACCCCAAAGTGGGCCTTGTGATTTATGGTGAGAAAGGCTTACAATGAGGTAACAGGAAGTTAAATGTGTAGCAAGTATTGTCTTTGGTTAATGGCTGGATTTTCGTCTTGAGGCAGTGATTTTTTTTTTTTCTTAAAGTCCAAAAGGTCATTCGGATAACATTAGAAGTGAAGTTTTTCATATTCAAGGAAATTGAATTTTCAGAAGGAACTCATAAATGCCATCCAAAGAGCTATGCTGCCTTCCACGGCGGCTGTGCTCCCATCAGTCCGGATGCTGCTTTTCCATCTCTCACTTATTACTGATGTAGAGGTAATGTCACAGCTGATGCTTCCCCTGTGTTGTGGATGGCTTCGGTTCTTTTCTGTTTCAGGGCAGGGAATTTATTTTCCCTCTCTCCATGCAGTTGTTCCATCCTGTCACACAGCGTTAGCTGCTTGCCATCCTCACGCACCTTTTTACAGAATTCTCTTTTGAATCCTCATGGCCTCAGTGCTGCTGCCCTGTTCCTCCCGGTCTCCTAATGTGTATGAATGTTCCACACATGTTGGCAGTGCCACTGACAGTGAGGTTTGTCTGGGCATTCAGAGTGCTCATGATCTGCTCTGTGTTCACAACGCTAGAGGAGAGCTGCAGGTTTGTAGCAGAGGACAAATGTTTTCCATATTTGATTTTCCTAAGCAGCTCAGCACTTGTCTGTCATTGCAGGCGATGCTGTCTGTGTTCCAGGCTTCTGCTGTTTGAAATTACACACCCAACAGGCTCCACTTTCTGCCAAGATCCATGAGGAACTTGTGAAGCACTCACAAATAAACTTTTACACCACAGCTTGCACGTTGGAGCTGCCAAGCAAGCAGGAATGGCTGCAGCAGCCCTGTCTTGGTGTGGCTCCCTGCTGGGACCAGCGTCACCTGCAAAAATGCATAGGTTTATAGGGATAATGATTGGCAGCTTGTAGGTTTCTTAAAATTCAAGCATATCAACATGAGACTGTACTAAAAAAATGCTGGCTTTGCTTTTTTTTATAAAAAAGTTTGATTGCTTCTGATTGCATAGAAAAGCTTGAAGGGCATAAATGTGATGAACCTCAAACCTATAAGGCAAACAACAAAGATGTGAAATACAGCAACCACAGTAAGTTTGCAATCTGATGTTTGCATTTCTAGGCAGTTTTCACAACATTAAGATAACAGGAATGAGAATAGTGCTAAGATGGGAATCTAAAAAAGCATTTGCTCCTGCAGACTGCAAATGAATGCTTCTGTGTGGTGAAGGAGGTGAAGTGGTGGTTCTTCCACTTGGCACTCTGTGCAGCAGTGACAACTCCAGGAGCAGCTGCTGCTGTGCTGCTTGGACCGAGGGGAAGCATTTCTCTCTGGTGTCATCTCCCATGAGCTGCTGCAGGCAAAACCGCACAGATGCTTTCCAGCCAGCAGTGCTCAGGCAGCGCTGGGTGCTCCTCCCAAACAATCCAGCTCACACAGCCTTGAGAAGAGCACAGGAAAACATGAGGTTTCCCACCATGTGGAATACACAGCGTCCTTTTTGACCACCTCCTTGTTCTCATCTTCTCTCCTTCCATGCCCTTTGGCTTCATACCCTTCTTCCTCCGCTCTCTTCACATCAGTTTCACTCTTCAGCAGTTTTCCTGGATCGCCTCCATCTCTCGTGCATGGCTGTGTGTGTGTGATGTTTGCTGCCATATACGTTTGCACCACAATTGCTGCTCTTCAGACCTTCCAAAGGCTCTTGCTGGCGTGCCTTGGACAATAACAAAACAATGCAGCTCTCTGTGACCTGTCGCGTGTGTCACTGCATTTCTTCTCTGAAGCAGACATTAAGCTGCTTACTGTCCTGAGTGTATGCATAATCCATTACCCCGAACTGTGCTGTGAGACTCTGATATGTCTTTCTGTCAAGAAGTGGTGTCAGGTGGGAAGATTTGGTAGGAGGGCTGTTACCTAAAAGAAATGTGGTGCTGGGCAGGTGGGGATCTGCTGCCCTGTGGTCCAACAGTCACAGCTCCTAAGCAATGTGAGACTGAATAAGTCTGTACAAACAGCAACAGTCAGCTGGAGTTTTTGGAAGAGAAATGATTATATCTGAAGGCTCATTCGTGAGGTAAGTTGAGAAAGAGGTATTGCAGTTTGCATCTTGTGCCAGCAGGTTTCAACTTTGCTGCCACTTTCTGTTCGTGAGCTGAAACACTGTGAGGTTTTCTTTTCACCTGGTTCTGTAGGTGCTGTGTATTTATTTTCAAAATTGCAGGAGCGTGCTGGATTTATTCAGGAAGGTACCAGAGCTGCACATGCAAATTGCCACTGCACAGCCGTGTAAGCCAATGACCAATTACATCAATAACTGGTTATTTGCATAATGCACTCCTAATTATGCATGCAGATATAATAATTGCAGGCACAAATGGTGTAAGTGATTGCAGGTGCAAAAGTGTGTATGCAGTCACGTGTGCATAGGCCACAAAACCCATCTCTGTGTGAGCAGCTCTTGCACCAGTCTCCATGGCACTGGTACACAAAACCTGAGAATTAAGGTCTTTGTTTTGGCCCAGCACAGCATTTTACCTGCTGATTGGGATTGGGTTTTTTTTTTTTTTTTTCTCAGTAGAAATAAACCAGCTCTTCAATAGCACCGGTTATTGTGATTCACCCTTCCTTTTACTGCCAGTTGTCTGCATGCAGGCAGAGCTCATCTTTATGTGGGGACTTCTGTAATGAGGAGCTGGGTTGACACCAGGCAGTGTTTTTAAAGCAGGTCAGTCACTTCACACACGATTCCACCTCACTTCTCTAATGTATTATTAATTGCAAAGCTTTTCCTTTTGGTTGATGTGTTTTCCCAGATGATCTGCTGTGTGAATGTTTCATGAGGAGGGACTCTAAGCTCATTTTATCATTTTGCTAGGAACCCCCCTCAAAGCTTCTTAGAAAGCCAGAGTGCCTGAAAGAAAATCAGAGTGTTTAACTGCAAGCCTATCATTTCTATTTACTCTAGGTGTAAAAGTGGTAACATGCAGAATGTGAAACCTTTTCTGCTGCACTCCCATCACGTGCTGATGGGTAAACGGCCATGAAGGCTTTTCCTCGTGGCTTCTGACAGCAGTGCAGGCCATCAGGAGCTGTTGCTGTGGCCTCCTGGTGCGAGGCTGTTGCATCCAGGCCAGGGCACACAGCTCTTACACACAGGTGTGAGCTGGGAGCAGCTGTGCACATCTGCTTGGCACTCAGTGCTTGGCTGCCTTTAGCTGCCCCTTGTCTGTCAGAGGGACAAACACCTCTACTGCTTTTCCTTCTTTCTTTTCTTTTCCTGTATATGCATACAGAGGAAGGAATTGTGAGGAGGCCAATTTGGAGCTGAATTTGAAATTCCTTATGAGCGGGGCATGGAGTCATTGTTTCCACCTTTGGGAGGAAGGTTGGAGCCTTCTCATCTCTTCAAGGACCTGCATAGGTCAGCACTGCATTTTACACAGGCTCAAGCCTGTTTGAGATACAGCTCTCCTTTACCAGGACAATAATGTGAGTACAAAAGGACCTGCATAGGAAAACCTCTTGTGGCACTCAGAAGAAAAATCAAAATGAAGAGCTGATGTAGATTTTATATGCAGTGTGTGTAGCCCTGCTCCACAAAGGCAGGTGTCTGTCACTGCTAACTAGTGAGATGCAGTGACTGCTCTCAGAGGGGCTGGACGGCAGGGATGCTACGTGTGAGCCCCAGCCTGGCAGCTGAGGCATTAAAGCACAGGTAACACAACCCAGGCTATCTGTGCACACAGGGCTGATGTTGCTCTTCGTCTCCGTTTCCTTCGAGTGAGTTTGTATTGCTTCTGATGTGTGTGCATGAGAGCAAGCACGACCTTCCTCTCTTGTAACTCACGTTAATACCACTCGCTTGGGTTTGCTCAGTACCTGAGCACCACTAACATACAAGCAATTTTTGGGCTGGTTTCAGAACTGCTTACAATACCAAATGGCACAATCAGATGTTCCTTCACACCTTCCTCAGCTTCTGCTTCCAGGCTGGCAGCTGAAAAAACCATGCTCTCTTTTCCCTTTTTGCTCACCAAGAATGTTCTGCCCACTTAGGAATTCTGTATTTCTTTTAATGTACCTTTTTTTTTCCTGCAGCTTGTTTGTCGAGAACCTTCTCAGTGTGAAATTAACTTTGAATCTCATTAAACTGATAAGGGATTGAACTGGCATCTGTAGATCTCAAGACCTGCTTTATTACAGAGAAATCCTCAAAAGGAAGTTATTTGGCCAAAACTGTGATACTTCTCTCAATGTTTCCATCTATTAACATTTTAATATCAAATCTCAATTATTGTATCTTTTTGTTTCTGATTCTGTGTGGAGGGAAAAAAAAAAAAAGAAAGAAAATACTCCATCGAGGGCTCCCCTTAACTTTACATACTAACTTTCAAGTGGGTAGAGATACAAAATCTTTACTGCATGTTTGCTGTATTGTGGCATGTTTAATAATAATAATAATATACAATTGTCGTTTTTTTTGTTTTTCTTATTGAGCTCCTAGAGAAATGTTTCTATTCAGCACAAAACAGCTATTTTGTGATTGGTACCTATGTTGGTGCTCTGTGTAGAGGCTCCCAGGCCTGAGCTGGCCAGGATACAGCTTCTCTGTACAGATGGAGCTGTGTGAAGGAGTTGTGTTGAGTTGGGGTTGTGTTGGGGCTGCAGTGTATTAGGGCTGTTACACACTGGGGTTGTGTTGTGTTGGGCTGTGATGCATTCAGGCTGGGGTTGCATGCGAAGGACATGAGCAGTGCCACCTCCCCACTTCTGTGGGGAGAAGTTGCACGTCTGTCTGGCACTTCTGTGCAAGGCCAAGTGCCTGATGTGCTCAGAAGGCGTGAAGGTAAAGCAGGTCGCTTTGTCCTTCCCAAGTGTGGGCAGGATCTGAAGCTATTGTAGATGACAGGCTGCGTTTTTATCAATGAATCAGTGATCTAAAATCAAGATCTGGTTCTTGTGCCCATGCAATGCAATGGGAACTTTGGAACCTATGCACTTAATCAATGGATTCTGTTATTGTCTGTGTGTTGGGGAGGCAAGTGGCTTTCTTTTATAGCAGATCAATGATATTTCTATTTCCAATGGAAATAATTTTTAATTAAATTAAAATATCTACTTGTTCTAGTGTTAAAAGACTTGATAGCGAGTATGGTGTGAGACCTTTATTGCAAACCAAGAGGAGAAAGAAACACGGAAATGAAGAGGCTGCGTTGTGGTTTTGTGTTTATTAAATTAACTGAATAGTGGAGATTTGACTTCCCTCACAGGCAGGTTTTGCGTTGGAGATGCTGTGGGGAAGATGCCTCCTGTTTTCACCTTGCATGCAAAAATGACACGTGAACAGTGGCTGAGGGGTCGTGGTTGTGATGGATGTCCGCTTCCACTGCTCGCTTCCTTGGTCTCCAAAAAATGGGTTTCTCTCCTTTGGATGCAGATGTCAGCACAGTTTCTGTTGTAATCATAGTCCCCTTGGACAGGGAGAAACACAGAGAAGAAACAGAGAACTGTATTTCTCATGGCATATCCTGAACCAAAGCTCTATAAATAGTAAGATAAATATAATTTAAATTCAGTTTGCCCTTAAGTGGCAGCTGTGACAAAGCATGGCACGTTTGAGAGCTGGATACAATTATTTGGAATTGCTAAACGCCACGCTTCTGTCGTGACCTTTCGATTGCACTGAAGCCAGAAGGAGCTCCCTGATTTCAACTTCTGAACTGCAGATCACCCCATTGGAAAGAGGCTTCAGAAGCTATTATAATCACAGGGAATATTTTAAAGGGTGTGGAAGCTATGAGCAAAATATTTATTTTACGCACTTGTCTGCATTTAATCCATAAATCTGTCTACTACGATAGTGTTTTACTGGTGTAGATGAGGCAAGTAAGCTGAGATCATAGCAGACATGTCCTCTAAGGCTTTACAGAAAATCATTGCTTTTTAATCCCTTTATCCCTGTTATTTCCTACCACTGTGGAAATGCAGCGGCGGGGAAAGCTGGCGTGGTGTAGGACAGATGCATAATGCACCGTGCTAAGCAGGCAAAAATCCTTCTGTTTTTATAATGCTCCAAGCACGTTGTACATGTCAGTGCTAGTGCCGTGTGCCCTACATAAATAAAAACAACTTAGCAATGCTCAGCTGGGTGTTACACATCTTAGAGCTAACCTCTCTGTATGTGCTGTCTGGGTATCAGTGAGTAAGCTTCTAATTAGGGTTAGCTAGGAGTGCAGAACGGGGCAGATTGCAGGGCAGGCACCGAACCAGCATGTGGCTGCGTACTGCAAGTTGTACAGTACCTGAACTCAAGGCTGGCTTTTATTTTCCGCATTGTTTTTTCCCTGCATAAACATCAGGAACATGCTTGGACAGTAGAATTGAGCCCTGATGTCTGGAGGGCATCTGGAGGTGTTCAGGTGTGTGACTGCTTCCTGCCTTCCCACCACGGTGCTCTGCTGTGTGCGCTACAAACACAGCTCTGCTGGAGGTGTGGGTGCTGCAGGGCTGGGCAGGGATGTGGGTAGCAGTGAGAGGCAGCAGTGTTTGGGGAGGGGGAATTCTTAAGGGTTTTTGGTAGGTAGCTTACGTGTCTATTAGGTTAGAGCACAGCAGTCTTCTGGCTGGGGGAATAGAAAATAGGGAGCGTGGAGGCAGTGTCAGTGTAAGATTTCAACGACAAATTTATGGGTTCTTTTAGGTAGAATGACTTAAAACACGAGTGGTCCTTGGGGTGCTCTTACCCATCTGGAGAAACAGCTGCCCGAGGAAGGGGCTCTGTGCCTAACCGGGCAGCAGTCTTCCACCTATTTCACTAAATAAATGAGTGTTCTGTGCAGTCAGCTGCTGCTCCAGCAGGATGCTGTCCCACTCATGAGGCCAGCTCTAGCAAGTTGTAACCTTGTGAGTTCTACTTATTTAAGGGAGCAGAGGCTGCTGGCTCTTGGGCACTGAATTTGTACTGGGCCTTATGATGCTGTGTGTGCATAGGGATGGGGATGAGATGTTCCCTGTCACGCCGTCAGAACCAGAGCTCTGGTGGCTGAGGGAAAAGCAATGAAATTCGAGGATTTCAGAGAGAAGGTTCAAGGTGCATAGGTAGCCAAAGTGTTTGGAGAGATGTAAATGGGCATGAGTGTGCTTAACAAGATCTAGTACCAATAAAAAGGTATTTTTGCTTTGAAAATCCACCTGAGAGCCCTGATGTGTTCCTGGGGAGCTGTTTGCTCTTGGACACAAGCCCCACTGACATCTGATGGGATAGCAAAATGTAAGGGAAAAGGCTTGAAATTAAATAATTCCTGTGGATTTTTTGAGCATCGCATTGAGTTTAACAGAGCATTGTGGCTGTCCTCTGAGGGACACCAGGGCAGCTCTAAGGGCAGCTTCTGTACAGCCTGCTCCCATAACATCTAATTGCTTTCATATCTATCAAACACTAAAAGCCTTTCTTCAGAGTTGTGCGTTTGTTTTTAAATCAAATGGATTTATTCTTGGTGTCTTGAGTACATTATTGCAGTAACCTCATCCTTGGACCAAAATTTTGGCAGAACACGCACACCCGTAATGAGGACTTTGTGTTCTGTGGAGGTTTTATTACAAAAGATGAACAAGTGTATTAGAAAGAAAGGGGAGAAACACAGAAGACTACTTTTTTTTTGGCAAAGCTTTGTGCTACAGTTCTTATTTCTCTGGTTGCAGCTGCCTTTAGGCACACATCTCAGTCACTTGTTATATTGTGCTCAACTGTTGATGCTTCCCAAATTTGCTCTTTGGTGAAACAGGAATTTGTGCGAGTTCCCCATAAAAATGACTGATTTGGGTTTTACCAGGAACTCTGGCGCTCCCCCATTATAAGAAGGGATTGCATTTTTAGAGAGAATTAACAAGACAGGAGTAGTGAAGCACTTGAAATGTCCAGTTTAATTCTCTCCCTTCCTGCAAACAAGCTCATACGAGCAGGTTTTTCAGAAGTCCTGAAATGAAAGCTTCCTGGAAGAAATACATTTCCCTGTGGGACCACACAGCTTTCAGTCCTGCCTCTGTGTGAAGGTAAGAAAGCTCTGTTTTCATTTACTATTTATGAGATGTGCATTGGTATTACAAAGTGACCACAGGATTCTGGGCTTTTAAGAATCTGCAAATGAGATGGAGCTCATTACTTTTTAATGTAAAAAGGATTATTGTGATCTTAGTGACAGGATATGTGACCTCAGCTGTGTGTCTTGCTGGAGGATATGTACTGAGGCTTTTCCTTTAGGAAGGTGATGAAGCACACACACATTTTCCACGTTCTTTTCAGCTTATAGAGATATTTATTAGAAATAAAGGGATATATATATATATATATATATATATATATATATATATATATTTTTGATTGCAGACCATGACTGGTGAATTTTACTATTGAGTTAAATGCAGAGGCACGTTTTCAAAATAAAGGCTAGTAATTACAGCTCCCGTCTCCATGCACAAAGGTTGTTCTCGTGGTCCTAAAGGAAAGCAGAGAGAATCAAGGAATCTCCTGTTAATGTTTCCCCCAGTAATTGGGATTTCCTTTGCAGGTGATGTTACTGGGTGTCAAGTCATGGCCCTGCTCTGGTGGCAGCACGTGAGGTGTGAGCCTCCAACTGCCTCTGGTTGCAGTGCAGGTGGGAAGCTCTCTGGTTGTTGTGATTGCTGTGTGGGTCTGTCTAAAGTGTGTCCATTGTGTGGGGTTCTATAAGGTGGTGTTGGAGAGACACCCATGGGTGTCTGCACTCCTCTGTGGCCATCTGTGTGTTCTGTTGGTGCTCCCATCTCTTCCATTAAAACAGCACTGCAAAACGAATGCGCAGCGGGCAAGAGCGAAGGGGTTTATGAGGGAAGCCTGTTTAAATGTGTTTATTAACCAGAAAAGCTGCATTTTTCAACACCACTGATTGCTGTGCAGACACTATGCCTTGGTTTTGCACACTCACGCGGTTGCGGTTTAAAATGACTTGTTAATAATTAACATCTCGCAGCAATCCACAGAATGACTGAAAGCACAGCACGTGAGCTTTCTGGCTTTATTTCTTGCAGGTATTTTTGGGCCTGTCCCCTTTGAAGCCTGTCTGCTTAGCTGATGAAAGCTGCCCCATAGTCTGCAGGTTGCACATAAGTTGTGAGCACAAATTGGACATTATTTAAAGAAATGCCAACAGGTGGGAAAGGCGTTCTGCTTTCAAGAGAATGTGCCGGATGGACAGCATGCCAAAGACAGCTCAAGTTATTGCAGAAAATAGTAAATTAAAATGAAAATGTCACCAGGAGAGAGGTGCAGCCCAGTTGAGTCAGTCCCATTGCACATCACTGTCACTGCTTGGTTTTCTAAACCAGAAGAGCTTGAAGTAAGGACTTGTCAAAATGCCCTTTGGGATTTGGGTGACCTGCTCCCAGCGTGCTGCCAGCCTTTAGGCACCTTTCAAAACCCCAAACTAATTTCCTTCACTCAGTTCTTCCTCTCCTGAGCTCCACAAGTGCAGTAATTGCAAGCATTTGTTCTGAGCCATGTAAGCTTGGGCTCCACCGGTTTTATTTACAGCAATTATATCTGGCAGATAATTTCTAATAAACTCAGGAAAATGATAAACCTCTTGCTAACTTCACAAAGAGAGAAATAGGGCAAATTGATCAAATAAACTGCTTCCCACACAGTGAAAAATTACCATGCATAACATTTTGGAACAGAAATAGCTCTGATGAAAGTATGAAGGCAAGCAGGAACTTGCTAGAGGCATTTGGGCAGAGTTTTAAGGTTTTGGTCCACTTCTAACAAAGAGAATCTGTTTGACCCTGATGTGAGTTACCCGATGCTGGTAGTGGAGCTGCAGGATGGATGTAGCTTCTCTTCCCCGTTAGAAGCAGGCTGGTTTATTTTAGGATGCAGCATTGGAAGGATGGAATCCCATTTCTGCCCTTCTGGTTGATGACCGATCCCAGTCCTCTTAGGCCAGCAGAGAAAACTTCCTTTCATTATATAAAATTAAACCAGAGTGTTTAAAATATAGCATGTGAGGTTTGTCCCACGTCTCATTTTACTGAGCGTGTGGTGGCAGTGAATCTGAATTTCAAATAGCTGAACTCAGGTACTGAATTTTTCTAAAATGAGCTTTTAATAATTATTGAGCTTTCTCATCTCTGCTGTGTAGCTTAATTTACATTGAAAATTTGAATTTCAACTGAAATTCTCAATCTAGCAGTGTTAACATCTCTCTGAGAAAAGTAAACGATTGCTACAAATTAGGCCTGGGCTTGGATGCTGCAGTTGATTAACATCACATAAGGACAATTAGCAGCGTTTTTAGGAAGGGATAGGCAGAAATTATCATGGGCAGTTGAAGCTATACCACCCTAAAATTCTCTTTATGTAATTAGGCAAATTAGGATAGGACAGTGGCTTTAACATTCATACCTTGATGAAATGTATGTATGAATTCCTTAAGGAATTTGTAGACTCTGTAATGACTACAGTCTTCTGTATCATCTAAAAGATATATTTACAAAACAGTTTAAATGAGAGATTCATACAGTATTAACATGACACCAGTTCTAAATGGTTTGGCATTGCCAGGAAAATTCATGAGGTTTTCTCTGCCTGGAATTTCCGTCTCATTTGAATTTGGATAAGAGGAAAAGATAGCTTGGGAAATGGGAGCATAAATTTCACTGGTTTGAAGAAAGCTTATAGCAGCTCAGGATCTTTCTGATTTTTATGGTAATGTCTGCATTCAATTCTGATGCCATTTCTAAAAACCACTTGTGTGGCTGTGGCTGAAGGAGCTGCCATAGGGCTAGGGATGCAATGTAAAATAGAGCAAACATAGCTTTCCTGTTTTCCATCCTAAGGCATCATTAAGTAGGACCTTGTGTTGCTTTATGCTTCGTTATTGATCATCAGCTGAGGGCTGAGGAAAGCTTTATCTGTAGGCTGTGCTGAGGAGAATGGCAGTAAATGGAGAATTAGAAGGGGCTGCTCACTGGTCCTGGCAAATGTTCTCCTTTGGAACCCCTCTGTGCTCCCAGACTCATCTCTAAGCCTAGATGGAGAATAACATTACCGAGGCTCATATTTTCCTTCTCATCTGCTAACCAGAGGTGACAGGCTGTGAGCTGGCAGTGCTCCATCTCCACTCCCTCCTGCAGCACCTGGGCTGTGTCCCAGCCATGCACCAGCTGTACCTGCACTGTGTGCAGCAGATTTGGGAGGTTTGTCTTCATGGAACGTGGAATGTGGCCGAGCTCTTGGGGCATGCTGGGATCATGCTGGATCCATGCTGGGTCTGTGCCAGGTCCATGCAGTGCCATGTCAGTGCCTGTTGGCTGCTCCATTTTGCAGGGCTGGTGGTTTGCAGGTTGCATGACTTCTTCCTTGTTTTTGTCATTTTCTCTGCACGTTTTCCTCTCTGAGCTTTCCTGATACTCGATCCCCATGAGTTTCCCAAACAAAGAAGAGCAATTATGGCCCCTGATTAAAAGCCTCAGCAGAGCACTGTGTGCAAATCAAGATAACCATTTATCAGCACCGTTCCTTTTCTGCCCATGAGGATTTAGGCATGGTTCGGGTTGCAGAAGCATTTGATTTGCTGCAATTCCAGTGTGTGCAGGTGTGACGTGATGGAAGGGGAAAGCTGTGGGTGTGCAGGGTGTAACGAGGGCTGCAGCACAGGATGGGAGCCGTCGCACTGCCCAGCACCGTGCGTTGTGTGCTGCTGCAGTGGGGACAGGCGAGTGACATGGCTGGGATCCAGGCTGCTGCTGCCCTTCCCTGTGTGTCATGTCCCAGCACAGCTGCCACTGCTGCAGTCACACCGGAGAGATAACACAGATGTGTGTCTTTTATTTCCAGGGAGCGTTTTCAGCACTGTGGTTATCAGCACTTCTGTCAGAAGTTGAAGTTCTCCAGCTTGGGCGCTAAAATAAATCAGCAAGCCCACTTTGATAAAAGAAAGGTGAGAGAAAGATTCCCAGTGTCACCCTCTGACAGTGCTGCCCATCTCTGCCCCTCCAGGAGTTTTGGGAGGCAGTGTGTGTGTGTTTAACTTGTGTGCCTGCAGCTCAGGAGGCTTCCTTAACTACCGTAAGGCTGAATGGATCAGGGTACAAAACACGTCCTGATGGGCTGCACCATGATGTCCCTGCACTGCTGGTGCCAGCCTGGTTCCCACCAATGGGATGGGCACCAGGGAGGTCATTGCTGTCACAGTTTCTCCATCACGATGAGATTGCAGTGCCCGAGATACGCGGGCTGTGTGTCAGCAGGGAGCCAGGGGCAGAGTTATGGTTCTGGCACTCAGATCTAAGCAGCTGTCTCCCATCAAAGCATAAAAACTTTTGTTCTTGTGTTCTCAGCAGAACATCATGGCCTTGTGTGTTGTACATCATACTGGAGGGAGCTTCCAAAACACTGCCCTTAAACGTGTCTTTCATGAGTTTCTAGATACTTTATGTATCTTCCAATATTTCTGCATCCCACTGGATGGTGTTACGTAGCGTTAAATATTCTCTCATATCAGGTTACTATGAGCCATGTCCTTAGAAATGCTTGACCAAATCATTATGAAATACATTTCATATATATTGCTAAACTTTATTCTGTAGAAATATTGCACAGAAGTTCTTTGTTCCAAAACTTCAAATAATTCTCAAAACAAGTGAAATAGCAAGAATAATAGTTGCTGTAGGATTTGCAGCCAGTATAGCTTCCTGCTTCTCCAAATGCTTTTGGAGGTGCTGATTGATCTCTAAAAACTCTTGAAATGTCACTGGGAGTGAATGAGAAATACACTCCTCAGCTCATCTTCTTCAGCTTGTTTCAGCTGTCCTGCCAGGCGTGCTGCTGGGGATGTGCTGCTGGGATGGCCATCCCTGACCTGGGCAGGGCTGGGAGACCCACAGCAGCATCCTGGCAGCGCTGCTCACCCAGCTGGGTTTGTTGTGCTGCTGTGTATCTGCAAACTGAGTGATGTTTGTGTGCAGATAGCAATGAGGGCTTCTCCTTGTCTGGAATTTGCAGTAATTGAAACTGCAGAATTAGGTAAACATTGTTTGAAGCCTGGCCAATTTCTGGTACGCTGGGAAGACCCTTCAGTGGTGTGAGGGTTGCTCTGTATGTTGTCCTCATTTGTTTTCTTGCTGCTTGCGTTCTGCTCTTCAGTTCTCTCCTGTGGTCAGAAACATGCTGCCTCCTGGGATTGCTTTGTTGGATGTGTTTTGCTTTGTTTTCTTTTGTTTTTCCAATGAATTTACTCATTGGAGCACAAAAAAACAATGAAAAAGGTATGCATCTCTCTGATAAAATTGGCCTGAGGTTGCTGATGGGTGATGTGCAGCCTCCGGAGCTGCTGCACCGGGAGCAGTGCATGACTGCTGGCCCCATCTCTTTAATCTTCATCCCTCAGCAACCACTGATAGTTGGGCAGAGCAAAGCCAGAGTGGCTGCAGAGCAGTAAGCTGAACGTGTTGGAGTCCCATCACACCACCTTTGCAGTAGCAGAGAATTTACATAATGGGAAACTTTCTCAGTGCTGGCAGCAGAATTGTGTCAAAATGCCACCAAAAGTGACATTTCCCCTTTATATATCTCCCCCAAAGGCTGTTCCCATCACAGAGAATGGGACGGATGGGGGATGGCTGTAGGGAAGGGAGGGGAAAGAGAGGTGCTGGCTGTGTGATGGGAGGCTCTCTCACCTTGTTTCTAGGATATTTCTTCAGCAGGAAGAGATTCCAAATGAATTCACCTGTCTCATTTCAGCCTCACGATATATTTGTTCAACATGAAAAAATCAATGTTGAGCTAGAATTTTGTGGGGATGGAGAAAATCCGTGGAGATTGCATTTCTGCTTCAGTGCAGTTTCATGTTTTACTGCTGCATAGACTTGCTAGTTAATAAGGTATCCTTGAATATGAGGTCCAAATGACATTTATTGCTGGGCAAGTACATACAAATCAATACTTACAATTTTTATTGGCGACCACGTACTATCTCTGATATCATTACAACTGTGTCTGGCATTAATTGACAGTAACCAATAGTCATCATTATTTTCTTAATTCTGGTCTCTCATAACTCCTCAGGGTCGCTGCCTGTCGGTTCACCTTGGTGAAGAAACAGACTTGGCGTGGAGCAGGGATGCAGTGCAATGGCTGTGCTGTGGCCAAGCATCTTTGTTCAAGACCCTCTCCACCAACAAAACCATCCCTTTGGTTCTAATGAAATCCTGGGACCCAGCACTTGATAGGAATTCTTCCCCTTTGTGTTGGGATGAAGGCAGTTAATGAAGGTTTTGTACTTGGCTGGGGAATGGCGATAAGGAGAGAACAAACATTGCATCCCTTGGAGAGGCAGCACGTACATATCCTGGATCTCTGTCTTGGCTTTGATCTGATCTGAGGAACGAGAAGGAGATGACTTAAATGAAATGAAGGGGTAGAAGCAGATTTCTGGAAGGAGATCCCAGGTGCATCACCTTCAGGGATGTCAGGAAGGCTCCCCTGTAAGCTGCCCTGGGGGCTGCAGGGCTCAGACCTGCAGATGCTGAGTCTCCATGAGTGGAGTTACACTGCTTGATTACATGCTTACCTTTCAGCAGCTGATTAAAAGGTTTGATTGCTAAATTTGAACTCCAATTAGTTTAGTGGGGGCACCAAAACTAATGACATTTACACGAATTAGCTTTGATATCAGAATCCAAGGATGACATAGAATCTTCACTATGTCTGTAATAAGAAATTCTATTCTAGACTCTGTAGAAACTCAGTTTCTTATGTACTGCTGGTTAAAAAAATAATTTTCGTTGCCTTTACACATTAAATCTCTCACACATTTGCTGATATTGCTCTGCATGTTAGTGGCTTTTTGAAAGAGTTTTAAATGAATGTTCAAATTATTCATTGAAATACTATGAGCATCTGTTCAACTTATATTCTTCTCTGGCACTTACATATGGAAGGGGGCACTGGAAAGGCAGTTGAGATGCAGGCTATAAAAATGCCACAAAGGCACAGGAAACATTTGTTGGAGGAATGCTCTGTGTGCTCTTACACATTTCTTTTAGAAATGTCCCCACGTAGTTGGGTAGAGTTTTTCAAGGGCTGTGAGGGTTAACTGGGGAATGGCTGCAAATGAAGCAATTGCCTGCAGCTGCCAGGCAGCTCTGCAGCACAGGTGGGGCTGGGATTCTGGTTAAGAAATCAAATGACTGAAGATGGATGTGTTTGGGTAAAGTTTCAGGGATCTACAATGATATCCACATGGGTAAGTGGTTTCTGCTCAGCTCTGAGCTGCCTGCGTTAAGGATGATGCTGTTATTGCTGCTCCATGCTTGGAAACCAGTTTATTGGCTGGCTATGGAAAGCCTTCTGTTAAGATTAAATCCTGTGTCCCTGAAGACTGAGTTTTATGTTAGCTGTAAATCAGTGTGGAATTGTTAGGGCTAAGGTGAGGTTTCGGGTTAGGGTTCAGCAAAGCATCCTCAGGAACCCATTTTATTCTTGATCCTGTAAATCCCTGCCGGGGATGAAAGGCTAATCGGTACTTATTGTGTGATAGCAGTGGCTCCTGGGGCTGTTTTATGCCCAGGTTTTGTTAAATGAATTTTCACAGAATCCAAGTGCTCAGGAACTTGATTCATGGATGGATCTTGGCCTATGTTTTTATAGATCTTTAAGGAATCACTGGAAAACCTTTTTCTTTTTCCCCGCGTTTTGAAAGCCTAACCCTGTGGTACCTGAACTGTTGGCATAAACTCAGCTCAGAAGGCAATGTGAACCATTTGTCAATGAAAGCAGCAGCATTTATTTAGCCCTGCAGGCTTTCAAACATTACCCAATAAAACAAGCTTCTCCATCCTTTCTGAAGCCCCCAAATCGTGTTTTTGGACTGCCTGTGATTGTTCCACAGCTCTGTGAGGCTTTGTGCATCTGAAAAGCCCCTCATTGTCACAACCTGAGGTTTTCTTGGCTTGAAATGCTGATCTGGGCCAAATTCCAAGCATCAACTCTTTTAGATTAATATAGTTTAAATTAAGAGAAATTAAAGATGAAGATGTATTATCAGTCTTTAGCTCTGTGTATTGTTGGTTCGTGGTTATGATTTTGTCATTACGTTGGTTCTCGAGAAGTAAAAATTGCTGTTAAGAATTTAATTTTTAATTTATTGCATTCTTGTGTTGCAATGGACCTGCCAGCACCTGGAGGCATGATGCCTGTGGTCTCTGGCTGATGCCAGCCCTGGTGGCTGTGTCTGCTCATTGGCCTGAGCTCCTTGCAGCCCTTTTGTACCTGCTTGCTCCAGCAGGTGCCAGGAAGCAACAGATGACCCAGCTCCTTCCAGCTTGGGCCACCATTCAGAATTTTCAAAGGGACCTATGTGTTCATAGTCTAACAGATAAGTATGTTAATAGCAAGCATCTCATCCAAATGAAGGGTTGTTCTGCTGTAACATTCTCAGATTATTACAATTCTCCATTTTCACAACTTCTAAAAGGGGCTTTGAAATCATAAGCTGAATTTTAGGTGAAAGCAGCGTGTTACTGGTGCCTTCTTCAGTTTGTATTTGCACACCCAGCCAACGACTGCTGGGAAATATGGTGGTCGTGCCCTGCAAGTCTGTGCTTTTAAGGGCTGCAGCAGTGATTTCTGAGTTGTGACAAGCTGTCCCCAAGTGCAGAACTGCAGCGTGGTCTGTGCAGTGCTGTTCTTGGTGTGTGTGTGTACATAATCATTTTGGTTAAGTACAAAAAGTAATATTCTATTCATTTAAATATTGTACCATCTGACATAGCTGCAACGTGCTGATATTAATGGCTCACTTGAGGCCAATTCTTCTCCTCCAACGGCTCTTTCTATTGCAAATTCATCATGCAGGCATCGGGCAATGAGTTATCATTCATTTTTTCTTTTTTTCATGAAGGACAGATATTGATATTCTCCTAAGATGTGAAAATAGATCTCCTTATCAGCAGTGCTTAGCATACAGGCTGCTTTGCAAGCTGAGTCCAGCAGTGATGCTGTACAAAGAAGCCCAGCACAGCACCGGAGCGTTTCATTTCCCCATAAATCAGTAATAGGAACGCTTGGGTATTGCATTTCTAGCCTAAAAACTTGGATGTTTGTTGAGTTTTGCGTTATACGAACCCTGCTAGATACAGGGAATGAATTTCAGTCTGGGTAGAATCACAGAACCATTGAATGGCTTGGGTTGGAAGGGACCCCAAGGATCATCAAGTTCCAACCCCCCTGCTACAGGCAGAGCCACCAACCTCTGGATGTGGTACTAGACCTGGTTGCGTCATTCTCTCACTTGCTAACCATGGATGTCTGGGGGCAGAAGCCTTTTTAGCATACACGAGGCATAGCACGAGAGATGCCTTCTCTTGGCTGAGGCCTTCAAGCCTCTCAGGAGCTCAGTGCCCCATGTCCCCAGTGCCAGCAGCATTGTCTGTGTGAGTGTTACTGAATGGCTTGCAGTGCTGACCGCTGCTTAACATAAATGCATCCAAGGAGGATACAAAATACAGTGCAAGGTATCATTAAAAAACAAAGCCTGTATTGTTTTTGAGAAATCCAAGAATGTTCTCCTTCAGTGGAGTCTGAAACTTAAAGTATCTAGCAAATGCCAGTAAAATTAATGAACTGCTGTTGGCTGGTGGGTCTCCAGTGATGGGGTGATTTGGAGTGGCAATGAACGTGTAGTCTTGGTGCTGCCAGCTAAGGTCTGAGCATTACTGCGTGGGTCAGAATTGATTGATTTCCTTGTCTAAATTATTTGCAAGCTTAGTCATTACTTTTGTAGCTGATAATTTCACTGGAGCTTGAGACCTGCCATATTATGGCTTATAAAAGTTTAACCATCGGTGAACTCTTAGGCAATAAATCACGGTAGTGTTGCGTTGCTCTTAAAACTCAGTGGAAGCGCACGGCTGAAACATCAGGAGGAGCAGAGAGGATCTCAGACTGCAGCTTTGGTGCAGAAACATTGCAGCAAGTGTCAGGATTCGTGTCTGACCCACTACAAACCTCAGCGTTATTGAGATGAGGGAAAGCAAAGCTGCTGCAGACTCAGAGGCGTACTTCAGCCCGGCCCAGGACCAAGTCTCCTCTTAGCATTAATAATACATCAGTGGCTTTGGCAGGGGCATGGTGACATCAGTGTGGTAAGTCTCTTGGGGGAAAGATAAGATATGGCAAAACTGCTGAAAAAGCAGGATTTCCTGTCTTTGCTGCACTATTTATTAGTTATGGAAAGGTAGTAATCAGAAGAGCTGTAATAAAGCAAGCTTTCAGTGGTGTTTTACAATTTGTGTTTGGCCGCTTTTCTACCATTCACTCCAGAAAACCGTAGAGTTCTCTGCAGGAAAGAGCTTTGCAATTATTGGACGTGTCTGAGATGACATCGTCTGAACTGGTCTGTGTGTGATTTATTTGTTTAATAATCATGCGTATTTGTAATTGCAGGGACTGCAGTTTTTGTACCGATTGCTGCATTGTGAAGCACGTGCCTGGGGGGTTAATGTTTTGTATTTGAAGTAGCTCATTCAGGCTTGAAGTAGAGCTGGGTAGGGTTACGTGTCAGTTGAAATGCAGAGCGTGTGTTTAGAGTTACCTGAAATGGCTTTCATTTGGTGTGGCTGTAAGCTGATGAGATCAGATTTGATTTCTGTACTTCTAAGATGCTCCCTTGAAGTGCAATTAAGCTACTTGGCAAAAAAATGGAAATGCAAGAACTCACTAAGAGGGTAATGGGGTTCCCCAGTTTAGTAGGTTGCTGTTGGTGCATTATCATGTCCAGTCCCTTCTGGTGACCCATCCTTCCAAGGCCTGCATCTCATGGGGCTCCCTGCAGCCCTTCCTCAGGGAAATGCTTCCAGTCCTCTCACTGAGCTCAATGGATGTATTTTTTTATTTATCACTTTGGGTCATTGAAAGGAAGGAGTAGAAATAAAGCACAGCTAATCCATATTCTGAAGTCTGGTAAATAGTTTCTGTGTTTTGCTTGGTTATTTTTGGTTGTGGTTTTAAAACCTACATTTCAGATGTATGTGACACAGATGGTACAAGAAAGCATCATTACTTTGAAGAAATCGGATTTCCTTCTGACAGTGGATCTGAAATCAGAGCCTCACAGGCTGAGAGGTGTGGATGGGGGATGCCATTATTTTCTTCAGAAGTTATTGCAATGTGTCAAAAAAGTGCTATTTTTTCATAGCGTGTGGAGTGGTTCATGCCTTCCTCCCAACGTGACCTAGATAAGGGCTGTATCACAGCTATCATTGTTATGTGCTGAGGTTCTCTGCTTTTGGGCTCCTTCAGGTAGCATTTCCAGTTTCAAATAGCAGACTTGCATGAGCAAAGAGAGCAGAGCCTGGCCCCATTGATCCATCCTTCTCTATTGGAGTGGGAATCTGCTTCTCTGCAGTGCCCTGCAAATGGCAAGGCATTAAACCCTGTGCCCCTGTAATCAAAACAGCTGGGCTAATTGTTCTCATAATAATAATAATAATAATTTTAGAAAAGCAATTTAAAAAGGCTAAGAAAAACATAGTAGCTGTAGAAATTGTGCCATTATTGTTCATTTGTTGTCCCTGAGCTGTCTATCATACCTGTCTCTCCTTTTTCTCTGTTCCAATTAGAGATGTAAGATCCACTTTGTAAAACTGCACGTCCACAGGAAATGCCTTGACAACTGTGTCCTTCCCACAGCTGGGAGATGCTCCTGACTTTGCAGAGCAGTTTTCCATATGGAGCACATTCTGCCCAGTCCTCGAGGAGCACACAAGTGTATACCAGCACGTGGTCACCTGGAAAGCAGCTTTTTGATCGTGAGAGTCTTAAACAGGAACCTGGGGGCAGAGTTCCTGCAGGCACATGGGTTTCATGGCATAGCAGCACAGGCCTGAAGTGGGCTGGGAAAAGGCCCATGGAGAGGGAAAGGGCTCCAAGAGAGCAGCCCGAGCACTGCGCGAGAGAGAGGAGGAAAGAGCTGTAGTGCATCACAGCACCATAGATTAGCATCAGCTGCAAGTTCCAGCAGCCCTCCCTTTCCCTGCTTGCTGCTGATTGAGGCAATCTGTGGTTTAAAGGAGGGCTGGAGAAGGAAAACTCTCTGTGCTTGAGCTGTGACCCGGTGGGTAGCAGGCTATGGCAGGAGGGCAGCGTGGACCAGCACTGCACAGAGCCCAGGTCAGGGCTTGCACAAAGGCAATCAAGCTGGAGAGCCACAGCAAGCTCTGTTCCTGTCTGCCATTGTTAGTTTATGTCTTTCAAACCCAGTTTTTCCTCTCAAAAAACTCTGCTTTCCTTGCAACCCTCAGCACTGTTGGGCTGAAGCATCTGCCAACGATGCCTCCTCCAAGGCATGGTGCTCAGTCGCTGCTGCTGCGTGCTGCCATGCATCCCTTTGGATACCACATATCATTCACTGTGCTGCTTGCAGCTGCATCTTTTTAATTGCGGTATGTTTATTAGCACAGGGTGTCTCTGCTGGCAAGGTGCTGTGCTGAGACAGCTCTGTAGAAAAGCTGCATCTTCTCTGCCCAGAGCAGAGAAGGGCTGTGGGGTGGAATTTCAATGGACAAAGCTTGTTTCTGGTCAGGAGCTGATTTCCTGAAAGATTTCCCATCTGCACACTTTGGCCTGACCTGGCCAAAGCACTGGGAAATGTGCTGGAAATAGGTGTTTTCATGTGTTTATTTCTGTGTTCAAAGGGAGGGAAAAATCATTAAAAACTTGAAAGTTAACATGTTTTCTTACTACTTGTGGAATTACACTTTAATATCAGAGTTTATTGTGTAAATTACCAGTACAAGAGACTGTGGACCTACAGCTTAACTCCCCCGTGAGGCTCTGCAACCACCCGTAAATCTTTTGAATTGTGCCCTTGAAGCTTGTGATGTATTTGGAGCCCCTTGAGCAAATTACAGATTTGCATTAATTCCCTACAGTTCCCCATATAAGCACACAGTTGTCATTCTTTCTGTTTTGTAATAAAAACTCTTCAATATATAGAAAGACTTAAAAGGTGCTAATTAACATCAGTTCTGTTAGTGGTTCTGGGTTGGGTAGGAATTTACTCAAGTTTCAAGATCTTACTCTTCCTTTCCTAGTCCTGATCCTTATGTAATTCTACTGTTCAACAAACATATAAACAGTGTTTGGCTCATGTCAGCTGTGTCACTGTCTGCTTTAACTCCTTCAGTGCTTTCCTGCTTTCTGTGACAACCTGTGCATCTCCAGGCTGCTTGGAAGCATGTACTGCTTGTCCTGCTGGAAAGTGTTTGCACATAGCCTTGCAATACTTTCAGCTTTTCTCTATGCTTTCTCTTCTGTCTGCATAATTAAAGGAGTTGGACACAGAATCAACCCAGAGAGATAGATGTCTGCTCGTATTTATTTCTCCTGCAAGATATATTCCTTATAAATCCTTCATGGCACATTAAAAATTGACTCTTCCTTGTCTCCGTGAACAAAATAATTGTGCATCTCCGACTGTCTCCTTCGAAAGCACAGAACGGATTGCTGTAGCACTTTACTTAATATTTAATTAAATTCAGGTTTTTTAAAAAAGTGAGAAGCTCATTCCATCCACCCAGGAGGAGGAACCCAGGAACTTCAGGCCTGCAGTTGGTTTAACAGCAGCCAGAGATTTCCTCTGCGAGGCGTGCCTAACGCAAGCACTTAGGAAAGCTCGTTAGAAAATGCACCAATTGCTGGAAACCACGACTGAGGAGTCTCATCTTAAAAACTACCACCTATAGACGATTAAAGTGCATTGTTGAAACTAAGAAATCTGGCTCTTCAAGAGAGCGTTAACCTTGCTTTGATTGCCGGCGCTCGTTAGCTGTGGCGCAGGCCTTGTCCTATGGGCTGCTGATGAATGCTTCATGCTTCCCTGCAATCCTTCCCTTGGCTGAGGCAGTGCCAGCCTCCTGCAGTGGGATGTTTGCTAAATGCAGTCTTTGAAAAGGAAGGAAAAGGTGAAATTCGGGTTTTTAAAGGAAAATATGAAGGCACACCTCATGCTATAGGCAGTAACTCACCTTCAGTTCTCTTCTCCTCTACTTTTTTTTTTTGAGTGTGGATTGAAGAACGCCTCATGTAGAGACAATACAAGATTCCAACAAAATGCCAGTGAGTTCAGTGTGTTCTGAGAAACATGAAGTAATAGGAAGTTTGTTGTTGTTGTTGTCATCGTCTGCTCTGGGCTGTGTGTGCAGTGGGCTGCTCTGATACTGTTTGGGGGAAGCCTGCTTGTAGGTGGGCCTTCATCCCAGTGTCATCCTCAGAGAAGAGCGCAATACTTGGAGTGGAAGATGGGGACGTCTGCAGAGGTACCTAGCTGTGGAGATTCCTGTCTCCAGCAGGCTGCTGTATGCCTGTAAGTGGAGTTTATGTTCTGCAGAGGGACAGTTTTGGAGGCTCAGAGGTCATTTGGTTACCCTCATCTGAGTAGCAAGAAGGAAGGGCTCTCCTCATCTGAAGCACAATGGTACAAGTTCCCTCCTGCTTCTCGCAGCAATTTGATTAAAGCACATTGCACATATTGCTGCGGTAACAGCGATTTCATTTGGGCTCACTACGAGCATCTGTTGGGTCCAAAGTCAGTAAGTCAGTCAGCCAACATCATTTCCACCCATAGGCAGTCTGTCAGCATTGGGGTGTTACTTCGGACCGATAACCCAGCCGCTGCTTCGTGAGAAGTGTCAGTGTGAGGCCGTGTGTGTGGCTGTGCGAGGAGGAATGGCATCTTGAAAATCATCTTGATAAATACCTGCCGTCGGAGGCTGAGCCCTCCGCTGACATAAATAAGGTCAGTATTTCTCTGGTAGATTTAATACAAGATTGAAAAAGAAATGAAATGCATCAGTTTTATCACATCGCAACACATTTCTGGAGGAGTTCAAACAGAGAATGGAATATATGGCAAGGCATAATTTTGAATGAAAATTGCATTTTTCTTTCTTATTTTTCCAAGTTCAAGTCTTAAAATAAAATAAATGGAAGAAATATTGCCAGTGTTGGTGCTTTTCAAAATCATGTCTTCAGCCTTAACAAAGCATAGGATTAACTTAAGCCTCAAGGTTTTAGAATGTAATTTAATTTTGTCTCAGGAAATGTGGGGTTCAGCCTCTGGGTACCCTGGGTTAGTGCTCTGAACCGTCTTGTCTTCCTCTGCAAGAGCTTTAAATTGCGTATTTATTTGAAGAGTGAGCTAAGATTCTGAGAAATGGAACCGCCTTGGGGCTGGGGCCTGAAAAATGTCACCAATAGCAAAAGCTGAGAGATGGTCACGCTAGAGCACAAGCAACATGAGTTGCACGGCCTTCACATGAGTCTCCTATAGCCTTTACCTCAGCCTGCTTGGTCAGCAGCCCATGTCTGTGAATCTGAGGGGAGGATGGAGGTGACCGGCTGCTCTGCGCTGGCTCTGCTCACCACCTGTGTGTGGGCAGAAGTCAATGTCAGCTGTGTTTGTCCCTGTGTTTCTGGGACATCTGGCAGCTGCAGGTACTGCCCTTGGCAACACGAGCTGACAGCAAGCCCAGCAGTGCAGACAGCTGTGTTGTGCCAAAACCTGGCATGTTGTGCTGGTGGTGATGTGATGGGCACAGCTCTGGTGGGAGTGAGACAAAACAGCAAAGGAATGAAAAATTGAGGATTTGATCTTAAGATGGAACGGGTTCATTCTGAAAATGTAGTTTTGAAATGAGGAGGAATGGATGCATCCCAGCTTGGCTATAGGGCAGCTCCGTGCCACAACCAACTCCCACTCCTCCTTTGTTTCGGCGTTGCTTTATGGATCTGTCCGTGTTCATACAGGCTTTACAGAGAGCAGGGAATGCCATTTTTAATAAATAATCACTCTTCCCTAATGTATTAGATTGCTAAATGAATTAACCTCACTTTCTGGAAAGTGTGTTTTAAAGTAAATTTTATGCCTGCAATATTGGCATATACTGAGATCTATGGGGAGGAACTCAATAAAGTGTTGGCAGCCCAGGGATTTATTATTTATATAATTTTTGAAGATTTTCATCTTTTTGGAGCTATAAGCAGCTGAGCTTATAACATCTGATTTCCCCAGATCCCAATTAAAGCTGGGAACATGGAAGTTAAAGAATTAAGTGACCATTACTTAATTTTTCTCCCATTAAGATCTTTTCCCTCTCTCTCCAAGCCTGCTCTGAGTTTTCATTTATTTTGACAGTAATTTGCAGTCCTAATGTGATTTGTAGGGAGCCCAGAGTGCAAAGCAGGGTGTTGACTGACAAGCCGTGCCTGAGCGACCCTTGCCAGTGTCTGCTAAATGGCTGTGGCATGGCTGCACCAGTGGGTGCTTGGACCAGTTACTTCTGTCTTCACAGCCCCTGCAAGGGGCACAGGGCAGAAGAGCAGTTGGATGCTTTAATGGGGTTCTCAGAGATGGGAGCTGCCTCCCCTCAACTCCGTGCTTCCTCCAGAGCTGCCTGGATGCAGACCTGGTGGTCACGCTTTGTGCTAAATGCTGTTGCTCATCAGGTGCAGTGAGCAAAGGTAGGTGACAGGTAGGTCATTCCCACGTGCAGAGCATCAGGTCCCAGCACTTGCTGGTGAAGGGGAACCTGCTCAACAAATCATCACAGTGCGGGTGATGACTGGCAGCCCTCTGTGTGGTGTTACTGAGTTAAATGGGGAGGTACAAACGTAGTTTGGGATTTAATGCTTTCTGGTGTGTATAGCTTTTTATTTACATGACACTGATTTTTGCTGAGTTGTGATCATTGCTGAGGTTTGGAACGTTAACAGTTACAGTGTGCCCATTTCAGAGCTGTAGGGGCTTCATCTGCTTTTTTCTTTTGGAGAAAGGCTTTCAGGTGTGGGTCTGAACCCAGCTGCAATATTACCTATGCCAGATTTTTCAAGTCCCAGATCCATATCTGCAGCAGAGGTTTGTATAATGTGGGTGGGATGCTGAAAAGGAAACAGGCAGAGCAGCTTCTCCCCAGCCCAAAGGAATGGGCAAATTGCAGCTGAAAAATGACTCGGATAGAAGGTGTTTGCTGGGTGCTGTGTTCTGTAGGTTAGCAGCACGGCTCTTTTATTACCATGTGTTATTGTTTAGCTGGACAAAGGTGTATTCTTATGAGCCTGTAAAAGACTCCTGGAGAAGTATTTTTAAATTAGGTGGCAAAAGAGCACCTGTTTGTGTTTCCAGGTGTTTTCCCTGGTGTGGAGTTCTGAAAAGGCACAAAGCGTTTCAGTGAGCACTGGGAATGGCCTGGGCTTCCTAATGAGGTTGTTAGCTCCAGGTGCTCCCAGCCTGGTCCTCTCAGCCACGCAGCTCCTTGAGCTCCTTTCTTCCCTTCTGTTAAATTGGCTGGTCTCTGATCAATGTACATCAGTCCCCCTGGCTGGCTGTGGCTCTGCTCCATTAAAACTGGACTGACACAAGATCAAGGTGTGGGCTGTGAGCAGAGATCGGATTGGAAACTGCAGTGAATTAATTGTGAACATTAAGAAACAGATTTATACAACCTCGTTAATAAAATATGTGGTTCTGGCCACGAGGTGATTTCTTAAGAAGGTTGACAAGAAATGCTTTGCCCATACGCTTCATTGCTCCACTGATTGTCTGGTCCTACACCAAAGCACTGGGGTGCTTTGCAGCCATTAGGATATGGAGATTAAAGCAGGATGGTTGTGTCTGGGGTAGTTAAGTGAGCAGTATGCACAACACTCTGCCTGGATTGCTAAATCCCCCCTTGCTTTTTCTTCCATTCTGGTGAGGCATTGGGACAGGTTGCCCAGCAATGTGGTGGATGCCCCATCCCTGGGGACTTTCAAGGCTGGACCAGGCCCTGGGCTCTAGCTGTGCTTGTCCCTGTTCACTGCAGGGAGTTGGACTATGTGGCCTGTAAAGGTCCCTTCCAATTCTAAGGACTCTGAGATGATTCTATGACAATGATGAGGTCTTTACTGAGTTTTCTCAAATGGCTAAAAAACTCAGGATGCCACAGCTGAGAAACAGCTTTGTGTGCTAAAAACCTTCCCTGGCTCAGAGCACGGGGAAGGTAGTTATGAGGGAAATAACAAAGGGAAAAGGAGTGATAAGAAATCACACAATTTCAAGTGATGGAAAAGAGGGGAAGCTAAAGAAAGCAGTTTGTGCTCCTCCACTAAGGAATGTTCCAGGAGCTGCTGAGTTTCTCTGTCCTGTCGTGATGATTTAGACCAAATTTATTAAGGCCCAGAAACTTTCTGTTAACCGTGGGGATATTGCTGCATGTTCCAAAAGGCAGGTAGTGGCCCGGTCTGCAAATCACCTTCAAGTCGGTATGAATTTGGCTGATGAAGAGGGAAGCATGCATGTTACTGTGGCATTTCCTCACGTGTCCATGACCAAGTTAGAGTGACCTCCCTGCCCTACCGGCGGCAGCATCCGTGCTTGCTTTCCTTACAGTTTTCATTGACAATATGTCCTACCTATAGAGATGTATTTCTTAGACCTTTAACTCAGCAGGATGGCTTGGTAATATTGCTCTATTCCAGCACGTGGTCTGCCCTTCAGCTATTTGTATTCCCAGTATTTCTGTTGTGCTCTCTGCCCTGGCTGCTTCATAACCGCTCAGATACAGCGAGCTGCTCCCAGCGTTTCAAGTGCAGATCTATGCCCTTTGATTCCAGCTCTCTCAACAAGAGCAAGTAGTGTCAATACTCATGGAGATCTACATTTCAGGTGCTGTGAATTCAGCAGAAACATTTAGGAGTGAAGAAAGTGATTGGAAAAAACACTCATCCCCATACTCAGCTTGGCTGTGCCTCCGTGTGCCGTTTTTTGATGCTATGTTGTGCTTCAGGGACTGCTCCAGGCTGCAGGAGGAACCCAGGCCAGCAGTCCTTTCCCTGGCAGCATCCTGGTTTCTTTCTCTCTTCATAAGGAAGAAAATCCAAACAAATAGCATCTGTGAGGCTGCTGGGATAGCACTGCAGATCTGGCATCTCCCAGCACATCTGAGTTTCTCAGCATGGCACATGCAGCTGGGATCCCACCATCCCCATGCAGCAGCAGGTCAGTGTCTTCAGCCTTGCTGAATCCTCTGGTGATTTGCAGCACTGCATACAAATCCTGTCTGTGCCCTCCAGATTGACCTCTAAGCCTCCCTTAACTCATCTGAACTTGAAGTGTATGAATCTGCTTTGAAGGCTTTACGGGGTGTCACAGACTGAATTTTCACCATACGGTGCTTCCTTTGCAGCTCCATCTCCTAGAAATGGTTTACAGGTAGGTGTGGGGATCTAAAGCTGAGGTGTCTTCCAACACCAACACCATGTGGCCCCAGTTAATGTTTTTATTGACTATTTTCCTTTTTCTCTGCAGCTATTCACTGCTCTACTGACTTCTCCTTTTCTTTCCCCCTGTACCTTCAGAGCCTCACCATACTGTTACAGAAACATCAAATAGGTATGGTAATGGCTCAGGTCAGAAATATTCCATTGCATGACCCCTGCAAATGTTACTTACTAGTGGATTTTATGTGATAAATTAATGCTTTAGTAAGAAGTAGTCCCAGAGCAGACATATTAAATAGCACTTGTTTTTGACCTCCGGCAACCTCAAGTCAAGAGCTTTCCAGATTTTGTTGCACATATTTCTAGCTATTTGCCCAGTTTGTAGCTGATCCCTTTCTCGTTGTGCCTGTGTTACCTTTTTCTCCAGAGATGTGCAGCAGATGGGCTGGACACTGGGCTGTCTGCTTTGAGATGCACAGAGGGTGCTGAGCGTGACTCTGAGCCTCCTTACTGGGGTTAAGGATGGGTCCTCACTGGGTCCTTCATGAGGCTGAAGGTGCCCATGAAAGCGATGGTGGGCTGCCCAATGCAAATGGAAATTACATCACCCAAGGCAGGAGAGGGACGCTGTGTGCTTAACATGGCCCTGTTGGGTGGCTCAGGTGATCCCAGCTGTGGATTGTGGGGGGTTGTCCCATGAGTTTGTGCGTCATTCCATCAAATTTAATGAATCCATGCCTGTAGAAGATGTTGCCCTGTACCCAGAGCTATCTTGGGTGTTACTTTCCTTTTAAAAAGGTGGAATGGGAGCTGCACAGCTGGAGTTAGAGACTGAAAGAGTTGCCGTGGCCACACAGGAGAGCGACACGACAATGTTGTTATTATTGTACTGCAATCTAATTTAATATCCGTTTTCATAAAAGATCTCTTAGACAGTGATAATGGATGGATGTGAGCTGTCTAGATCTAGGTATAGCATCTGACACGCTGTCCAATAGAAAGTCGTTTGTTGAAGTAGAGCAGCCAGGGATTAATGCTATAGGGAAGGAATGGGCTATGGGTGCGCTGTGGGGGCAGCAGTGGTGTTGGGGTCTGTGCTCACCAGCCCTGCAGTCAGCACAGAGTTGAGTGGAATTGGCAATACTAAGAAGAACTAGATGTGATATGGGGAGAATTAGATGACAGTATTGATTAGGGTAATAGAACTGAGAGGAAACCGGATAGCATAAAGTGCAAAATAATGCTTTTAAAGCAATTTTGCTATAACCTGGAGACTTGTCATCTGGAAATGATGAGGAGGGAAGAAGATCTGAGTTAGACGGGTTGTTTGTGAGATGACAGTTATCACCCACCTGTGGAAAGGATTGTCATTTATTTTTAGGATATGCTGGGTGAGGCATTTCTAGTAAAGTCTGGATGAGGTTACAGCTGCTGTGCGAGGCCGTGGGATGACCTCATGCAGAGTATTCTGTGCCATTTCAGGAATTATGCCCGAAAAGATGAAATTATTTGGATCAGGTGCTCCTGGAATGATGTACGTGGCATGGGTGACCTGATGGGAGCATGAGCTTAGGGTCATCTCATCGCTATGTGCCTGTGATCTGAGTCTGTCCATCCCTTGGCCAGTTCCTGGTGGTTTGAATGGATCTGCCATCCCTGGATTGATTCTTTCAGTTCTGCTTTTTTGCTAGGCGTGATATAAATGCTGTAATACTCTCGAGTCAGGGCTTTGGAAACCAAGCATTTAAGAATTATCAAGAATTAAAGTAGAATTAATTTATTTTGCCCTAAGTGTTCTATTAACATTTCATTTATGTATATATTATAGCAAATGGACTCAAACCAGAGATTTATGTGCCTCCTGGATGATCGTTGCAATACAGTTTATTGAAATAAACTGAAAGCATTGCAGAGATGCCTCTTTTAACTCACGGCCTAAAATTAAAATGAAATGATCAGTGTACTGGCTAATTAAGAGAAGACCTTTGTAATTTAAGTTTTAGTGTTCGGTATAACAGTGAGTCGCAGGGCAATGATGATTGTTAAAACAATATTATGAGAAAGTGACGTTTTCATTCCGGTGATGTAGCTGTGAAATGAATCAACCAATTTAAAGTTTAATGATGTCATTAGAGTGGCTGCGTATGCATCTTCTCTGAGATGGCAGCGTGCTGCAGTGTGAATGCAGAGTCGTTTTAAACAGGGCTTGATGTGGACTTTTATGGTGCACTTCAGCGGAAAGGGGCCATTATTTGATAGCACTTCAACCTGGAACAAGTGCAGTTCAACTAGAAGGGAATTAAATTTGATTGCAATAACGTGCACGGAAAACCCCTGTAAAAATCAAAAATAAATATCTCCTTATTGAGGCAAGAACTCGTGGTTTTGCTGAATAAAAGTAGATTGCTGGGAAGAGGGGAAAACACTGGGTTACAGTGGAACCCCAGCACAGACTTCAGCCCTGGTGAGTGCCCTGCAAATGAGCTGCTCTCCTGCAAAGTGCTTTTCCAGCAGTACTGAGCTCTGTTTGTTTGCAAATGCCTCCGCTCAGGAAAGGAAAAAGAGTCCTTGTGTTTTGTTTGTTGGTTTTTTTGTTTGTTTGTTTTTTCTAGTCAAAGAAAACCAAGAAACGTGGTTTTGTTGGAGAATGCTCACCATCCATCTCAGGAGTTCTTATTTGCAAAGAATGAAATTATTGCATTAAGTCGAACAGCCAAAAAGCAAAGCGAGGAAATCAGAGTTGGTTTATAAATGACTCGTGAGCATAAAACAAGGCTACGTTTGTTGGCCAAATTATTCATGATGAATTATTTGCTCGGCCCTGGTTGGTAGAAGATTTACAATGATTTCTCCTCTTCTGTGTTGCTTTGTTCAGCCAGATAGTTTGTTCCTCTGTGGATATTATATTATAATCTTTATGTACAGTAAACACCATTTCTTATTGCAGGCATCCATCTTGAAAGCAAAAATGAAAAAAAAAAAAAAAAAGCTTATTTTTCCTTCTATATTTATTGAATTAAGGCTTACAGAATCAAAACAGGGTTTCATTTATCATTAGACTTGGTCTCGTCTTTAAATAATGCCCTTTTTATCAAAATATGTTCACAACGTAATTTATGAAAGCAGCAATTTGGCAAATTGAGCTTTTTTTTTTTTCCTGAATGGAATCTCTGTTCTCTCTGATTTAATATTTTAATAACTAAAGCGTATCTGCTGCTGAACTAGATAGAAATGACAACTCTTCTACGCGGCCTGATTAGGGGAAGAAAATCCTGCAGGCAACTAATATCTTAGTTTTCAAAAGATGCTTTTAAGCTATTCACTTCTTCTTCCTTTTTGAAATTATTATAATAATTTGAACAACCTTGAATTAACAAATAATGTTTTAAATCAGACTTCTAAATACTTACCCAGATCAGTTCAGAAAAGTGAGTTCTGACTTCTTGAAAATGGCTATTTCTAATGAAGATCTGCACCTTAATGATCTTTTTGGTGATCCCATAACTGTCAGAAAATATTTGTCCTGCAGAAGTGAGGCCCAGATTCTGTGTGTTATTTAAAGACGTCTCTGCAAATGAATGAACTGGTACCACCTTTGGCACGAGCCAGGCACATACTTAAGCCAACAATTATCACAATTATCCTATTAAAAAAAAAAAATGTCTCTAAGATTACATTTTTTTTTAATATAAAATACATCCTTTGTCTCTTACGGATTTGATAGGTTAGGGGACTTTTATGTGCTCTCTGAGCTGGATAGCAGCTAAGACAGGGTACAACAAGAGGAGTGCTGCCTGGAACAGGGGGCATGGCTTAGTGGCGTAGTGCTGCTGTGCTGAGGGTTGGACTTGATGATTTTAGTAGTCTTTCCTGACCTTCACGATTCGATGGAGCCAGGAATGACCCTTTGGAGGTCTCACTGATGCGGATAAGCTGGCACTCCCTGCTTCTGGTCTCACCTTGTTGGGCAAACAAACACCAAAGACATGCAGACGGGGCAAAGTATGAAAAGGATTTTCTTGTGCTATTTCTGGCTGATAGCACATCCACAGCCCCAGCTGAAAAAGCACGGCTGGGTATTTATGTCTGCCCTGCTTAACTTTGGCCTTAAAAGGAGCATTTTGGCTTCGGAGCAACATGACCATGAGCAGGTGAGCCTTCGGCACGGGCAGTGCTGGCCTCCTTAGCAGGATGCACGTTCCTCAGCTGTTGCCCCCCGTTTAGTGCCTGGGGTGTGCCCCCAGCACCCCAACACGGAGCATGTCTGAACCTTCCTTGGCCCTGGGTTGTGCCATGGCTGATGGAGCACGGCCCATCAGTCTGCACTGCCACGTGATGGCTCCTCCTGCTCTGCTGCTTTCTGCAGCCCTGCCCAAAGCTGATGCCCTGCCTGGGAGCTGTGCTACCTGCTTGTTTTCTGCCAGCTCTGGGCCTAACTCAAATTGTGTGATGAAGTGTGCTTACACATGTAATTACACAGCATTTTAAAACATAAGAAAAGTCATAGCGGCACTCAAGAGCAAAAAGCCCTTTGGTTTTTTCCATTAAGCTGACAAAAAAAATAATTTTCGATTGGCTTAACGTGCATCTATCCTGCCCAGCACACTCATTCATTCCATCTGGGTTTATTCTCTAACAGTTAAACAGCTTTTGCCTTACCTCTTATTGTCAGCATGTTGGCAGCTCACAGGTCTGGCATAAATATTTGGATGCAATTAGAATAAAGCAATATTGACTTGTTGTAGTGGGAAACCTTCACTTCAGCAGAGCAAGCTGCAGTCTCCTGGGGAGCAAGGAGGAGCCTACAAACTTTGTTTGGGATTTCCCCCTGCTGCAATTGTGTTTGTTCCCATCTTCCTGCAGCGTTGAATTGATTTCTGCTGCTGTGCTTGCAGCATCTTGCTCCAGATTCAAGGACAGCAGGGTCTCTCTGACTCCAGCTAGCAATGGCTTCTGCCCCTTGCCCTGCTCCCTGCCACAAAGCAGTGGTGTTGGGGGCTGAAGTGGGGGATGGCAGATCTCGGAGCAGCAGCAGACGGGTGGGCGCCAGAGGATGCTCCCCAGCTCTGCAGCTGGTGGCATCACGCAGGCTATTTCTGCATCTGCAGGCACGTGCTCCCTCTCTTAGAAAATATAGATTGAAAAAATAGCTCTTCACAAGTATCCTCGAACAGGTGAAAAATGTAATCCCCAGCCCAAATGACCAACACAGACATCTGTTGAAGACAAGCTTAAAATAAAGCTGTTACTGGGGAGAGATGAAAGCTTAGCGTTGGGAAAGTGCAACAAGACTTGTATGTAATTAAAATCAAATTCATCAGGACTAGCATTCATTACAGGGATTTTTTTTCAGATGGCAGAAACTATGAAGTTCTTTGAGAGGTGATCAATAACCCATTACAATAGCGACACAAACTCTGAACCTCATTACCAGCAACAGAGAGATGGAGCTAACCTAATGAGTTATAAGAATTATTGGAATGGGCAAAAGTGTGTGGGGTTAATATCCTCTCCTTTATGTATTTTTCTCTATGTACCTTGATCTCTCGAGTGCAACAAAATTCAGGCTAAAAGGGAGAATAATTAGACTCGTCTTTTCTCCAACCTCAAAGTGCAAGCACAGCATCTCTTTTTCTCCGCTTGGATACAATTCTGCTCTTCTGGAATATGAGAAGCCCCCTTGTTTTGCTGGCATGGCTCCTAACCCTTGCTGCATTTTCATTCTTAATGAAGCATGCAGATGAACAATATCTACTGTTTATCATCCTTAAAGTGGATATGTCTATAGAGGCTTTCTTTTTTTTCCCTCTTCTATTAGAGTGTATCTGTGATGCTGGAATCTGAAAGTCCCTGCACCAAAACCTTTCGATGTCCCTTGCTGCAGAATGACAGACTCCATGCTGCTGTGGGGTGGCATTGAGTTTCATATCCATCCAAACCAAGTGTTGGAAGCACGTGTGGCCCAGTGCCCAGGATCCTGAGGGTGAGTGATGGTCTTCCAATAAGTGTGTGTGTGAGCACGGCTGAAGGACGCGCTGCTGGTGATGCAGCTGGCAGCTCACATTCTGCTCATTTCATCATCTCGTCAACACAGCATCATAGCAGAGCCTGCTGCCGTTATCCCTGCACCTTTGCCAGCTTCCCCACAAGCATGGCACCTGCTTGGCAGTACAGTGCCTTCTCCAACAGCTCCCAGCAGAGACACAGTCCCCATTCTCCTTCCCTCTGCTTCCCGCTCTGCTCCCCAGCTGCATCTCAGTCTTCTGGCTGTGTCCTCACCTCAGAAGGGGCTGACCTTCCTCCTGGCACAGCACCACTGGCAGAAGTGTACTTAGTTAGCAAAGACATGAATTTCTTCCTGAAGGACACCTGGTCTTGGTTTGGAAATGTGTGGCGATGTTGAGATCAGTGCTTCCCAGCTTGCTGATTGAGCTCGTTTGGTGCTCTTGCCTAAATGTGTCTGGTTTTGGCACCCACTTGTTGGTTCTTCTCGGACCTCTCTGTGTTAAGCTGAAGAAGCTTCTTATGCTGCTTTTTGTTGAAGATAATCAAGGCAATATGGTGTAATCCAGTAGCCTCTCAGTCTTGTTGCTAAAAGGTTTTGCTCTCCTACCTCGAGCTTTTTCCAGGCAGACCTTGCTTCATTTCTTGGTGTTTTCAGCTGGTCGTCAGAGCTTTTTTTGAGCAGTTGCAAAGAGGAACGATGTACTGTGCTGCAGTAGCACTGGTATCCATGGGGCCACGCAGGGAGGCACCAAGCTTCCTTGTGCCTCCTGCTGTCTGTCTGAGGACCCTGGGAACTCAGGAAGGGGTTGAATCTCTGACGTGAACATAAAGAAAAAGTTCTTCATGTCCACGGCTGCTCTTGGAGCTCTGGGGGCTGTGAGCAGTGCTGCTGCCCATCCCTCTACCCACACTGCATAGGGCTTATGGGCAGGGAGACCTCAGTGCTGTGTGAGTGGCAGTGTCCTTGTACACACATAGGGGCATTATTATCTTTAGAGACAGATATAAATTATCTTTGTGCACACTATGCTGTATGTTAAAATGAACGCATAGCTAACTCCTGCAAAGTGCTAAAACAAGCGAGCGTCTTCAAATCATGCCTTTATACCAGGAAGTTATGAGCTTTGTATTTGTTAAAAAGCAAAAAATTCCACCCAAATTTCGCTAACAAAGCTGAATTTGGCTTCTAAGGTTCATTTAATCACTACAATGGCTTAGTTAGAAAGAACGCTGCAGAAGGGTAATTTATCTTTATTTGTCAGCTCCCCAGGGGTGAGTTCTTTTGAAGGGCACAAGTGAATAGGAGGTAAGAATAAATTGTAAGCTGTCTAATTTCTGACCTGTGATTCCTTTCAGCCATTATGTTAGGGGAGTTTTCAAACAGTGGCATCAGGACACGTCGGTGAAACCTGTAGGGCGGACCAGCCTGCAGTTTGGCTGAGCCTGTGAGACGACACACTGCTTCACACGTTGCAACCCACAAAAATGTGTGCAAGATGTAGAGGGGACAGAAGGGAGAGCAGTTCTCTGCAGAGCTGTGTAGCTACAGTGGGACAAAATAATTGAGGCAATATAAATTGCTTCAGTGAAACTGCATTTTCTCAGTTTCAGAACAGTGGCAGCTGCACAAGCTTTATCCCACGCCCACCAAAGTCAATAGAAAGATCCTATTGATTTCACTGGGGCTTGAATCTTATTTAATGAGAACTTCACTAAAGACAACTCGCACATGTCCAGACTGATGTTGTAAGGGAAACTGCTTTCTGCTGTGCATTTTAAAAGGGGTCACTTTGGTGAGGAATGCTGATTCCTGGAAAGCTGTCTTTGTCTTAATTTATCAGTGCATTTGGGTAGGATTCTTCATCCCAGGGGTCACAAAGTGGTCTGCCAGTTACAGCATCTGGCTGACCTGTAAAAAGACATACTCATAAAAAGATCCGATTGGTCTAAATGGAACAAAATGACCTTTAGGAATGGACATATTCAAATTTCTGACAGTAACCTTTGTTCGTGTGCACTGTACTTCAGGTGTGGTTCACAGAATTCTGTTTGGTTTCCCTGTCCCGATGCTCCTGACTTTTTTTCTGTAACTCATTCCTGATGCTGCTACCTTATAAAATGAGCTCCCCAGTAGTATGGGTAACCTATAAAATACATCTACATTTGTGCATGGGAAAACCTACAGCTTTCCAAAGCAGTACGATGAACTTGGCTGTAATATCAACAGAATATTAGGCTTTGATGAGGGACAGAGTTCTGATTCACATTTTATTCTACCACATAATAGGATTTATTTTACGTTCTCCAGTTTTTGTTTCAGTTTGGTTAATGGGACTTAAGAGGTAGAAGTTATCTGGAATCTTTCCTGGAGGAAAAGTATTCAATCTGTCTTTTCAGCTATTGTGATTACTGCAAACTCCCTATTTCCCCTTTTCATTTTTCTCTTTGCATTTCATGTGATCTTACCCATGCCAATTTTCCACCAAGGTGTCCTGACTGAGCAGGGACATACTTAGACAAGCTGACCTCATGTACATGGTAACAAGGAGATACGAGTGAAAAAGATAAGTAGTATGCAACACCATAGCAAGAGACCAACATCAGGTTTGTAGTGGGCACTATGAGACCAGCATCCATCATAGCAGTATTCACACACAAATTTCCAGTTTAATGAGGCCCAGCCTCAGTCACTTCTGTGTGAGTTTTCTATTTGTCCTCCAGTGGATGTGGTGGATGCAGGGAAGCTCCTGCAGCTGCCACCACGTGAGACAGAGAAGCAAGGAACTTACAGGAATGAGACTTGAGAAGCAAGCTAGGTTGAAAGCCCTTTGGGAGGTTGGCACAGTAATTAAAGCTGGCAGTAATTAAATGCGTCGTAGTTCAGGCTAGAGGAAGATCCCTGCAGGCAGCAGAGGCTCCTGGCTCCCAGCTGGCTGGTGCTGCAGGACGGACCTGCTGGGCTGTGTGTGCATAGGGGCTTTTCTTGGTGTGCTCAGCCTGGGTGCAGATGGGGAAGCACAGCAGCCGAGCAGAGCTCAGCCCACGTGCAGGCACAGCCCGGCTTTTTTCTGCTCTGCGCTCAGTTGTCACCACAAAAGCAGAGATCTGAGATTCGAGCACGTTCTGTAAAAGGTAGGCTAACCTAAAGGCTCCTACAGCCGTAGTTATAATGTGAGCTGTTCTGTGCTTTTACCACTACCCTAGCTTTGAAGAGGCTAAGACACAGTCATTAAATAATGCCATTTGGCTGTCATTCTGTTGAGATTTTCTTTCTGTTTTCCTGCTCCACACCACAGGGCTCAGGAGCTGCAGCAGGGCAGTGAGCTGCCGAGGCAGCCCTGTGTCAGCACTGGGTCAGCAAGGAGCTCAGCCCACCGCCCCCGAGCTCCTCCATCCTCATCAACAGCTGCTGTTCAATGATTCCAGAAATAAAGATCTTTGTTCCAAAACTCATTTTAGGTTGCTAAGTGACAGCAGCACTCATGCCTTTTGCATTACTTACCATACCCAACCACTAAAAGCAAGGAAACGAATGGTTAAAGGCATCACAAAATACAGAGTGCTGGGCATTAAAGACATGTGTTTCATTCCTCCTGGATAAGAGCGTTGTTTCAGCAGCCAGAAGAGCCCAGCCCGACCCCAGAGCCCTGGGAGCTGAGGGCTGCCCTCCATGCCTTTACCTGCCCTGTGCTTTTCTTTCTGCAAACATACAGACTGGGGGAGGAAGGCTCAAAAACGTTTTTCAGTGTCATGCTGATGTTTTGTCACTTTTGCTTCGCTCTCAGGAATCCAGGCACTGTTACGAACAAGCGTATTTCTAACAGATGCATGTGTTTCTCCTTTTCTTTGTCAGCATCAGACTCTGAGCTTATCTCACATCGCTAGGTTCACTTTATTTTGAGATAGACACAAACGGCAACTTTTGAAATATAAAAATGCCCCAAATGTCCAAAGGCGGCCTTCAAGTTTGTGTGGGGAGGAGGAACACGGGGCTGAAACCCTCTTCCTTTGGGAATACCCTGGTCAGTGCTCAGCCCTTAGTTCGGGGAGGCAAGCAGGCGGCGATGCCTCGGTCCTGCCCTGAATTTGGTGCAGTGATGTAACTGTCTTAGCGTGCAGGGGAAATAAACCATGCCAGACAAACATCGGGAGCCGCACGCTGCCTCCTGGGAGGAAGGGACTGGAATTGAGAGAGACTAGAAGAGGATTTCTTAATAAAAGCTCATTAACGGTGCTGGCATCGCTGGTCCCAGCGCTAACTATGACAAATATGTATATTTCATGATCACAGGAAAGTGCTGTTCAAATATAAATAATTCCTTCTGTACAGCGCACTTGAAACAGAAATCGGCGGATATTTTCAGTCAACAGCAGTTGGCTTTTCAAAACTTCTCATCAGCTGTGATAAGCTCTTAGGGGAATGTTTATGGACACATCTAAAATTAACTCCAGAAAGCATCCATCATCTCTATCATCCCATTCCAGAGTGAAAGGGTGTATTTTGCTCGGAAATGGCCCGTTGAAACCGGGAGGGAAATGGTCCGGGTTACTGGTTTCCAGGCATGCCATCAGGCTTTGATATGAGAAAAGAGAGATCGTTCATGTTCTTCACTGCTAAAAATGGGCAGTAAAAAGATGCTGTGAGCAGAGAATCGCCGCCCTGCTTGCTACAAGCTTTTGTCAGCTCGTGTGCTGAAAGCAGAGGGTCAGGAGGCAGCGCGGGTGGGAGGCTCCGCAGCATCTCCGAAATGCAGCGCTCTGGTCTGCAGTGATAATCTGATGCTTTGTGTTACGATGCTTTGATAGAGCTCCCGGTGCCTCTCCATCCCCAAAATAACTCAGTGCACCTCAAGTCAGATGCCTCAAAACCCATTTGCAAAAGGAAGGGGCTTTAACCTTGCGGTAGCAGTTGGAATATTCTGAGTTGCTTTCCAGAAGTTCAGAGAGTTTGCATCCGGAGGTGGAGATGGGCAGTGAAGGAGTGCTGTGAGTGAGGCTGCCCGCAGCTCCTTCCTGAACCACTTTTGGCTATTACCAGCATCCAGCTGTGCCTTGGTGGATTTTATTTTGGTCACTTTGGTTCTTGTAACACCTTTTCTTCCAAAGATTTTATTTTGTATGCTGTGCTGTTGGCCTCTTCCCTGCAGTCATTGCTAAAGGCTCTGGACAGCAAAGGGAGCCTAAGTGTGCCCCAGGGCTGGGGCTGCTTTATTGCATCCGTCCTCCACAGGTGGGAAGGAGTTACTTAAATTCTGCAAAAACGACTAAATTGAAAAGGAAACTTTTAAATAACAATTATACTGTAGGCCTGTGCTGTAATGCATTGTGCTTTACCTGATGTGGTAATTACTACCATTACAGAACATTTTAATTACAACTGTGAGTCAAGCTTCTGTAGCTCCTTAAAGCTCCCAGCTGCAAAAACTATATTATGTATGCACAGATACAGTTTTTTACTAATATTTTCCTTCCTTCTTATTTAAGAGACTGATTCCTGCTGCCATGTGTCCCCCCCTTCATCAAAAGCAGCGTTGTGTGGAAAACAGATGCATTTTGTGAGAGACTTGCTAACGTTAATGGACTGTCATTTTGCAAACTTGCTTTTAAGGTCTCACAGGGAGAGAAAATATTTGATGTCGCCATTCTGCAAAATGATAGCGAGGGGGTTGCAAACTCAGTTTGATGCAATGTAGCAGGTTTACAAATGTTTTGGGAAGGTGAAATTTAAGGTAACACAGACCTTTGTGGGAGAGCTTAAGGAGAACACAAACAGCCTTTCAGAGGTAGTGAGTTGTGGCCTCACTGAAACAGAGCAACAGAGGTTTTTTTTATATGAAATTATGCACCCCCCTCTGTTCTTCAGTTTTAAAAACCAGCATTGTAGAAGAGAAATCAAAATTAATTTTGCACACCACGGGAAATTCTTAATGGGAAGCTAATGTAAAGTGTTATGCATTCAAGAATCGCTTTTTCAGGTTTTTCTTTTTTGCCGTGAAATGACTTTAATAGATGATAGTTATTTTCCAGTAACCATCCTCCTGGCTTCCCCCCAGGCTGCTGATAACTTCAGCTGGAAGGGTTTTGCTGCTCAGGCTCTCAGTCTCTCCCTGCCTTTAAATGGCCATCACCATCAGAAAACCACAGCAGCCTTATCATCGTGATTGCACAGCACAGCCTTAACTCATCAGCAGAATTGCATGTGGGCTCAGAAACAAACCTCCAACTTCCAGAGTAGAAATAACTCAGTTCAACCAACTTCAGCCTTAGCCTGGCTGGGGCAGGATGGAGCATTTCCCACCCATCGCCTTCAGCTCTCCTCAGCATTTCTGTCCTGGTGTTCTGCAGTTATTGGGCACTAAGTTGTAAGTTTCCTTTTGGTGGTGGTAAGATGGCATCACCCCTCTGGGGGCAGAAAACCGGGTGGGAAGAGGCCAGGTGAGTGATGAGGTGTTGGATGCCAGCTGATGGGTATAAAAGGCACTGCCCAAAGTGCTGTTGGTGTGCCTGCAGCCCTGAAGTGCTGCTTGGAGTCATCCTCCAGCAGTGCTGGTTGGTTTTGCTCTGACTGGTGTTGGCAGGTCCTGTGGGGCAAGGGGACAGGAGCAGAGGTAGGGTGAGCTGTACTGAGATGTCCTGATGTTTAAACTGAATATTTATAAGCCAGTATTCATGAGCCTATGCTTATTCTAAGAGCACTAGCATATACCCACGGGTATTTCTCTTTGAAGACTAAAGAAAAATCAAGATCAAAATCAACCTTGTGGCTCAAAACATTCCTTGCAAAAACTATTTGGCTGTGAAGAACAGTTGTTTTTCTGTAGTCTGTGGTGCTCAGCCATCCTCAAACCTGGCTTTTTGTGGGACAACCCTTTCCTCCTAAAACATTGCTTGGGAAGAACACGGTAGATACCTGGTTTGGCTTGTGTTTTAAAAATATATGTATTTTCTTCTTCTTCTCCCCTCTGAAAGCCCAGGAAATGCTGTTCCCTCCACCTCCCTGTGCAGGTCAGCAGTGATGGTGAGGGCACAGCACACAGGAGTGCAATGCTGTGATGTGAAGGCACAACCTGTGTGTTGTGCTGGAGCAGGGTGCTGCAGCCTTAGAAAATGCAATATTGGATGACACTCTTTCCTTTACTGGAAGCAGGAGGAGATAGCATGGATGTAGGCTAGAGTGAAGCTGAAGTGTTATGGCCTCACATGCAGCCAGGGCAGTAATTCTAGCAGATTGCAGGAACACAGGGGTGCTTCTGGCCATTGCATGTGGTTACTTATAATCTGCTACTTCATTGACATAGAACACTCTATTGGAGAGCAGATGATACAGGCTTTGCAATTCAATGTCTAGCTGCATGGGATGGCAGATGTGCTATAGGAGATGCCTTTATTATGATTTTCTTCTTATCTATCAGTAAGGTTTAACTTGTGCGTGGGGGGATGATGAACAAAACGATGCACGGTGGCTCGGTTAACTACCTGGCCATTAAACCTTGCCATTAAGCATGGCTGAAAACCAGAAATTTCTGTATGAAGAAATTTACAGATTGGTTGACAGAGGAGTTGTTAAATCAATTGCTTCACCATGGTTTGTTGTGCAGGCTGGATTCCTTGCTCCTACATCTTTACTAGAGAAATTGTTGTGTTCAAAATCAATACCAGAAGAAGACAAATAGTGGATCTATTTTCTGTGAGAATTAGTTGCAGGCCTGAGTGTTCTTTTGAAAACAGACTATTTCCATTAAATACTGTTGTCTGCTCTAATGGAAAAGCAGCAAATGAGTAATTGTGGGCTGTGGGGCTTTCTGTCCAGTGTTGTTTTTTTGTTTTTTTTTTTTTTCTTGCAAACAGCTCTTCTGTACCATACTCTACCTGAGTAAAACCAACAACCCAGCGTGCTCCAGAAGTTGCTGTGATGTCAGGAATGTTGTCTTTGAGGTGGGAAGGCAACAAAGCTGTGCTTGAATGCTTATATTTAGGAGGGAAGTTTTGAAGCTGTGTGAGGAATTTGTCCACTTCTGGGAACTGAGCATCCACATAGCTGAGGTGCCCCTGGCAATGATGTTAGGTAAAAATAAGGAGGGCATTGGTGGGACGCAGAGAAAGACTACAGCAAATGGCTCTGTATTTTAGAGGCTAGATGTGTTTCACTGCAATACTTTCCCAGAGCAGAAATGGCACTTAAATATTCCTCATACCATCTTTTTCTTAAAAACAAGTTCCTACTTCAGTTTCTAGTATTAAAAATGTGTAGGAATGGTAATGCTTTGCGGTTGTATGATAGCTATTAACCAGGAGGATCTCAATTTGAATGTGCTTATAGTTTGTAGATACAGAAATTGTACCACCTGCTGCTGGAAAAAAATTAAGCATCAATGAATATTATGGGAAGTGCTCTACAAGAGCATCTAGTAGGGGAAGGCGCGTGAGCAGATGCTTACCAAGCAGCTGGTGCTAAAATCACAATGCTGTGATTAATGTGAAGTCTTTTAAGATCGCTGGGAGGCAGGACCTCAGTTGTCCTTGATAGAAATATGCCCGGAATTACAGAAAAGCTATAGAAAACAAACCATACTGCTGATTTCCTATGAGCAGGGCATCCTTGTACGCTTCCGTTGTTGTCATTGCAAGGCAGTTATTTTTATCCCATCTTAATCTGTCGTCTTAAAGTGCTGCATAGGTACAGTAGGTATTCCTGCAGCTTTGCAGTGTCTGTGCAGTGTGTGCCTGCTGTGCCCAGCCCACGTGGCTGGCATTGCTGCTTCCTGCTCTGCACCGCTTCCTGACTTCCTTCTGTCTCAGTGTCGGCCTGCAGCAGCCTGAAAAATGCTTGGAGGGCATCGAGTGAACTGATCCTTAGAGCACTTTAATGGCATTTTCAAAGTGATACACTGCTAATTACCGCGTAAACTCTTTGCCACCATTAATAAGATAAATTGGTGTTTTCTTGCTTCTCATGCACAGTTTATGTTAATTTTAAGCCCTGCGGAAAGTGGCTGTTTCCATGAACAAATGTGGATAATTAGTTGTAGATAGTTATTATGCAAATTCAGTGATCTGCACCTCTGAATGGCAGTGGATGAGCAGGTTGAGCACAATGTCCAGATTCTGGATGCAAATGGAAGATCAGTTGCAGTCTCACTTGTCCAGGTTGCCCTCATTTACGATCAGCTGCAGAAATGAAGGTTGGAAATCAAACCCAGGAACCACACTGACCTTTTTTCCAGCTGCAAGTTGAATGCATTTGGATGGAAAGCCCCACAGGCTGCTTGTGTAAATCATTCTGCATTGTCTCCCCATTGCTGATGGGGATGTGGAATACTGTATGCACTGAAAACTGTCCATGTAGGGGCTGCTTGCAGCACGATGCAGTGTGCGTGGGGAGCTCAGATACCGGCACATCCAGCTTGAAGCTGAGCGAGCAAGCCTTGCTTTCGGGGGGGGATGGCACCTGCCATCACTGTGATGGCTAATGTTCTGTGTAATTAGGAAGACAGTGGCTCTAACGAGCTGTGCTGCACTGCTGCAGGCTGTGCTGCTGAGCTCCAGCTCTGCCTCTTCCCTTATCAGTGTGGCCAGAGCAATGGATGGATCAAACCTGCCGCAGGGCTGCCACAGCAGCTTGCAGGGCCTCCTGCTCCTGGGGGCTTGGCTAATTAGTATGAGTGCGGGCCGGAGCAGCACCTGGTGTCCTCACACGTGGAGGTGGAGTGGCTGCAGGATGCCATGAGGGCCACGCACTCCTGTTGCTCTGAAGGAGGACACGGTTATATTTACATCATGCCTTGTGTGCTCTGACTGACAACATCTTCAGGCTTCTGTACATACGTGCTAAATCTCCACCTGGTCTTGTAAAATTACGTTATTGCTCCATCCCTTGATTACTGCAGGGGAACAAAAAATGCATTTCCACAACAGTAGCACTCAGTGACCAGAGATGGTGGAAAATTCAAGGTCTAATTTCATATGTGGAAATGAAGATACAACTTCTCCGCAGAAATATTTGAAACTTCTTTTAAGAAAAGATGCTGGTGGAGAACAGATGGCCGCCTCCTGCCATACATATTCATGAGTGCATTTATTTCATTATGCCTTCCCCTGGGAAACTTGGCGTTTCAGCTGTTCTAAGTGTGCCTGGCCATCAAATGGAGCAGTCAGAAGCCCTCTGTCAGAGCTCTGCTGCTTTGGAAATCGGGGGGAAGTATGTGAGAGGCTTTAGCACTTCTGTCTTGACTTTTATCATGGGAACACCTGGTATTTTGAGATCAAAAGTGGGGATTTTTATCAGGTGTAATGCATGTGGTGATTCGATAGGAAGAGGTGACGTGTCCATTGTAACTGAATGACACTCACTGTAAATTCATGACAGCTTTGGGCAGCGCTGTGTGCTAACTTGGGAGCTGTGAGCCACACTCAGCGCATCCTGGAGTTGCCAAACTCTTTTCAGGAAATAAGTTGCATGATTCTCTGCTTGAGGTGATCACTGCCCGTGGTAAGTTTTACAAAGCAGCAGTTGCTTAGATTGCAAAGAAATGCGACATGCAGATATAATTACAAATAGAATCTGAAGTCGTCTTTTCACATGGGAGGACATGCTGTGCAAGCTGAAAATGTTTCACGGATTATTTTTAATCTACTCCAAAGGCTTCCACATGAAATCTGATCTAAATACTTTGGGGTTTTAGATGTTTTTCCCAAAGAGAAACGCTTTTCCCTGTTGTGCCCCTTTCCCATTAACCTCTAATCCCAAGTGAAAGGGTGCATGCTGCTTCTCTAAATACCGACTGCATCTGGTGCTTTTGATGGATATGGTCTGTGCAGTCCTGCAGTCCACGGCGAGCACTTTTCAGCTGTGAACTGCCTACTGCAACCAGATGTGCAGATGGGTGCTTCTCTGTCCTATGTACTTGTACAGGCTTTTGGTGGGGAGGTTATTTTTCATGCATTGGCTTTTGATGCATTGCTGGAATTCAGTGATGCTTGTTTGATGTGCTTAAGTAGGCAGTGATTGCAAATGGTGGTTTTGCTCTCTGACAGACATAAATAATCAGTTCTGTGGTGCTGCAGGCTGGGGTGAGCTCCCTAGGAGGAGCAGGAGGCCTGGCAGCAGAGGTGCCCCCTGGCTGGGCTTCAGCACTGCCACTGCCCCACCAGTGATGCTCTGGGAGCAGCCCCATGGGCACAGTGGGCCAGGGATGGGGAGTTTGGCTGTAGGAGTGCTCTGTAGGGACCGAACCTGAGCCAAGGATGCAGCATCAGTGCTTGGGGAGCTCAGCATTAGTCTGCAGGAGTTTGTCTTTCTGCACCCACCAGCAGTGACTGATTGATGGTGAGGCCAGCATCCCTGGGACTTTCCTACCCTCACATTCACCACATACCTCTTTTTTTTTTCCTTTTTTTTTTAAAAAAAGAAAGTTTAGCAGCTGGTCCTTTGATTTGCAAAATGAGGTTTAGTCCAAAAGAATAGGCCAGGATAGAGGGGATTCTGCAGATTTGGGACTTGAAATTTCTTTTATCTTTCCCTTTTTTTGTAACTTCGTTCCTTTCTTTCAGGCCAGAAGTATTTTTGTGTGCTCTTCAAAAGAGGTGCTGGCATTGTTACTTGTGCTCCACAGAGGCAGAAAACTCAGCACGTTAAATGTGTCATTGGAATTTGGGCCTTTAGCAAAGCTGAAAGGGAGGAAAAAATGGTGAAGTTTAAAAAGTTTCCTACTTGGGCTCAATTGATTGTTAACAGGGTATGAGATGGAAGTGTTCTTTTTTTTTTTTTTGTGGGAGGAGGGGGACCTTTGCTAAAGCTGAATGAAATTACATCGGGCATAATGTGACACTTCAGGTTGTCATTGTTTGAATACAGACCAAATGTGACCGTGACAATGCAGAGCATCCAGTATTCAATGTTACTGTTTTTCCAGGAGCACGAAAAAAAGGCTAATGTTCTCCCATTTGGTTCAGTTGGTAAAGAGTACAGTTTAATTAAATCAAATGAGCACAACTGCGATTTTTTTTTTTTTGCATTATGGAAATGTCAGTTTAGCACACAGTTCCCAAAGGGTACTCAAAGGATCATTTAATTTTAAAATGATTGTAGCCTTGAAATAACTTAAAAGGCCCTAATATATTTAATCAAAGGAGGTAACTGGTAATAGAGAAATAAATCATTCATGCATATAAATAGCAGAGCTTCAGTGAGTACGTAAAGCTAACAGGGAAAATATTTAGGATTGAACTCTTTCTTCTGGCCCCTTTCTGCCAACGTCAGCGAAGCTAAGAGACCCAATTTGTGCTGTCAATACCAAATTTGGCCTTTGCATGTATCTGCTATGACAAATGTACTGTCAAATATTTGTATGTCTATACTCATGCATAATTCATGCATATATTATCCACACATTATGTATTAAGTGTTTCCTGATTTGAGAAGTTAAACGCTCTCGAAATGTCAGAATTCAGGTTCCCTAAATAGCCTTAATTTCACCCTTTCATATTACTCACTGAATGGGAAATAATGAAGAAGAAAAAGTCGTATGTGGCTGTGCAATTAAAACATCTTTGAGGCTGAATTCAACTGAACTCCTTCTGCTATTTCCTACCTTAAGAGTTGCCCTGACTTTGCTGTATAAATAATGTTCTTTTAGCAGTGCGTTGTTGTTGTTGCTGCTGCTGCTTTTTTTTTTTTGTTCCCCCCAATGAAGATTTTGCTGTTTATCTGTTTATGTGAGAGAAAAGTGCTGTTAAGCATGTGTGATAGCAAAGAAAGTGCTTGGTTGATAAGGGCAGAGTGCTCTGCCTCCAGGCAGCAGTCCTGCTGTGTCCCAGCTCACCTGCTGCCATGCAGGGCAGTGATGCTCAGTGCCACTTGTCCCTTGTAAGAGCTGCACTTTGACCAGGCCTAGAAGTGAATTGTTGGTGGGACTGTAGAGCTGCTGCTAGGCTGAGATCTGCTGCTGTACCACCTGGAACTGCGCTCAGCAAAGCCAGTCTCCTCCAAGCTGATTTCTAATGGGTTCAGAAATACACGTTTCTGTTGGCTCTTCCTAATTGCTGTTTTATTTTTTCATGTTTCTCTATTTTTTTTTTAATATAAAAATACATTCCTGTGCATTCTGGTGCTGCTTTTCCCAGCAGTCTGTCAAGAACAATCGGGGCTTGTGCTGTGCTTACAGCTATTTTGAGGCAATTGAAGCTCACATCAAGTGCACTTAAACATCTGAAACGCTCAAAACCTGTAAATCTTTTGACAAAGTACCCACCACATCTTGATGTTTTTGTACTCTCAAGTATCATATTTTCATTTGTAATTTGCCATATCTCGCTTGTGACCTGTACCAACGTGAGATGAATCATTTAAGTTGGCCGTTCTTCTTGTTACAGAACCAAATACATAAAAATGCAGTCTTATGTTGTTCAGTGCATCTCCTTACAATAAAACTACTGTTTTTTTCTTAATATATTCTGTAACATACCTGCTCTTAGCATTTTCAGCTTGTATGGCCTTCAGCATCTTTTAGCATAGGCCTTAAAGATGCTTTGTGAACAGCGGTGCAGCTTGAGTTCCTGGGATTTCATCCACTTACAGAACTTTATCCATGTCTTTCCCTTGGAATAGTAAAGAAGCCACACGTGTGTCTCTGTGCCTAATGATGGCCAACCTCCCCAGAAAGAGAGTGGGGAAGTCCAGCTTGTGATGGTCCAAGGCAGTGGGGCTGGTGGTGCCTTGCATCAGGTCCTGCCCTGTCCCCTGGGGCTCAGGTCACTGCTGTGTCTCAGTTGGTAATGGCTGGCAAAAAAGCCCATCCTAAAGCCCATCCTGATGGCAATAAGGGTCTGGAGTTTGCTGTGTGCCCTGGGTTTACAGCCTCTGCAACATTTCCCTTTTCACATACCTTCTTTGTGGCTTCAGTGTGTTTTTTCTATTTTATTCCTTCCCCTCCCGTTAATACTTGGGGTTATAAACTCTGTGTAGCCATTCAGCACACAAAATAAGGCAGTCAGTAGATGCTGCCCTGTACAAGGAAGCAGGGATAGGGAAAACTAATTTGACAGAAGTGGTAATGAGACATCTGCCCTGGGTATTTTTTTTCACTCTTTGGCTGTTGTGCATTGTGTATTAGCAGGAGTGTCAATTCGCTAATTGGCTGAACGCAGGTAGTCAGCCCTGTCCTAGTTTTCTTACAAACTGCCCATTATAGGCTATCTTTCCTCCTTGAATGAAGTTATTAAGCTAATTCAATGATTTTTCAAAGTGATTTAATGAAAACCGAATTTCTAGGGGAAAAAAGAGAAGATGGCAGGTCATAAATATGAGATTTTCCATCTGTTCATGGTACGTGACTCAGTGATCCTCCCATACACCTGGATAAAAGATGAATAACCCCAAAATCCTGCCAGCAGAGCTCTTTATCTGGCCAAGGTCGTTTAGGATTCTGGTATAATACCAGCTTGTTAGAAGTGACATTTTAGTAGCATAACTATACCTCTGAGGGTGTTAATATGAAGAAGTTAAGACTGAGGAGAAAGCTCTGGTGGCCTAAACTACCTGCTCACCAAACGCACTGGAAGCAACAAGTTTTGGATGCTGTTGTCACAGCTGGGTTCTGTGCAGTTAACCATGGCAGCTGGGAGGAGCCCAGCCTGCTGTGCCCAATGCTGGGGTGATGCAGTGCCAGAAAGCAGGAGATTCAGGAGACTGGAACAGGTGCTGGAGCAAAAAAAGAGTGCCTCATAGAGGAGGAAAGATCTAGATGGCACCCAGGAAGGTGTAGTTCTTCATTGCATTTTGCAGGAAAGCAGAAGGCAGATCTAGGATTTCAGAAGATGGCATCTTTACAAAATCCTTTTCTGAAATGTTTTAGGGAAAAAAAAGCTAAGAATGGAGTAAACTAATGTAACTAATGCTGATGTAAAGTGATACCCAGTAAGGAGCTATGAAAACCTTGCCCTTCGCTGAGAAGTTTTTAAGCAATAATTTCTCCAGGAGTAACTTCAGTGGTGGAAGACTGGATGTTCAGAGGGGGGAAAAGAATTCCATCAGCCTAAACGTTCATTACTTCATCTGTTGTAGTCTCCCTTTTTTTTCCTGAATTGTTAGTGGCTCAGTGCTGATTGCTACTTTCTGCAGTTATTTCCACTGCATTCCTCCTAAAATAAAACCTCAGTGGCTAAAGGTGCCACTACCATCAGAGCTCAGTGATGGGCCTGTTTTGTAGGATCTCCTGTACATAAACACGTTTCAGAGTACACTCTACCTTTTGGTAGACTTAATCTGTCATTGAAGATGTGTGCTCAGGCACTGTGCTGTGACCTTCAGAAGCATTTTAAGATGCTGTTCTTAGTGGTGTGTAGTGTGGGAGGAAGTGGAGGGGGAGAAAAAGCCAAGAAGCTGAAATTGTAGTGCAAGTTAACAAGTCCTTAAAAGGCATCTATGATTAAACAGCTATGGTTTTAATAATTTAACTTCACCACATCCTTTAACCTAGAAGTATCATTTCTATATTTTTATCAGAAGTTTCCCTAAAGTCAGGGTGAGAGATGCTGTACGGTGACTTTGTTTGCTATTGGAACAGACGTGGTGCTGGCTGGCCCTTTTAAGGGTCCCTTTGAGGGTTTGTATGCAAAGCAATTATTTTTGTGTGCTGGCAGTTACCATTAATAGGTTATGCTGATGTAAATTTTAAGAGCTTTTAATTTAGTTCTTTGGTTTGCCACTCCCATTCCTCTCTCTAGAGGGGAGGAAAAAAAGGAAAAGACATCTGAGTGGAAGGAAGTGACCTTTTCAATGTAATTGAAAGTTTTCAGACGTTATTCTTAATAAGTAGGTGGCGTGGTGTTATGCTAACATTTTATGTAAGGTAAATAGATGGTTAAAATCCCGTTATCTCTAGGATGCCAAACCCAGGGAGCTTCTGAAGTGATCTTGAACTTCACATCCTTGTGGGCTCAGGAGGAGATCTCGATGTCACACAGACATTTAGCTTCTGGTCCTTGTGATAGCAAGAAAAATGTCTGTGCACAGAGCGGCTGAGACTGAAGTGAATGTACGCTTAATGTCATGTTCAGACATCATCACTCCTAAATGTTTTCTCTTTTTTTCTGCAGTAAATACAGCATTTGTCAGAGTCGCATCACTTAAGCAGTAATAGCGTAACATGCAATTGCTTGAACTATCCCTTCTGACAGCACCAGCCTTGTGAAACCAGCATCATGTGGCAGAGGGCTCTAAAGCGTTGTGCAAGGCCAGGAAATAAGCACTGATCTCTTGCAGTAAATAAACTCTTGCTATGATTTTCTTATTTGATGCCTCTACCAGATACGTAACAGGTGTTTGCATGGTGCATCTCGCTGTTCCCAACCACAGGTCTCAGTACAGGCAGTTCCTCAGGTTTCTGCTTTGTTTCACTTCAGCTTGTTGCTTTAATTACTATCCACTCCTGTCAATGCTAGCAGCCTTGGTGTCCTTCACCACAAGCACCTTGTCTCCATGTGAGCAGTGACTGCACAGCACGTGGCAGGTGAATAGCAGACAATGAGGAGTGATGACCCTGCTGAAGGCATCATTTGCTTCCTGGAAAAACATCAGAACTATTGAGAGATGCCCGTCAGCGATGATGCAAACTCACAGGGAAGCTGACAAAATATGCCTCAAACATCATTACTCAGTGGCACTGCCCTGAAAGTGGAGGATGAAGAGTGAAACTGCTTTATTGTTTTTTCACCAGTTTATTGGCTCTTTGAATTGGAGCGCTCCATCAAACGCAGGCGGTGCTGCTGGTGGCAGCTCGTGATTGCTCCATCATTTGCAGGAGCAACATCTTGCACACTCTGTCTTAGGCAGCCTTGGCAGCTCAGGTAAGAGGAGCTGTTAGTGGGGCTGCTGGAGAGCTGTTGTGCTCCATGCACAGAGCTTGAGACACTGTGCTGTCGCAAGGTCTGGTGAATTGCATGTACCAGCTCAGCTATCACAGAGTTGTTTGAGTTGGAAGGGACCTTTAAAGGTCATCTAGTCCACCTCCCATAGGTGAAACATCACGTTATGGTCAGGAGGTAATTGTGTCTGTGATGGCTTGGTAGCATTCAAGATGATGAGGTGCTTCTCAAGTCAACAAATGGCTTCTGAAAACATCATACGTGAAGCCAAAGGTCTGGGTTCAGCATCTGGGAGGCTGTTTGTCCTGGGCTGGGGCTGGCTGTCAGCCTTGTTGGGGTGTGCTTCCTGTCAGGTTGCAATGTGTGACCAACTGCTAATGAAGCTGCAGAAAATCTAGAAGAAATGTGGAAGTGAAAGCTCTGATTGTTCAGAAAATCCATCTATCCATAAATAAATTCTATTAGGAAATTAATAAATACAATCACCTGATCTGTGAAGTTTTCAGCAAGGAAAGCTTTTGAAGAGAAGCTCTTCAGTGTTTCTGAATTGAAATTTAGAAAGGAGAGTGCCTCTTTGTTGGCTTTATTACTGCTGCCATTTCAGGTCTGTCATAGCAAAAATAAAAGCAGGCTTTGAGATTGGATCCTTATTTACAGAGCAATAAAATTTCAGGAAAAAGTTACAATGGTTCATAAAAGTACAAGCTAAGCAGACTCTTTTCTTAGAATATGTCCAGCAATCAGAGGTTGTTTGAAAGGTGATAAGCAGAAGTGCAGGGTGGTTACTTTCAACTGGTTTAAAAAAAAAAAAAATCAATGGATGTGAAATGAGCTAATAGAGCCTGAAATTCTTCACTTGTGGCACTACAGAAGGCTCTCAGTGCAGAATTTTCTGAAGGAACTTTTCATCTAGCCCTGATGTTTTCCTCTTCATATTAAATTAGCTTTTGGTAATGACGGTGTTTAACTGCACCCACACTTTTTGTATTAGACAGCTAATGGAGAAGTTTCACAGAGCACTACCAAACACTTCTGTCAGTTCAGGTTGCTTTCTATCAGTGTTTCTGTGGTGTTATCAGGTGATGGTTGATGAGAGCCTATGGTGTGTAACTTCAAAGCCTGCCTGGGCTGTGTCATTGGGCAGGCTGCACCCCCAACCCCTCCTGGCCTTGCTGAGAGATGTGTGGCCTGGGTCCAAGCTGAGGAGTTCACAGAATCACAGAATTGCCAGGGTTGGAAGGGACCTCAAGGATCATGAATCTCCAACCCCCCTGCCACGTGCAGGGCCACCAACCATCCCACCTAATGCTAGTTCTGCTGTGCAGTATGGCCTGGGTTGGGATTCTGTGTGGGTTGGCAATTGGGATGTGCTCTTAGTCAGATAAACTCATGTATGCATTCATCCACATAATTCATTTTGTGTTCCCAGAAAGATTAATCCACAGTGAAGTGTTTTGTATTAGAGCTGTTCTTCCAACATGTACTCGTATTTATCTGGGGAGCATTTGCAAATGATTGAACGCTTTAATCTTTTTTCTTGCATTTTCTCACGTGTATTTCAGTAACATGCATACAGTTACATCAAGTGGACTATGACCCAGAAGGGTTTTATGAGCTTTGGAATGATGCATCCCTGTTGTAATATTTCTCATCTTCATCTTCTGCTGCATCCTCATTTAACTTAATTCTTTGGTATTCTCAATCACCACTTACAGCAGTACTGTTCCTAGAGGCTTATTCTCTTGGCCTGAACCCAGCCATGTGCTTCAGCAGGAGCTTCACGAGGGACACTGCTGTTAGTTGCAAATGGAAATCCTTCTCCATGGCCAGGCAGCATCTCTGTGTGCAGCTTGTAGGCGTGCTATGTGTGTATAAACAGAGCAAAGGTAGTGGTACCTCAGCACAGTAGGACCAATATAATGTTTTCTTCTGCACATGCTTTAAATTATTTCCTCAGTGTGGTAGCTTTACTCTAAGCAATCATGCAGCCATAGTATAGGTGCAAAGGTAAAGTCTGTGCAGGTGGGATCACCCTTCCTTGAGTGCTGGGGGATCCACTGGACTGACTTTGAGTTTTACTTGTGATGTCCACAGAGCAAAGTAGCCAAATGCCCCCTGTCGTTATGAGAAAACTAACCTGTAGTATTATCCCCTTCCCTTCTTAATGTGCTCATTCAGCAGTCCCAGGGCTCAAGTTTCTCTTCCTCAGCAGTACTAATGGCACCTCTGTATCTTTCTCTGCTACAGAAAATGGTTCTCAGCAGCCTTCACTCAGGCATGTGTCTGCAAATGCTTTACACAGCTACATGCAGGTGTGTCTTCCAGCTGATGCCATAGTTCACCTCTGGATTCCTCTGCTCGGCACAAGGCAGCCTCAGGACCAATGTCTGTGTCTCTCACATTGTACAGCTTCTCATTTCTTCTGCTGCTGCTGCCTTGTTCTCTAAAAGTTGCAAAGGCAAATTGTTCACAAAGGCTGGGACTGCAGCCTCTCAAGAACCCTTGGTTTATTTTATTTTGTTTTATTCTGAGCCAAGCAGCAAGAACAGCTGGCTCTGCACCTCATTCAACCGATCAGTTGATCTGCTTCATAAAGCTGCAAGTATTGCTCCCTTGCTTAACCATCACTGTAGCGGGTGCTCAGCATAAGCTGGGAGTGCAGCTGTATGCTACGGTTCAGTCCTCGTGGCCTTTCCTTGAAGATCTGGCTGCTAGCTTGCTGACATTTGCTTTGGGAATTTGGTTGGATTTGTGCTTGTTTTTAACTTCATTTGCAGAGCTGATGATAGTCACTTGTGGCTCCCTTTCTACAAAACAACACATTGCAAAAAGGATAGACAGTAACTTACTTTAAAATTCAAAACAGCAATCTTCCTCCAGTCCAACAAAATGATTAACTATCTCAGCTTACATTGAATAATTGCAAGCTTTCCTTCATGCTCCCATCACTGTATTGTTCTGCTGAATATCACCTGATACATCTTCATACTATCATGACATTTTTTTCCTTGATGGACAATTAGAATTATAACAACTTTTACTTAATCCTCTGAAAAGCATTCAATATAATTAAGAAACCAGATCTCCTTAGAAACAACAGAACCTTCACTCTCCATCACGGCAAGTAACAATATCACAGAGTGAGCTGTTTTTAAGGCAGCTTGTGCTGCACATCAGGCTGCAGCAGGATGCGCTCCTTATTTGCTGTCACTTCTCTCTTTGTGCCTCACGCAGGTTTGCCTTGCTTTTCCAGCGCTGGGGTGGGAAACCTTGATTTAGGAAACTGTGTTTCAAGAAAATGAAATTTTCTTGAATTGATGTTATGACCTATTGGTGAAAGACTGTCGCCTTTCTCCTTGTGTTGCTCCAGCACCTTTGGTATGGTTTATGGTAGAGAATTTGATTAATTGTTGTTAAGGCTGACAAATCCAGCCTGTGCAGTGCTGTACCACCTCCATGAGGCAGTTGGCTCCTGTGGGGCACGGGGCTGTGCTGGCAGTGTGAGGTGAGCCCAATGCCCAGCATTGCTCCTAACCTATTGCAGAGGAGAGACTCTGTTGTAGTCCTGTACAATGTGATGCTATGCAAACGTTTCAGCATCTGCATAAAGGTAAAGCTGCTTTGCTGTTCCTTGCATCTGATGGGGTGGGGAAAGCAGTTCAGAATCCTAAAGTTGGGTAAGTTGGTCTTTCCTGGAGATCACTCTGTTTTCACAGTATAAGAGCATGTTAACAGGCCCCATCCCTCATTTGAGTTACCATCTTCACATCACAGTCTTAACTTGTCTGAGATCTGAAATCTTGAAAGGTTTATCATGAATAAGGCAGCCTGTGTTAGCTGCTTCCCCACTTACTGGGATTTTCATGATTCAACCCTCTTTTAGAGCCCCAAACGTCTCTCTCTGTTCTTAAAACTGGAATGCATTACCTCCACTAATGCAAAACTACCAGTGAGACCCCGCAGTGTGCGTTTCCTGGCTGACCTGTATAACACTTCTAACAAGCTGCAGATTCAGAAACCATAGAGAACTCAGTCACAAGGCAACGCAGGGAACTTCCTTCAAGGTTACAGTGAAGAGTGCACTTCATGTGCTGAGCTGTGCTGCACTGAGGGCAGCCAAGGCAAATGCTCTCCTGAGCGCAGAGGCTGCCCATGGTCACTGCAGGTACAGAAAAGCATTGCTACAAGCAGCCTGGAGCTGTGACCTTCAGGCACGGCATAAGGCCATGTTGTGTGCAAGAGCAGGGGGATGGATGCTGACAGTTCTTGCCCTTCCCTGCGTTGCTGCTGGTTGGGTTGGGAGGCACAGGATGCGATGTGCTGCATGTGGAGTTTGTCCCTGACGTCCTTTCAGGGTGATCAGGTGTTTTTATCCAACTTATCAGTGAATCAAAATAAATGGAAACAGAACCGAGACGCTATTTAGCTGATACATATTTTTCTTTCCTTTCTATTTTCATGCAGGGAAACAAATCCTATCCAATGTTCTGGCATAATGGATATTAAATAAATTGCAATGTATTTGTACTGCTGAAGCTTATTTGAAATCTGGCGTGGCATCTTATGTCTGATATGGATACCGACATTTTCTGTTTATTTTCAATTATATGATAAAGGAGGAGATGACCTTCATGTGTGCCTTCCAACGTGCCTCTTATTCATGGTATTTGTTAGAGCTGCAAGGGGAAAGTTTTGGGTGGAGCTGTTGAAATGTGTTTTACTGCAGTATTAGCTGGCTGATAATTTAACTTTTCTTACTACATTACGCTGCTAAGCAACATTTTAATGGATTGCAAGTTTCCTTTTCGTATGAGTGCCTGGAGAGCACGTACGGTCTTCATAATATGCTTTAAATCTAAATAAAAAGTTAAGTATATAGCACTCTAAATCTTCATAGTACTTCAATAGATTTATTTAATCATCTTTTATGAGCTAGGCTAGCAGTGACTGCCTCCATTGCACCAACGGGGAAAATGAGATATCAAGAGACTGGGTGATTTGTTTGGTCAGGAGTGCTGTTCCTGGGACACGAGGACTTCCACAGTCCTGTCCCCATTTGGCTCTGTTTGCCTCCATGCTGTGCCATTCTTGGATGGAAAAACCTCCGCAGTTTTAACGATCATTTCTTGCATTATTTCTTGCTGCTGGATGGGTGCCCGTGTTGGCCACCCCTCTGCCTGCCTTTGGATCAGGCTGTAACTGCATAACATGGTGTCACACAGGGCCCAAGCTTTTGTTGGGTAAAAACTGCTGTCAAAGATCCACAGTGATTATCCTCAGCTCAAGATCTGACTCATGGTTTGTAAGTTCTGTCAGAATAAATTAACTGCTAATTTGTCATCTATCAGGTGATTCTTGAATAGGTTTGAAAACCCAGTTTGCATCATGCATACTTCCTACCCGATTCACACAAGATACTTATTGCTTCTGCATACCAATGACAATGGTTACCTGGGCAGGGTTATTTAATAACCTCATTAAAAAAAAATGGAAACAGATACTTAATGAATCAAAATGCACTCAGACTAAATGGTTAGAAATTCCTAGTTAATCACCAGAAAGGAAACTAATTAAATTACCATTCAGTTTTTATGGGGGCCTTGGGTATCAAGCTAAGTCCCTTCAATCACTTTTTTCATTAGATGGGACAGGCATGTTCAAGGTTAGTGCAGATAAATGCAATGTTCTTTGCTCACTCTTGGACTGATATTATTTAAATAGTGCTTTATGCTTCATCAACTAATGTTAAAACCAAGGCATCCTGGTAAGGAAAAGTCAGGGCAGAGAGGGGTCAATAGACAGGCACACAAAAGAAAGGCAAGAGTCATGGAAATGGCATAAAACAGGACTTCATTAAAGATTTCATTCAATTACTGAATTCTCCCCTCAGGAATGAGGTAGGTAGGTGGCAATGGGCATGGGACAGTGATGATGTCTGTGTTAGCTGTGAACCTTCCTGGGCTGTGCCTTGGACACCTTTGGTGATGACACACGGTGTGGGGATGTGCTGCTACGCATTGCCAAACGTTTTTGATGCTCAAAGAGAACAAAACTTTTTGGTCAAAAGTATATAGGACATTAGCAGCAAAAGAGCAAGTTCTCTTCCTGGCAGCCTCTCTCCTGTGTCCTCAGGAGACGTTTGCATGGCTCTGCTGTGACAGAGCTCCTGCAGGTAGGTCAGGGCCTTGTGTTCAGGAGCTGACTGTGCTCCGCAGTGACGCCAGCAGCACTCAGATCATCAAGCCAGTTCTGTCTGCCTCCTTATTTATTTTTTTTTCCAATTCCTATCAGTTATTTTAAAGTTGAAGGAAGTGTTCTGTCAGGGGTTCTGAATTCAATATATTTGGTATCAGCAGCAGTAGCTCCTGATGATCCGTGGGAAAGTAGAAGAGCTGCTCCATCTCTCCTGTGCTCCATCCTCCCACCCAGCCCCCTTCAGTGCCACCAGCACTGAGCCCAGGGCACCAACAAGTGGGTAAAGTCCTACAGCAACTCTTCACTGAGTGTGGCAATAGTTAGCAATCTTACTGATCCTCTGTGTCTTGGGAGAGTAGCTGTGCACCTGGTAAGTTACCTTGTAATGTGGTATTGGCTTCAGAAGCAAGGAGGAGGCAAGCAGGTCCATGCAGCTTTTTGTTCATCGGTTCTGGTCAGGTTTCTGGCTCTGCTGCTCTGTAGCTCAGTAGCTTTTCTTAACAGTTACGGGAATCTCATCCCCTTTTCTTGTGTGGTTCTTATGTTTTTCTTGCAGTTCTTGTGCTGTTGGTACGTAAGCATTTTCCTTGCTAAGAGCAGTAGCTGCTCATTGCAGTAGCAATTTTTGGAGGTAGTGCTGCTGTTTCATGGATGGGAAACAAAGGCACCATAACCCCAGGGGTTCCTCATAAAATAGAGGGGAAATTCCCCAGTGCTTCAAAGTCCGGAATAAATACAGTGCTGAAATGTATAGCAACCCAGTAGAGAAGAAAGAGTGAAAAAGAAACTTAGTTTAACCATAGATCTGAATATTTTGGTGTTCCTTTTTTAAATTAAAAAAAAAAGAAAAGAAAGCAAACCTTTACAGGGCCACAAATGGAACAAAAGATCCCAGCTATATCCCTTTTGTTCACTGAAAGGAAGGATTTTCAGAGGGAAGTTAAATCAGTGAACTCCTTTCACTTTCTTTCTTAGCTTTTTAACATCCATATCCAAGGTTTCTGACATCTAGAACTTGCTTGAAAAGCTCAGAAAAGCAAATGCAGCTGCAGGATTTCAAAGCAGGTCACAATCAAGTCAAAATAATCTCACTTCAGAATCTGGGGTCCTCTCATTCACTCTGAGGTTTTCCCATGTATAACTAATGGAGATACTGGAGACCTGGGATCATTCACACTTCTCATTAAATTGGTGCAACTTTACTTACAGGAGCCATAAGTATTTCAACCTTTTGCAATGAATGATCAACTGCTTAAAAAATAAAATGATTCTTATGAACTGAAGCCCAGAAAGCCTCAAAGTGTTGCTTCTTTTCATTTTCTTGTGATATTAGTAATTAGGTTTGCTTTGCCAGTTGGGCTCATATCATCATACAAGAATCTTCCTCATTATTTTGAAGAAGGTGAAGTTGATATATCTAAAAAGTTTTCTGTGAAAGCCTGAGAATGCAAACAGAGAAGACAAGAAATGAACATAATGATATTGGTGTTATTTGTTTGTTTTTCAATTAAAATATTTTTGTATTAGTTTCTATGCTTTGTGTGGGAGCTCCACGTGGTTTTGCAGCAGAGCAGAATGTGCTGCTGTGAGCTATGGGGAAAATCTGCCTCACTTTGCACTGAGCTGATCTCAAACCTGGAGGACACCTGGGATGGGACCTGGGGCATTTCCCATCTCCCAGTGCTTCTTCCAGTGCAACTTCTTCTAGATGTCCCCATATGGCAATGGCCCCTGCCCTTTAACTAGGGGCTGGTTCCACTTTCCAGCCCAGTCTTCATTTCTGGGGAGTTTTCCTTTGCGTAGGAAAGGAGAGAGATGAGCTGCATCTTGGCTCATAATTGCCTGTGGAGATGCTTTTTGTCTGCAGGGAAGGGGGGTACCGAAGGCTTTTTCCATACGTTTCTTTGCTTCGTTAGCAGAACAAAGAAATCACTCAGCTCAGCCTGAGCAGTTTGAGCCCATTGGTTTCCTTTTGGTGCCCAGGAACTGAAGGAAGCTTTATGTTGGTAATAGGGACCTGCAGGAAGGGGTTTGTTGACTGATGACCCACACAGCGAACTTCTGGCAGCAGGGAGGAGCTCTCCTTGGACACGCTGAACACTGTGCACCATCCTTCGTCCTCTGAAGAAGTGTATTCCTGAGTCTCTTGATACTGGAATTACACACCAAGGAGCTGTGAGCACAGACAGAATAAAAACTTGTCAGGACATACAGAACGAGGAGAGGAAACTCAGCTGATGCTCCCTCTGCAGTTATGCTGGCAGTGATCTGGTCTGAGGATACAGCATTGCATTATTTACTCCTGGCTCACTGAAGCAAAATGTTGTTTCGTGATCTAATTTCTCACATGATTGGTGTTTGTCCTGCATTGCTGAGGCCCTGGCTTCAGTTAATTTTTGTGGAAAAGGGTAGCAATGGTTGCTAAAGCATCCATGAGTAGAATGGCTTTTACTACTTAGAAATGTTCTTCATTTCATAGCAGTAGTAGTTCATTATGGCAGTTTATGGAGGCTTACATATGATTATTCCTATATTACTAGTATTGAAGCAGTGCCAAAAATGTTATTGTAGTCCAGGAATTCCCTGTTAAAATCATGAAACTGGAATGTGTTGATACTGCTTTAAAAGAAGTAACTGTTGGATCTTGGTCTGACTGCAGTTTTGTAGTGGAACAGAACAAACAACAACACCCAGAACAGGTCCCAGAGGGTGAAAGTAAATGTTGCCACATCCCAACAGGCTGGAAAGCAGCCTCCTTCAAACCAACCTTCTGATCTACATCGCAGCTTTCATGCTGGGTCTCAGCCCAGGCTGAGGTGGCACAGCAGCCTTGTCCTCTAATCCAGAGCCCTCTTTCATGTTCAGCAGGAACTTACTCCTGGTTCCTGCCTTCACAGCCAGGGCTGAGGAGATGAGCTAATTGCAGGACAGCCAGATGTTTGCTGACTGCTGTAGTTGCCTTCTGCACAAGCTCAAGGCTAACGCTTGCATTTTAGGCTTTTGATCATGTGCTGATAACTCTGTCATTATTTTATGAATCTTCTCATATCCTACTATGAAGGCTGATTGGAGTATTTTAAGATAAGCAGAAAGAAAAGCAGGAGGGTACTGTGAGCGTCCAAAGCAATGATACTGTAAACTAGTGATAATGAGAGTGCTGCTGCTAGAAGGCAGAGCTCATTATTTTCATTCTGAGGCACCAAGGCAGGCGTTGGGATGACCTCTGCAGCCTGGATGCCCAGCAGAAACACCTTTGTATGCAGGGAACACGGGTGTGCCCAGAAGAAAAAGTAGTCATTAAATGCCACGCTTTAATGATGTTTAAATGACTCAAATGGCTTCAGTAAATGAATATGTTACAAAGATCGTGTCAGAGGAATTGCAATATAGCATAATAGAGCTAACAGTTCATTAGTTTCATAAATGTCAACCTGTTATTAACAAGAGAGGTAAAGGTAGTTTTACAAGAGACTGCATTATTGTCCTGTCTGTGCAATATTATATGTTTAAAAACACTTACTTTAATGTGCTCTTGAATTCCTGTGCAGTACTATGTGTGACCAGACTGCCAGCTGTGGGCTGCAGGCTGCTTGCTGGTGCCTGGGCACTGCTGGCCACATCTCTGGTCACTCTGCATCCAGGGCAGTTAAAGCATCTCATGTGTCCTTGTATCCCACTCTGTGCTGTAAGAATCCTTGCAATTAACGCAGGGAAATATTGCCATTACTCATCGGAGAGGAGGCAGTGCAGCACTTAAACACCACTCAGTGAGGAAGGGCTGCAGATGCTTGTACTATTAACTCATCTGTCTGTGGAACTTGAATGTGAATATGTTGGTACGTGGGACTCTCAAGCACAGCTGTACTGGAAATACTACATCACAGCTTGAACCAGTGATGGAGCACCTGGTGGGAGGGCAGGGCCAGCCTGGGGAGCTCAGGTGCATGCAATGTACCCGAGTAATGGAAGGGATGGAGCCAGGATCCACCCCTTTCAAGACCTCATTTAAGGGCTGGCAGTGGAGGTGAGGGTGTCTGTCTTTCTCTCTGGAGGTTCCTGTGTACCTGACGTCTTCTAAAGGTAAGAGGCTTCTTTCTTTTTTTCTTCTGTGCCTTCTGCTGTTATACCTAAGCAGATCCTCACTCTCTGTAGCTTAAGACCTTGCTCCTCTGCCATTTTGTTATGCCTTCCATCGTGTTTCAACAGCCGTTGTAAAGGCAAGTAAATGTCAAATCATTTACACAGGTTATGTAGAGACTTGTAAGCAATGTGGCATTGGTTTATGAGGCAGTAGTGGTGGGAGATATGTGAGTATGGAGCGTCAACCTGGCCTCTGATGGCAGGATTCATGTTGCAGATATTGGAAAGAGGCAAGCCTTTAAGGAGTCACAACCTTAGTTCAGAGCAGCCCTTAGTGGCTTTGGGCATGTTAACAATGGGGCTCTGCCAAGGTGTGTTTCCAAGGTGTGAGATCCTCTGGTTGCTGTGCCAGGAGGAGGTGAAGGTCCACATGCTCACACTGTAGGCTGAGCAGAGCGTCCATTGGAGTGGCATTCTGGGACCAAAAACATGTGGCCCTGGTTTCACTCTTGCTCCTCTGAAGTGATTAATTGTGCTGGGGGCATTGACATGCCTGTGGGAGACCACAGGTGTGCAAAAACCATTTGTAAATGCTCTTCCTTGCCCTGAATGAAGCCCTTTTCTCTGCTGTGCCTAGGAGAGAGACACTTGAAATATCACAAGTCATTAAAATAATTAGCTAATGTCTAAAAATTCTCCTGAAGAGAAGGAGGATTAAATAAAGAGGTGTTAATATTATTTTTAATAAATATAAGAGCCTGTTCCATAATGAAAGCTTTTATGATGAGGTACATTTCACTGTGCGTTATTTTCCTGTGTCCCTGGACAGCAGAATTAACAGATTTGCCTGTGACTTCAGGATTAGACTTTGCACACTGCAAATAGCTCAGGCTTTTATTTCCCTTAAACTGTATTCAAGCATTTCTGTATTTCATACTCCACGAAGAAGAAGGAGGGCAATGTGACAATAATCTCCATCATATACCCTCAGCTCAGATACATAATGGAGCTGAAGAAGCATTTCCAAAGAACAGCTCTGCTGCTGTATTGAAGTTCTATGAAACTCCCTGGGAATAAGATACAAAGGTGGATAAAGAAATCTGGATCACAGTGATAAGCTCCTGAAGAGAAGGCAAGACACAATAGAGTGAAAAGCAGTAGTGTTATGTAAGTACATTATTTTAATTGAAAAGCAAAATATCCTTACACTCCTTGGGAACAGATTGTGTCACGGACTGTAAGGCAATACAAAAAGTGAGGGCTTGCCATCATCTCCATTTATAGACTATCTCGCTCATTGAAGTCAATAGGAGTTTGTCACTTACTTAAATTAGACTTTGGATTTCACTCCTCGGTTTTCAGCGTGTTGAGCTGTGTGAGAGCTGCTGTTTCTTCATTGGCCGTCTTTGGCTCGAAAGATGGTCATGAGAGGCACTTGTTACCTTCTACTCAGCACATTTTGGAAGAGAAATTGCAGGCAGCAGATAGCTTGGTCTTTGGAGACTGGCTCGAGTTGGAGATCTTCCAAGAAGTTGTTCTGCTGGTGCTAAGTGGCCTCTGTCATCACTGGCTTAGAGGCACAGCTGTTCCCTCCTCCCCGTTTTTACAAGTGTTTGTAGCGGTGCCCCTGTGAGCAGAGCATCTCCAAGCAGCACTCCCCAATCCTGCCACGTCCTGCTTCTTGCAGCACAGAAAAGGCCCGTGGTGGAATCAGGAGATTAAAGAAGCTTATAATAGCAGCTTCTTTTCTGAAGCAGACCAGTGCTAGCATCCCTTGTGGATGCTTCTGGAAGGAGGAAATGGTCCTCTTGCTGAAAGTGTGGAAGAAACCACAGTCTGGTCTAATTGTGGAAAAATCTCTTGAGCATACAGTATTTCTTTTTTCTGGCAACAATAGCAGAGTACTTCTTGTAGCATGTGTGCAATTATTTTGCTCAGTGAAATATATTACGAGAAGGTCCACTGTGTATGTATATAAGGAAGCAAGCAAGAAGGGGTTTTGTTTTATTTATTTAACCACTGGCATCGTCTTCCCATGGCTACTATAATGAAACACTGTTTTCTCACTTAAACGTTTTTGAAAAAGTAGAAGTTTCTTCAGTGTTCTTTTTCTCCTTTTATTCCAATTACTGTAAAAGAGGCAATAAAATAAATCTTTTCAAATGTTCCTTCATAGTTCAAGGCATCACTTTTCCCTCCAAACTGAGGTAGACAGGGAAGTTTATGATTTCATCTCTAGCAGTGATGGTTGGATACCAGTCTTTTTTTCACTGGCACACCTCGTTTGGTTATGGCTATCATTCTTCTCAGCTCTTGTGCTTGAAGATACTCCCAGAATTAGTCTCTGTGCAGAAGGAATGAGTGCATACAAAATGCCACGAGGGCAACCCAGACAGCATTGGGAGGTGCAGGGTAGGACCTGGTGGGAGGCTGTGGTCCTCACGACTCTCATGCTCACTTCATGGGCACTCAGATCACCCCCTGTGCTGCTGCCCAGAGAGCTGTGACTAAATCACAGGGCATCCTCCCAAAAGTTAGGCGCTTCAAGAATCAGCTAAGAAAAATCAAACCAGTGGCTCAAACTATCACACGTGGCACCAAAACTGCAGTTGTTTCAAATAATGCCATATTATGTCCCATAAATTCAGTAAGGTGACCCAAGAGAGTTCATTTGAATTTATTTTAGCCTCACTTATTGTCACTTAACAGGCTAAACAAGAACTGATGGCTCTTGGAGCAGTAATAGTAAATTATAGTTATGGTGAACACAAATGCCTCATTACATCCAGTCAAGGTCTATTTCCCCTTTATAGCGATAACTGTAGGAAAGCATTGTTTTTAATTTATGAGTAAGGATGCACAAGAATCTTAGATTTCCTATTTACATAAGCATGATAGACAATTAATCTTCTGTAAAGTATCTGGAGTGGTGTTTAAAACAGGCAAACTCCTGAAATGCATTGCAGAATGACTACAGGGTATTTGTATTGTAGTGTGTCATAACGATAATCTATTACATAGATGAATATAAGAAAAAAGAAATAAATCGTCTCTCTTCCTGCTGCTTAAGTGTGATTTTATGCTATATGATCCTTCCAGCAGAAACTGATGCGTGGGTTTTTATTTGCTGAGGCGCTGGGGTGAAAGCGATGTCAGAGCAATAGAAATAGCTAAGGTAGCAAAACGTGATGAGTTCTTATTGCAGTACTGCTTGTCCCATCTTCTCTAAAATCATAACAGTATTTCATGTTTAAAAAAAAAAACAAAAAACTTTTATACTAATGTTGCAGTATGGAGTGATGGAGACAAGTCAAACTTGTGTGGGTGTCAAGATGAGCCCTGCCTGATAAGCAGCTGTATTTCAGTCGTTTACAGTTGTTGCCGTGTTGCCTATATCCTGTAACCAACATATCACCTGCACAGAGCTTCATGTGCACCACCAGTGAAACCAGGGAAGGTGCAGCCTTATTGGGGAAAGAGGGCAAATGCAGATAACAGCGAGGGCTCTATGCAAGGCCCTCCTTTGTTTCCATCTTCTCAAAAGGCTAATTGTGATAACTTTAAGTGGGCAGCAATTTAGGTCAGAATGGAGAAGCACAAATTGGAGGATGTTTAGTTGCTGTAAGTATGCTGAGATCAGTAAGAGGAGTGGGGGAACTCGGGGCTGCTTCTTGCAGGCTGCTGTAAGGGAAACTTGTGCTGGGGGCTGCCCATGGCACTGCTGGTCACTGCCCTGCCCAGGAAAGCTGCAGCTGGCTTTGTGCAGTGCTTGTTCTGCCTGCATTCCTTTGCTTTTCCACGCCCTCACTTTATTTTGAGTTAGTCCTTACTGCAAAAGGAGATGAAGGCTTTTGTTTTGTAACTGCTTATCTGGATGTAAAGGAGAAGGCAGTCATTAAAATCAGTGTTAGTTATTTGCATGTATTAAAAAATACGTATGGAAACCAGCACACAGAGGGAAACTTTATGTACAAACACTCCAGTTACACAGCTGAATCTTCATTTTGCTTCCTGTAAGTACAGTTTCTGCAGAAACTGGTGAGTTTGACCTGAACCAGAAAGAAAACAAACGTGGTTTTCAGGGCTCATAGTAAGGCTTCTGTGCTTCCAAGGAGGCAAGAATGCCTGCCTATTGAAGGCATTAAATCTTCACATCCTTGAGCAGTAACAAAATCCAATATGTTAGAACAAAATCATTTCTGAATGTATTATATTTCAGGATGAAACTAATTTTTGCAACTGTTTTCTTTTTTTTTTTTTCACTTACTTTCCTCTGAAGGTTTGTATTTGTCAGGTAAGACCTTCACCTTGATCCTGTCCACATTTCAACCTACTTTATTGGCACTGCAAGGGATAAATTTTTGAGTGCTGCCTACATGAAATATCTGATACTGTTTTCTTTGATGCCTTGGACATGGCACAGTTGTTTTTTGTCTTCTTACGACTTTTAAGATCAGTAACTTCAGGTTTCTCTCAAGCCATAGCTATTTTTCTGAGATTAACTAACTTCCAAACGTCCACACTGACCTCTTCCCATGGAGATTCTTGTCTGTATCTCACCCAGCAGAAAGTAATTGTAATAAATGAAATGCAAAGAATGTGGATAATGTGAAAATAAATCGCATATGTTGCATATTCAGTGGAATTGGATGGACGGCTTGTACAGTCTGTAGTTTTAGTTCTGTTTTCATACAAGATCTTGGTACTAAAAGGTGAGGAGATGTTGTCACTGCTTTGGGTAACAACAGAAAAATTTACTTCTGGATTTTTGTGCTTCCATTGTTAATCTGTCATTTAACAACTCGATGTGTTTGCCTGAAGCAATGAAATCAATGAAAAGTATCTTGTGGATTCTGTTTAGAGAACAAAATGAAAGGCAGCTTTTTTTTCCTTTTTCTTTATTTTAATCTCAAGAATTTGCCAAATCATTGTTGTTTCAGTAGCCAAATAATTATCTGACTTTTGTAAGCAGAATTTGATATCTTTTTATTCTGGAAAGTGATCTCACTGAAATGGACTTGTGCGTTAGATTGGTGTTATGTGCCAGGTACAAAATCAGCACAGGAATGTTACTTTGACCTGGAAATAATGACCTGGAAATGAAGTGTTTTCTGACAAGAAAATATTCAATGAATCAGCACTTAAGTTTTTGAGAAAAGACTTGTGTGCTACTTATCTGATGATCAGAAACATCTACCCTTGGTGCATCTTCTGAAATCAGGCAGAGTTGTGATCTTCTCCTCCTGCAATCAAATTAATGCAAATGATTATTTTGCTGCAAACAATTCCAGTTAATTCAGACTACCATAACTCACCTCGCTTCATGCAGAGCCCTTCCTGATGCTCCAGGATGCATTAAATGCCAAAGCTTTCAGCCTGGTATTGATTGATTCTTTGCAGTGGACCTTAAAAACCCATTAAGGAAGAAGTTAGAAGATGTGAATTAATTCTCAATCCTTTGTTGGTATGTGCAGCTGAAGAAAGCCTCTTCAAAACCATTAATCATAACTCAAAATAGACTGCTAACTCTAAAATAAGCTTTACAGTAAATTGGAGGAAAAATCCAAGTCAGGGATTTACATTTGCTGTCCCTCTATCCAAAGTGCACTTAGAGTTTTCTCAAGTGTGCTACCGGACCCGTTTTCAATATTTTTCAGTTTACAGAGTTCTGATAAAAGTATGTCACCGTGCAGCCATCTGTGCCAGCACGAGAGGAGATTGCTGTCTAATAGATAAGTTGTGTCACCAGTTTGGAAGAAGCTGAAAAGAGCAAACAATAAAACTCAGCATCTCCTCCCGGTAGCAACGTGAATCAGGCAAAAATGATTTTAGAATAACACCAAAAAAAATCTTTCTCCTGCAAAATCCTCACCAATGATTAAAATTAATTCTGTACTGAATAGCTTATACATCCACTGCTCCCCCAAACATCTCAGGCCTAGAAACATGTACAAAAAACTTAAATTTACACCAAAATACGTGAAGATCTATGTGGTATTAAATAGGAATATTGACTGAACAGCTGCAGATTTATTCACATTGAGCTATTTACTACCTGAAGTGCTGTGATTTTGGTGTCTGTTGATGCTGGCAGGGCTGGGATGAGAGCTGCAGTCCAGGCAGGTGAGCATCCCAAGGCCTGGAACTGCACCAGGCACAATGAGCTCCTCAATGGTGCTGGGCTCAGCCCTGCTTGCCCCATTCTGATGCCCTGCCTTCATGTTCCCTGCAGTCCCACTTGTTGTTCCTGCGTCGTTCAGAGCCTGACAGACTGCTTCAACAGAAAGCTCTGACAAAAATGTGTTGGCAGGTTGTCTTTGTCCATCTCCTAATTCTGGATCCTGCTGAGGCTGTGCTTTGCTTTGTCACTGTGGTTGCAGTTCCAGTGTTGTGCCAAGGACATCTGTAGTGCTGGCAGCTGGAGCTGTTGGCTGGGTCCTGGGCTGGGTGCCTTGGGGTGCTGCCCCACCATGTGGGTCCTTCCTTTAGTGATGCCTTCCTGTCACCCACACTCTGATCAGCACTGGGACTCGGATAGTCATCCTAATCCCTAGAAAGAGCTTTGGGTCACAGTATTAAACAGGAAGGTTTCACTTAAAATGGGGAGTTCCTCATCTGTGAGGGAAATTAGGAACTGCGTTTCCTAAAACTTGAAGGTGAACCTGCGGCAGGGGAGGGAAACAACCCACAAACAATATTTGCATCATTCCCCAAAGGTCCCATATACAGCAGTAAACTGCTAAAGTAATTGAAATGAGGCTGGTGAGCTGTGTAATAAAGATTAATCCTGCGCTGAGAACACGCGGTACCTGAGACAACTGCTCTAATTTGAGACGTATAGCAGTGAAGCTCTGCAGTTAATTTCCAGGTGGTTACTAAATCCATTTGTGCTTTACGTCAGCGTGAGGATAAACGTGCATGTGGGTTACAGACACGACGTGGCAGCCAGCAGGAGCACGGCATGGCTGGAGTGGCCAGGTTCTGTTTGCTTATGTGATGCATTCTTATACGCTTGTACAGAAAGCTTGAGTAATGTCTTACCACAGCTTTGGAAGCAATTATTAAGCTCTGTGATTTGTGAGTTAACAAAAGTTACTCTGAAGAATTTTACAGCAAGTGTGTTGTTGGAAACAGGAGCATTGATTTCCCATCTTGTTACACTGCTGCTAGTTCCCATCTCATTAGCCCGGTGCAGCCCTGTGTGTGATGGATGGGCCTGGCATTGGCAGGGGTAATCAGCCCCAGGGATTCAGAAAAAGGGGGGGTAAGAGTGGAAGTGTTCAAGTCCCACTTAGCTTGTGGCACTGTTACATGCACATATCTAGGGTTCACGTGTACAGCTATTGGCCAGTGATCGTCTTGGCTCACCAGTCAAAGCTGAGTGCCTTTGGGCAGAAATGCACAGCCTGGCCAGCCTGCACCAAAGGACTTGCTTCAACTCTTTGGGCCCAGAGCTCTTAGCCTGGAGTGGGTGCTGCAGACCTGGTCCAATGGCTGCTAGTGCTTGCAGAACTTGTTCTGTTGGGACGTGCAACAGAAGCAGATCCCAATTCTCCTAAATCTTCCTGCAGTATGATAGATGCCCCGTGGTGTTAATAGATGCAGTTTCAATAAATGCTCCTGGCAGAGTGTTCCACATTAATCATTAACTAAGCGTAGACGTATGTATGACTTGAAATGTCATTCTGCAAAATGTCTCAAAAGCAATGTGTTTTTCTTAGTATCAGTGATCTTTTTCCTTTCCACTGCGCCCTCCCCCAGTTTGGAAATCATTTCAATCAAGCTTTGAGGGGCCACCAGATGTGGTTATTTCTTAAGGATTTGCTTTCCCTAATTTGCACGGAACTGTCTTTGCTTAAAAATTGCAAGTCACAAAGGTACCTCAGGGATTGTTTTGAAGCAGCATACTTTCTGCTAATGAGAATGTATTTTATACGAAGTTATCCTTTTGTTTATTCTAAGTGTGCTCTTTATTTTATCGATTGGTTTTATCTCACTGTGATCAATTAAAAAACTGCATATCTCACTGTGTTAAAACTGTTGGTAATTAAGCTGCTAGCTTACATTTCTGTGGGTGCAGGGCTGGCTGGAGGCATCTATGTGTCTTCGTTCCCTATCCAAAGCAATTTTTGTGCAACTCTGCTCTAGGGAAGCTTTAGTTTCAAACATTATAATGTAATGGGCAGAGCAGAATATAGAATTTGTCTGCAGTATCTGGGCATGCTGTGTCCTCTTCCCAGCAACTGCTGTCAGTAGTGTTCGTTTATGCCAACAAGTAAATGAACAAAATGAATAAATGTGATGGCTGCTCTGCCATAAGTCAACAGAACTGCAAGAACACTTTGAAATCCAGGTCTTGTTCTGCTTGTTTCACAGACCACTGTTCTTTTTTTAACTTTTGCATTTCTCTTATTAAGTAGTTTAAAAGTTGAATACATACGTGAAAGATTGTCTTCCACCCCAAAGGTTATCTTTTAATTCCCAAAGTCAAAATTCACCTGCACAGCTCGCCTTTGGGTGCAGCTCTGTGTACCTCAAACAGTGAGAAATCGCACTGCCTTTTCTAGATGCACTGAAAAAAAGAGTGATCTTCCAACATGTGACTGATGTTGCATTATCCCTGATGGATGCTGAGGTAATGTCCAGGCCCGTTGCTGAGTGACACGAGCAGAAAGTCTCCTCCTGTTCTTCCTGTGCGTCTGCTGAGTGCTGCAGAGGTTGCACCACTTCTGGGAGGGCAGCGACTCTGGCCATGAGGTCAGGGAGCGATGGATATAAAGCTGATAGAGCTGCTGGTATCCTAGAACCAAAGCAGGTGATGATTTGTAGGACTTCATTAATTTGATATATGCAACCTTCTATTTTGGTGTTGTTTTTTTTTGTTGTTGTCGTTCTTTGGTTGGGTTGAAGTGTGTTTTGTTTGGTTTTAAATTGTTATCACTTTTTGCATGTTATCTTTGGAAAAGAAAATGGCCATTCCCATACTTGACACTTTCAGCCCTGGTTTTGCAGCAGGTCTGTGGGAGCAGCAGCTGTGAAGGCCACGTGGTCCAGCTGCGTTGCTGCACAAAGAGCGTATTTTACTCTTGCTGTTGGAGGCTGTATTTATTGTCTGGCCGGTCACAGGCCGAACAGCAATAAGTTTTGCAGTCTGCAGCAGATGTGTGTGGGTCAGGTCAGAGCTCTGTCTTGCTGCATGCAGCATTCGGTCCCATTTACTTGGAGAAGGGATGAGCTCCATGTATTGGGGCTGCTGGCAGTGCTGTGGCTCTCTGGTTTCTCAGCTGCTTGTTCCCAATGCCCAGCACAGTTCTCAGAAAAGAAGTTGCCCAATGTAACATTCACAATGAGCTGTTAACACCCAAAGGGGTTTTTGTTTATTTTTTTTTTCTCCCATTTTTTCTATAAATATCTTAATGAATTTTTAATGCAAATGCAGGATCTAGGCTTAAAGTAGCAGTGGCTGCATTTGTCCTCATAGTTTTCTGAATTCTCTGATGGATTTCTCAGCAGTTCTACAAATAATGATTTTAAAAATTATTTTTACAGTCATGTGGTCTCTTTTTCTAATCAGTGATGGGTATTGACTATTTCCTTCCCTTTTTGGTTTATTCCACTTGTAAAGTCAGTACAGACCCCTGGTTACGGTGCAGCCTTTAAAAGCACATCCCAGCAGTCTGCTTGTTGTCCTGGACGGTGGTCTCCTTTGCAGCCATATGGCTGTGATTTGAACTGAGCTTTTTCTATAGACTTGCAATGTAATCTGCGTTTCCGATATTGAACACATTTAGCAAACTCTGTGCTGAGAGCACATTGCCTCTGTTTTTGAACCATAGAGATGTGCTTTTTTGTGCCTTACGAAGCCAAGCAAGTTGTGCTCAGCACACTGGGCTCTGCCTCAGAGCCCTGCCTGGGAGCTGGACACAACCAGCAGCAAGGCATTTACACCTGAGCGTAATCCTAAAAACTAAAAAGGAGCATCAATTGCAAAACAAGCCTATGGTAGGTTTTAATCTCTTAATTCAACCTTTCTGTTGAGAAATATAGGAAACCCAAACTAAAATGTTTAGGAAGATATTGGCAGAATAGGAAACCATCATGAGACAGAGCTGCAAACCAAATAATTTGCATGATTTTCTGTCAAGTTTTGATGGTTATTGTGACAAATTGGAAGTGTTCTCTGGACATTTGTGTTGATTGGTAGATTTTGTACTTTGATGCAGATGGCACTATGAGCATACAGCGTTATTCCATGTTGATGTTCTGACAGCTGAAGTAAAATTATGAAGTTAGGAAAAAATGTGATGAATGTTTCAAGGGCCAAATTTCCATTTGCTTGAATTTGGATCATTGCTTAGGTGGCTTGTTGTCCTGTGCTCTGGGTTGAGATATATCTCTGCTTTCCTTCCAATCATCAGATAACTGAGAGGAATCACCCCGAGTTAAATGATGATAAAGTGAGGAAACTTCCTAAGGAAGATAGCCTTTTTTTTTTCTTTTTGGCATAGCACGGACTGTTGATGGTACTGCATTTCTTGGACTGCATTTCTGCTGACCACCTCTGTGTGCTCGGAACAAGAGCTGTATGTTTGATTAGCAGCACACCTGCTCCACTGCTCTGGCTTTAGAATGACAAACTCTGCAGGTCACTCTATAAAGTATTTCTGAAACTAAATTACTATTTTTTTTTCTGTTCTCCTCATGGCCCCTCAGCAGAAGTGCCTTTTATTTTTCCTGATGCTCCCTGTGCCGTACGTAAAACACGAGAGAACCCATTGCTCTGCCCACAGTGAACATGTTACACTGGAGGCGTTACAGACCTGAGCAGAGCTTTCTTCTCCCTCTACTGCTTTCCCAGTTACAAAGCTTTGCTCTGAATTAGTTAAACCTCTGAGTCAGAGGCATAATGAGCTCTTCTCAATAGCTTTAAAAGCAAGACAGTACCCAGGGCTACTTGCGTGAAGCAATATGCTTTACACCAAAGAACTGGATTTGTCTTTTTTCAAGTTGGCCCATCGCTTCACATGCTGTTGTCTTCAAAATGGAATGTATTTTGCTCAGAAGTGCTCACACCTCATAAGTCTGTAATTGCCTCCTGCATTAAAGCAGTGTTTCAGCAGTTCCATGGTTCAGTTGAACCACTTTTCACACATGGTTGTCTTGAAAGCACAATGGAGTTGGAGCTATTTGACTCCATCCAACTTGCCTTACCCAACCCAATTCTTTTCTTATCACCCAACTTCCCTCATCCAACACAATTCTTTTCTTACCATCAGAAAGAGCACTAGCTGAGATTGTGTTCACCTCCTGTTTCACACTGGACTTGTTTCACAACCCTTCCATGATATTTTATATCTCACAGGCAAAAGCTGGTGCTCGCAGGAAGGCTGACATCTTTTCATTTTCTCTTACAACAAGATCAAGTGAGCAACTGGCACAAAATCCCCCAGAAAGACTGTGTGGATATGTATGCCACTCTTCATGAACTGGAAACTAAAGAAGGCTTAATTTTTATGTTTAAGTTATAATGCAGTATTGATCTGGTGGCAAGAGTTGTTGCCTGGGTGCTGTCCCCTGACATTTCTGTTTCTTTGCAGACTGTGGTGAAGGAAAAAAGCATTTCACATGTGCTTTAAAAAAAAAAAAAATTGTCTCCAGGAAGATAATAGGAAAGATAATCTTGTGATTAAGGATGTAGATTTGACAAAAAAACAACACTGTAAAATCAGCTTGGAGTTTCATGTGGCTTCTGGGAAAAGTAAGCACAGATGATGTTAAAAATAGGATTTTTTCTATTAAAAAAAATTAAAAAAGCAGAACAACTGGAACTGTCTTCCCTCCTAAGAACTTGTCAGCATAGGTCCATAAAGCAGTGCTGGCTTACAGTTAATTTCAACTACTTCTAACTGAGAAATCACAACTTGCTGGAAAAAGTCTTGAACTTCAGGACTGGAATACTTAGGCTGAGCAGGATCAGCTGGGCAGAGGGGCTGGCAGGAGGTCCTGGTGTGTCCCTCCTCCCTCCTGCTTCTGCAAAGAGGGTCAGATGTGATGTTGGATGCACAGCACCAGAACAGCACAATAACTCCCGAAGCTTTCCTTCCTTCTCTTAAATCAAATTTCAGGTTTTCCTTGAAAGGCAGTGTGTGTCTGCATAGTCCGCTGCCGTGGGCTGTGTTGTAATAACCCAGAAAATATTGGAAATATGGCGTGGTTTCTTTTCTTCTTGGCTTTGAATACACGTCTGCAGTGCTGCTTGGGAAGGTCAAGGCTGTGTGACACTGCCAGGATGCCGGTATTCTTGGAACAGCCATCTGTTCACAGTGCAGTGAAAAATTGGTTTGTGACTGCCCAGAGTCACTTTAGCTCATGAATAAAATACAAAAATAAAATTTAAGAAAAGCACAGCAATGTTTTACACTTAAAAAAAAAAAAAAAAAATTGCAGTTTGAATAATTAGTGTTTATGCCCACGACTAGATGTGCAGTGGTGGTTAGTGGTCACGTTTAGGTGTTAGGAGCCAAAAGGAGGATGTGGAAATTGAGCCCCTGGGACTGTCACTGTGTGACCAAAGAACCTCGGTCACCAGATGAGCTGTAAAGAGTTGTACAAGGGCTTGCAGGAGGGAGATCAGGGGCTCACCGTGGTGAACCGTGCTGACCAACAGAGCTTGAAATAAGGAAATAAATAACTTGCAGGCTGCTCTCCTGCCTGACGCAGAAACCAGTTTATAGGTATTTTTCCCTTTCTCTCTGCTACATTAATATGTTATATAAAACTGCAATAACTTTGGCAGTTTGAGACTCCTTTCTTCATCTCTTTATTCTTTTTTTTCCTCTCTCCTGGCAACTTCAACATTTCTGCTTCTCTGTCGTACTCTCCTTTGTGGTTTCTCATGTTCCTAGCAGCTGCTTCATTCTCATTTCTGTTTCTCCTCTTCTTCCCTTGGGGTTTGGTACAAAAATTAGATGCAGTGACTTCTGTGGATGTTATACTTGTCTGGTTGGCCCCCAGACATGCTGTCTTTTTATCAGTGAGTTCTGCAAGTCAAATACTTGCAGGCCAGCACAGCTTTTAACTGCTGCTTCTTTGCTTAGTTGAGACTGTATTACTGCTTAAAGTAGTGAAAATAATTTTCACTCCCCTGTGATGAGTGTTGATTAATGCATATTTTCCTTTTTTTTTTTTTTTGCAGTCTTTGAAAATAAAGACTGTGACATTTTAAAACACCATCAGCAAAAAAGACCACAGTAAACAAAACCAAAACCCACAGTGATTTACAAGAATAATGAAGTTTGAAAAATGTATCTTGGCAGTGATGGCAAGGGGCAGCGTGTTAATGTTTCTGCCAGCTGAATACTTCCAACTGGGGACTTTTCTGGACTAGCAAGTCCACGTGTGGCTGTGGTTGGCTTTCTCACCAGAAACACGTGCCATAGTGCTTGCTGCCCTTCTGCTTTCTGGCGCTGTGTGCCTGTTTGGTGCTGTATGGAGAGAAAGGCAGAGGCAATGTGTGTAAGACGTGCAGCCCAGGGAGAGGAATGCCCACAGAAATGGGGGCTGGCAGCAGAGGGGAGCTCTGTCTGGTTCAAACACAATTGGAGTCCATTGCAGGAAGGTGGAAACAAGCAGCTTTGGGAAGTTATTACACATGGTAAGCCAATGAATGTAATTAAAATCACAAAAATGCTTTCTGGTGTGGGAAGTTTCATTACAAGTTACATCTCTGAGTTCAGTTGCAATCTAATAAGAGACGTCTCCAGCTTCTTAAAGTTTAATTTGATAGTTTATGAGGGAAGCAATTAAAACACGCTGTGCATCAGTCACTTCTTATTTCCCAGCCTGTGTAAAAACGTGCCGCCCGTACTGGAGTGAGAGCCCATATTGGCCTGCAAGTGTTGTTTGTCCTTTCTGACGCACACCCACTGACCACAGTGATGGGAAATAAATGATCAGATTTATAAATGTATATTGCTTTTAATAAAGTGTGGTTCTGACGTAAAACAAAAGCTAGTGGGAAGTTTGGAAATGCTGTAATGGAGAGCAGAGCCAGCCTGGAGCCTGTGCTGGGAGCACAGCTCCTGAATGCCTCTTTAGCATTGACTCAGCAGCTCTCCCAGGTCTCTGCCTCTTGTTGTGACAAGGAAATGTTCAAGAGCTCCATTTTTAAGCCATAACAGTAGATTCTGGGGAGGGTTTTGAAGGTTTTATTTGCTTTGGAATACTTTTAGTCAAACTATTTTTCCGTCGCCTTTTGGACACTTTACACTCTTCAGTAACTGCCTTGAGTCAAGTCCATAACTATTCCTAACATACCAAAAACAGGTTCATCTCCAGCCTCTATCAAGAGAATCACTTTGGATTTCTGTACCACTTACTACTCAACTGCTTCACAAGCAATACAGGCTAAAACCTGCAGAACCTGTTGGAAGCAGAGCATCTCCTGCCCTCGCTTTACAGGGAAGCAGAGCATCAGAGTCAGGTCCTGATCTGCCACAGGCTGAGCACCAGCACCATCAGGAGGGGGCAGGGAGGCAGACCAGCCCATGGCTGTGCTGCAGCAGGGCTGGGAGACGAGAACCCAGATCTCCTGCATTCAGCTCCATCCCTGAGTGCTGGGCTCTCTCAGCCCAATGCTGGCAATCTTCATTCTCTTTTTGAATTATGCTGGTAAGGGTTAAAAGCCCTTAAGCCAGATAGGTGGAAAGGTGGGTGGATGCTCAAGTCATTGCTTATCTAAAAGCAGCATCTGGTGAGAAAATGTAGCTATGTATTCAGCAAGCTGCTTGCATGTGTCATGTTTAATCCCTTCCTCGTGGCTTCTCAGCACCAAACAGATTATTTGTGAATAATGGTACAACGTGCGAATAGAGGATGATGCTATCTCTGCAGTCTCTCCTTTGTTATTACCTGGAGGAAATGATAATATGAACATGAAATTAAGAATTACCTGAGGACTGTGTTCCAGCATTAGCTGGCAGACTTGTAGCAACCCGGAGCTGATGTGAGGGTCTTCCATGGGCAATTCCTTAAATGTGCGTTTCCATGACTTTTTTTTTCTTTTTAGACTTTAGCTACTTGGATGTTGTCTATTGATTGCAATGATTTTGGATGTGTGGAAATGGATTTGGTGAACAAAGCGGTGCTGAACTGCACTGGGGCTCTGCTGCAAAGGCTGAGCATGGGGTGATGTGCTGCTCTGTATTCAGAGCAGGTCTTTGGGAGGACGCTTTCAGACTGTAGGACCTACACAGATGTTCAAAATGTGATATTTCATAGTCATGAAGACACGCAGCATAATTCTGCTTTTTTAGCTCCTGAAGTTACAGTGCACAGCTACATAGAACTGAATCATCCAAGCACTCTTGAAAAGACATCTTATTTTTCTTCTCAGGTTGTTTAATTAATTTCCTTTAATTTTTTTTAGTACCGTTTGTTGTACATTAATTTAAACTGCTGTTAAGGGGCATGTGAAAAGGAAAAACCTACGTACTGCTTCTAATACAATTGTATCTCACTTGGCAAACAGAGAACCTGAGAAAAATAGATGCTTGCCTATATGCTTGACAGAGAGCATTTAGAATAGCCATGTGCATTTCTATTTTAATTATCCTTGTCAGGCTGTTTTGCAAAACAAACAGAGAACTTGAAATCAAGAAGAGGCCTGGATATTTGAGGCTCCTCTTTCAGACCAGCTATTCCTGAATCTTTTAATTATTTATTGGGTCCATAGACCTTCTATGCCACGTTCCCACTAAGGGAAAAAAGAAGGCATTTGGTAAGATTATGAATTTGGTTGGTTTGAAGGCTGTCAGGCATCTACTTGAGGAAACCTAACTAAACTGAAATTGTACATCACTTGGTATTTAGAAAAAAGCTCTGGATGGAATTACATGGGTGTGTTTCTGTGCTCCTTTATTCTCATGATTAACTTGAAAGACCAAACGTTGGTTGTTACCATTAGAGTTTGGAGATGTCTTATCACAGACCCAAAGACACAGAACCAATATCCTCCAAAGCGATTCCCAGTGCCTGCAAGGATGAAAGAAGGCATGAGCCTTTCTGTTTTAAGGGTGAGAATTGCTGCTGCTTTGGTTAAAGGTGGGGATGGAGGCTGCTGTTGTGCACTGAACCCCACCAGATGCAAGATTAGGCTATTAAAAATTAATGAGGGCAATTCTTGGGCTGAGCCCAGGGTTAAGTCAGTACTGCAAGTCACTGGTTTGCTGGTTGCATACAGGGGGTGGGCTTGGCTTGCAGGTAGCTGCTCCTTCAGGCTTAGCTTGCTGTCATGTTTCTTCCCTCACAATGCTGACTGAATAATTTACAGACGAAGTTTGTCTTTTTTCTCACATTTATATTTGCCCTTTCAAAAATCTCTGCTGAATAATTTATCAAAATAAGCCCTTTTTTCAGCAGCTTTATTTGTGAGCAGGTCGTACGAGAAGTTTCTGCTGCCTGATTGGAGGCTCCCAGAATCAGCTCCTCTTGCAGAGATGTTCCAATTCAAAGCGCATGTCTCATCCATGTAACTTTGAGCTTCTTAAAAACTTTCTGTTCTGACGAATGCTCCTGCCAGGAAAGTTCCCTTTTACAGTGTTTGTGGAAAGCCCACAAAGGAGAAGGACACAGTTGAAGTCTCTTTTGCAAACGCATTTGAATATTCATGATGCATATATTAATAATTGCCCATTTTCTACTCGTCTGAGTGCAGCGTTTCTGTTTTAAGGTACGATACCACTGTGGCAGTTTACTTGGCTATCAGAAATGTTAATTTCAGGGGGAAAAAAGCAAAAGCAACAACTAGTGCAATGTTTGGGCAGCAGAAATCCTACTGCCTTAAATACACCCATAAATCACGAGGCTGGTCCTTCTCTGGACTGGGTGACATGGATGAGGAATGTTGCAGTAGAACGTGCATGCTGCTTTGTGGGGAGTGAATGGGATTTGCTTTGGAAGTGCCCCCACCCCTCTGCTGACTCAAGGCCAACTGTGTGCTTTTCGTGTTGGGGCCGTGCAGCGGAGCAGGCAGGAGAACAGCTGTGTACCCCATGGCTGCACTGCGTTCTGAAGAATCAGCACGTTTGCCTTAAACATCATCCTGACCTTCTGAATTTCAGCACTCAGTTCTGGAACAACGTCTTTTCAGGACTTGGGGACCATTTATCCTTCACCTCTCTCATTTCCATTACCTTAACAATTGTCTAACTAGAAAACGTATTTTGCTGCAGCAAAGCAAACTATATAGCAGATACTATCTTTTCTTTGTGGTGTAGTCCATAACTAACACAGCATCAATTTCTTTATTCTAGGATGATAGCATACCTAAGAAATATGCTGCCAGCAGCATCCAGAGGAATGTGACACGCTGCACCATTTCTTAGCATTAATACTTTCATTTATTTTCAAATAGTTTGCAGAGCAGCAGCCACCTGGCAGATACGCTGCGCACCATTAAATCAAATGGAACAAATGAGTCCAAAAGATTTTTTTGAATTATTGTATCATTCAAACCCTGTACGGTAAGGCAGAAGAAGATGCATATGCTATTAAATTTTTTCTCACAGGAGGCTGTTCGCTCGCCCATGCACTGTTTGCACAGAACTCACTGGTGAATTTAGGGAAGATGCTATTCTGCATAGCAGTGAAGCATATCCTTAAGTCTCACTGAAATATAGGAGAAGACAGGATTACAAGTCCTTCCCGAGGAGCCGGAACAGAACCCATTAAGGTATTGCAAGTCATGCAATTCAATGGCCCTCAAAGTATAATTTGATTGTAATTCAGAAGGTTACTAAAAGGAAATCCATACCAGGCTGTGAGATAAGCAAAAGAGAGAGGTGTATTTACTGTGACTGTTTAAACGTGAGTGTGTGAATCCCTCTTCTCTTTTGTCTGCCGTTTATCACCACTGAAGGCAAGTAATAGGGGAATAATATCTAGTTCACAAGGAGAAGATTGGATTAAGCTTTCCAGAACATCTTACGAGAGTTATTTCCATATCACTTTCCTCTAGGTTAGCCTCGCTCCTTCAGACTATGTTGATATCTGTGAAGGAGAAGGTTCTGGTGCATGGGAGGGATGGGAGGATGGCCAGTGCGTTTCTTCCTCTGGTGGAATTTGCCCTCGGCTTCTGGAAGGGAGTTAGGAGGTCCACAGAAGCCAACCTGAGGGCAGGGCTTCTCTTACAGGGAGCTTGCTGGCTTCTGACTGCTTTTTAACGTGCAAGGTTAGTGTTTTGTGATGAATGTCTGTCGCAGTGCTTTCTTAGAATAGTCATCAAAGCACACGCATTTCTTTTGTTAAATATCTTGTTGTTGTACTCTCTGCCCTTGTCTACCTCTGTAGCTACTTCATCTCAGTTAATGCCAGTGAAACAGCTAATGAACTATTGGGGTAGCCTTGAGGTGCTTGTGCTTATGTGCTATAGAGATGAGGCTGATACAGATTTTTTCCTAATATTATCTCTTTGTTACTGTGGAGAGCCTTGGAATGAATAGCCCTAAATAGAAGACGGATGCAAACAAAGAGCCGTGTTGCCTGGGCTGCTGGTGAGTGCCTGAGGATCCCTGATGTGCTGAAAGCATGGTCTGTCCGAGGGAGGCAGCAAGGCTGGGAGAGATGATGCAGGTGCCTGCCACGTACCTGTGAGAGACTGATAGTGCGAGATAGAAGTTACTCAGGAAATTGATGGCACCACATGTTGGTGTTTCCAGTTAGGCTGTGATGAATATGATAGGGGGAAAAGGCATCCAGTCTCTGCAGGACCCTCACTGAGTAGTCCCTGGAAAATGTGGGGCTGTCTCAGTGCTTTATTGCTGCATGACGAGGAATTCTGTAGCCATGGAGTGCAGGAGGAGCTCGGTTCTGTTTTGGGGCAGGGAAAGGGTGCCTCTGCTTTCCAAATGGGAAACTCTCATCCTTGGCTGTGCCCGTTCCACCTGCACTGTGTTAATTTTAGCAGAAATGGTGCAGTCTCTGCATAAGGGGTTCTCTATCATAACAATTACTTTTGGCAGCGTGGGTTATCCAGGCAAAAGCTCATTGAGGAGAGAGGATTTTGTGGTTCACAAGTATTTACTCTCCAGATAGCCCCATAGTTTCCTTAGATTTTCAGATATATCATTTGCTTTTACAAGCACACGTGGAAATGAGAATGCACAGAATATTGTGTTCTGCTCTTTTTACTCATAGCTTAGCTTAGAAGAAGAGATCCCAAATAAACAATCCTCACTGATCAGCTATACCGTGCTTTTTGCAAATGGAGTGGCAGAAAACCTGTACATATCCACAGCTTGGACAGGTGGCTGTGACATTTAACCAGCCCTTGGAGCTGAAACGAAGGGCAGCTTTCCTGCTTTTGACTCTGAAAAGGCAGCAGTGACACTTTCTCGCTCGCTGATGGGCAGTGCTGATCAGCACAGCATCTTTCTATTCATTTCAGACCTTTTATTTTGAAGGGCTGCACAGTTCTTTTTTTTTCTGAACACTTTTCTTATTTCTGTGGTTACTGTTCCTTGAGCTCCTAGGCACTACAAGACATCTCCTAGATGTTGAATCTTGTCATTTTTGATAAATCTCCACAAACCACAGGGCTCAGCTGAAGGTGCAGTTCAGCATCCTGAAGTGCCAGTTTAATCTATTTCTAGCATTGGAAAAAAAAAAAAAAGGAGTGGAGGAAGTGAAAAAATCTTATAGCTTTAGACCTGCAATAAGGATGGCAATGAATTGGCTTTACAAAAATAATTTCTTCCCTGGGGTATTGGAGATGGTGCTTGAGCCTCATGTTTAACAGAGGGGGGGAGGGGAAGCGCCCTGCTGTTGGGGCGTGAAGGAAAAACACAGATAAACAAAAAGCAAACAAACAAAAACCCCCACAACTCTTTTCCACTAAAAATTCTTGAAAACGCAGTTTTGTTTTACAGTTTTCCAGAGCGAAGCTGCAGGTGGAACAGCTCACCCACAGAAATATTAAGGAGTGTTCTGGCCCTTCACATTGTCTTAGGAAAGCAATTGGACTATTAGTGATGAAAGGGAAGAGGCCAGTGGCAGTTCTTTTTAAGTGTCTGATCACCCACCAGGAGAGCTAAGGGGAGCTTTTAAAGACAAAGATGGGTGCTGGCTATCTATTTGCCATTGGATAGCTAGAAAAAGCAGGTCATCACATCTTAATCTGTGAAATTTCCTTTTGGATTTCCCCAATGTAAGAGCACAAATTCCACTCCTGTTTTCATAACTCCATCTGGACTAAGGCTGAAGGTAAATAGAGGTACGTGCCAACGCACCTGTAAGAGCATTTAGGCTACTATTAGGAATAAACAGAGCCACCCTTTTATTAGGAGTAATCAGGATGAATGTTCAGCATTCAAGTTCATTTGTCTAAACTACCATTTTCATTTGAACTGTGGTTGTGACAAATAAATCAATGCCCACGAAATAAAAATGCTTTGTCTAATAATCCTTTGTGCCAGGGCCATCTAAAGTACATTAGTCTTGCTTTGCATCTGTCAATAAACGTTGCTATTGAGTTGGAGGGAGCTCACTGAAAGAGGTGAGTGTATCCTACATGGGAAGGAGATGTCTTCCACTATGGTCACCTCCTGACTGTGAGCTGCATGCTATGGTTGCAACACACGCATTGCTTCTATTTTGTTCTCTTGAAACAGCTCAGAGGATGGTATGAAATTTTATTTGTTCCTAAACAGACCAGAAGGGCTACAGAGTCTCTGAGCTGTATTCACACCACGGAAATGTGTGTGTGAAAACCTCCACAACAGGCTCAGTAATTATTTTAGTTGCCC